>NC_137272.1:6112510-6645010 GCF_053477335.1 Acartia tonsa | reverse complement strand
GACCCGAGGGTTCTGGTTTTGTACAGTACACATTCTTTATAGTTTTCTTCAGTTTAAAAAAAAAAAGTATCATTCTCTTATTCTTTAGTTGAAAAACTTGTGGACTTTTTTTTATATAAAATCTTGTTTGGGTAGTGCAATAAAACAGTGTGCAAACTTTTCCACCAATAATTATAGTGTATAAGGAGGTAATTGTGTTCATCATAATTATGGATCAATATAAATCTATCGCCCATTAAGATCATTGTATTAATTGTCAGAGAGAGAGGGGACAATGGGCTGTTTATTACACTAGTCCCCAAGGTTTTATAATAACGTTTTCTTTTTTGTTGGCTTAACAACTTTGGGGACTTTAGTAAATTTTGATTTGTTGGTTCATTAAATAATTTTTGTTTCAACCACTAATTTTAATCTACAGATAGGGTACTTTTGTGTATCATAATTGGGGATGTACATCAATTTATCGGCCATTGTCTTATCCTTTTATAAGATCCCTGACAAATGAACGTGAATTACAAGGTAGTGTGGTAAGTTGAAGCGTTTCAGCTTACCGTCGCGAGTTCGAATCCAACGAGCCCCTAGCCTTAAAGAATTCTACCAATAAAGAACTAGCAGTATTTACTACTACAAAGATATATTTAAAACTGAATACATTTACAATAGGGTTATTACTATATATACAAAAATAGATGATAACAATAGGTTAGGTTGAAGGGGGTGTGGGGAGACAAGGGCGGAGCCCTGCGGCGGTAGGCATCTGTGGGGTAAGCTGCAGTAAAGGGGAAGGTAACCACCTCCCGGTAGGATAGTTGCCTGGGGCGCGGGGTTGTAAGGTGGCCGCGTCCCTCCCCCTATTAGACAGTCCAATCTGACCGCTGCCTGTGGGGTCTCAGCGGGCAGGGGTGAAATGGTGATAATAGGATTATCGCAGAAGGCTTGATTTGATAAGCCACTGCGTAGCAACTCTGTGTAATGCCCGTCCGTATGCTGCCGTCTTACCACAACCTCCCCTTCAAGGGCTGCGGGACCACCGGGACGCCAGGCCTTTGTTCCGGAGCAGACAGCTGGATGGCATCCTTGGTGCAGTGTCCCACTAGCTCAACAGGGACAGCCATGATGCTGCGCCCAGGCAAGGCCACCCGCTTGGCCGTACGGAGTTGGGGTGGTTGGCCATTTGCTGGAGTGACAGCATTTAGCTTGTAAGTGGTGGCTGGCACGGGGCCAGCCTTGGCTCCGGGGGCAACCGGCCGCGACTTGACGGGCTCGGCGCCGGGAGTGGCTGAGGTATCGGAGCCATTCGTGGCTCCGAGGGCGTCCGGCCACGACTTGACGGGCTCGGCGCTGGGAGAGGCCGGGTTGTCAGGGCCAGCCTTGGCTCCGGGGGCGTCCGGCCACGACTTGACGGGATCGGCGCTGGGAGAGGCCAGGTTGTCGGGGCCAGCCTTGGCTCCGGGGGCGTCCTGCCACAACTTGACGGGCACGGTGCCGGGAGAGGCTGAATCCTGGGGGTTGGGCGCGGCTCCGAGTGCATCAGACCACGACTTGACGGGCCTGGTCTCGGACTTAGCTAGCTGCGGCTTAGCGGGTTGGATACCTGGGGGCCCCAGGTAGAGGGGGCCAGGTGGACATGGCTGGCCGTTGATGAAGGTATCGGCGGAGAAGATAGGCTCTGGAGGGCTGGAAATCTCGGGGAGCGTCGTTGGCAGGTTCTCCAGAGGCACCCGGGGCACTGGAGGCACTCCCATGGCTAGCAGGTTGGTCTCCCTGTGGGCGTTCAGCGCGGTATCCACCCAGTGTGTCCCTCGCTCGACTACGCGCGGCTGCTCCGGCAGAGGGCCTGGCAGGGGCCCCTCATAACTCAACTCTCTCTCTGCGGTCATTCAGACTAAATTAGACTCAGTTCTGTAGCCGTCTGAGCTAAATTATCCGATTACCGTGGTTGTGCACCTAGCGCCGCTCCCACACGGTACGGAAAACGCCGTCAACTGGCGCTTTTAGCAGGCTAAATCTGCTTGCTGTAGGCAATCGTTATTTTAGTCAGATTGGGTCTTCCCTAAGGCCTGAAATTCCTTCCACCCCCAAAAATTTTTTTGAATATTTACCACCCCCATGTCAAGACTCCCTCTTTTTTGAACCATTGTACCCCTTCAAGGTTATTAATATTATCCGTAGCATTAAACCTAAGCGTTCCACAGACATCAATGATGTCTCGATGTATGTTCTGTCTCGCTGTGCTGATACCATTGCCACTCCCCTAACACATGTTTATAATTTATCACTCCAAAATGGCACTTTTCCTGAAAAAATGAAAACTTCCAAAATAGTTGTCCTTCACAAATCTGGTTCACTCAGCGAGGCAGATAATCATCGAGGCATTAGTCTCATTGATAACTTTTCCAAACCCATCGAAAAATATGTCTGTGATATGCTGGTTAAGTTTTTAGAGGATCGGTCTTTTTTTAGCAATCGCCAGTTTGGCTTCATGAAAGGGATCTCAACCTTTCATAATGTATTGAACTTAAGTACAATGATCACCCAAGCACTCAGTCGAAACGCTTCCTGTATGGCCATATTTTTGGACATAAGGAAGTGTTTTGACATGATAAATAGGGACATTCTTTTTAGCAAACTTGAGAATTCAGGGATAAGGGGGGTTGCACTCGAGTGGTTCCGTAGTTATTATGCAAATAGAAAGCAGCGTGTATTTTTTAAGGGCCTTTTCTCCTCTACTATTGAATTCATTATCATTGGCGTACTCCAGGGGTCAGTCCTGGGACCAATTCTTTTTTTAATTTTCATCAATGACCTTGTTTCATGCAGTGAAGAGATCCTAATCAATCTCTTTGCTGATGACGCAGTGGGCTTCATTGAAAAGCAGAATATTATCCAATTAATAAACCTTGCAAAGGAGCTTGTCCCCAGACGGACCCAATGATACAACGCCAATAAGCTTCTCATACACCCCCGCAAGACCAAATGTATGGTCTTTTCCTCCCCCCGAGAGATACTCACCCCCGCTGAGCTCGCAGCTAAGACCAACTTCGAAGTTTATGTAAACATGAACAATCACAATGAAAATGATGAATCAAAAATTACTAAGTTGGATCTTGTTAGCGGTACCAACGAGGGTAGTATCAAACACTTAGGAATTCAAATAGATGAGAAAATGAAATTTTCTTATCATCTTGAAAAAGTCTATAGCAAAGTCTCTAAAATAATTTATAGTATGAAAGTAATGCGTCATTTGTTGGACAAAAAACACCTAAAGCTACTCTATACTTCTTACATTAAGTTGAACATCGAATATTGTTGTCTCCTGTTCACTGCCTGCCCTATGTATCTGTTAGCACCAATTATTAAACTACAAAAGCAAGCCATTAGAATAATTGAAAACTTACCAAGCAGAGCTCACACAGCTGAATTTTTTAAATCTAATGGCATACTTCCATTCAACCTATTAATTGAATTCAATGTTTGTAAATTCATGCACGCCTATAAATTAGGCATTTTTCCTAAAATCTTTGAAAACACTTGGAACTTTGTTCAAGACAGACATACATATGGCACAAGGAACAGGAACAACTTTGCTTACGAACCGGGCACCAATAGAAACTTTCTCCTGCACGCCCCTCTTAACTCTTTTCCAACTATCTTTAACAACCTTCCACTTGAAATTAAGTTAATTGATAATAAAAATATTTTTAAGAAAAAATGTTTTACTTATTACCTAAACAAAATTGAGTTTTAATTAAAATGCAAATATTTTTCTTTCTTTTTACTCAACATTGGTTAATACCAAAGTGTAATCTACACTGTTCTTTTTGGATTTTTCTTTGTTTAAACCAATCAGGAAAGGATTTTTATGTTTTTAAGATTTTTTTTAGATTTTCGCAAGTCTTGTTTCTATCCGTACTCCTTATTTTATTAGCCCTCGACTTTCTGTAAGCATTAAACTTCTTTGATAAAATTCAATAAAACAGCATTTTCTTAACCTCAAATCATAACGAATAGGTTCCGTAGGAACCGACACACATACCCAAGTATAGAGTAGCTTGGCATAGTTTGTTTTTTATCCATTTTTATCGTTTTTTATATCGGTTTTTTATCGATTTTCTATCGGTTCTTTACCCATATTTCAACCATATTTTATTTCTTTTATATCATTTTATCCAGCAGCTAACGAATCACGCAACCTCTATCTATCTAATAAAAATAACAAAGTTTTGTTGAATTTTGGCCGAAAATTTATTTATTTATTCAAATTTTGATATCGAAATTTATTAAAATGACTATCGCAGACTGGTTAAGCTCTTGTACAGAGGGCATAGCCATCTATGAGTCGTAGTCGCTGGAGTCGCCGTAGGCGCCGTCGGGTTCCTGGTTGAGCAGCTCCTCAAGGATGTCCTGCTGGACTGTGACCAGGCGGTCCATTGCGGCGATGGCGTCCATGTTGGCTTGGAAGGACCGGGCGTACGTGGGCATTGCTTGAATTAACCGCACGACTAACCCATAGTTTCCATACATCATGCGGAGGACTTCTTCATCGATGACGTCGTTGCGGAACCTCCTCCACATCAGCATGTCCCCCTCGTACACGACGCCCATCAACCTGCGCTTGACCATAAACCAGAGGTCTAAACAGCGCCTGTCTACCCCCGGAAATGGGAGTAGATCAGGCACTGCCGCGAGGTTCAACAGCTGCTGGACGTCGGGTACGGGTACAGGATCATCTACTTCTTCGCTGGTGTCAAGCATGGCGACGAGCTCCTGTACCTGAGCATGGAGGGGAGCATCCTCCTCACCTCCAGCATCTACCGGAATTCCCGGCGCTCCTCCTGGTATAGCACCTTGGCCTTGTCCTCCTTCCTCTTCTTCTTGATTTGACATCTTGGAAACAATTAAATTTTGACCTAATCTCCCCCATATTTATACCCCCCTTGTGTTTTAATACCATATATTATGTAATCTTTAATTAAATTTATTAATAAGTAATACACTTTCCCCACTTCCGCTTCCCGCTTATTTTCCCCTATGCTTTATAACCAATTGTTTTTCCTCCCGCCTTTTTTATGCGCTATACCAGGAAACCACTCCTCCCCCCACCCCCTTTTTTTTCCCCCCTTGCCTATACCAAACAATACGCGCCGCTCAGTCTGACAAGTGGCCACGGTCGTGAATAAACCGCTCACTACACCCCTTTTCTCCATTCGATTTTCCCTCCCCCCCCATCCTCCCCTTTACCCTTTCAATTCTTTAACTTTTCCCCAATACTTAATCAACTCTTTACTTTACCAACTTATATTCTTTTTATTTATTTCACTTCCTATTTTGATGCCAATACAATATTAATAATATTAATAGGTTTAACCCATAGCAACATATTAACAACATATTTACAGACATCCTATTACTTTACCCATTCTTTTTTTTTTATAATTAAAGTCATTGCAAGATATCTAGGATTTATTAATAAAATAAAATTGATGAATTTATGGTATGTTTTAAAATAAGTACACAAATAATTTTATTTTAATTCTAATTTTTAACAGTACTATTTCTCACTGAACAATTCATCTTAATAGCCATAGTTATTCAAAATTAGCAGCATAACTTTTCAAATGTTCTATTTTTCACGGGTATATCTTGTGGATATTCCTGTGGATTTTTTGTGGATTTTTTGTGGATATCTTTGTAGATATTTTTTGTAGATATTTTTCGTGGATGTTTTGTGGGTATTTTTTGAGGATATCTTGTGTATGAAGTTATAGAGAATTTGACCGTCACTGGCCCTGGACCGGTAATGGCCACTTTCTAGAGTTAAAGTTGGAGACATGCCCCTTCTTGAGCAGTAATCTGCTGAGCAATTTCACTCAATTTATTTTCATGATACTCCATGTCCTTGTTTGGGTTGTACAGAGTGAGTGCCAACTCGGTTTCAAGATAACCCTGCTGGTATAGTAGACGGGCTACCTCACGACGCACTTCCTCGCTGACATTGTCACCATTAACTATATTGAGAAGTCGTTGATATGTTATTGTCAATCGATTGCGTAGCGGCTGCCACATTTGTTGGTATTCTTCCTCTCCGAACATTTTTCGTGCCTAAACAATAGTAAGATTAAGACTCTACTAAAAGCAAAGCTATGACCAAATTAAGCACGCGACAGCGCGCCACAGTTTTTTATCTTTACCATGACCCACTTTCACCCCTCTCTTTTATAAAAAAGGCGTGATTAATATAACGTTTTTTGGGAACCAACCCCTCTCCCCTCTCCCCCAATCCCCCCCACGTCCCACTACATGTTTGTACCCCATTCACAGCTATGATGTGACTAGTTCTCAAAACACAAAAATCAGATTCCGGAGGAATCGAACCTTACACACTTAGGGGACACGCTCCCTTCACCTCAAAATACCAAAATCAGATTCCGTAGGAATCGCATATGACCTATATTTTATTTTTTTTGTACACTAGTGGATTTTTATATCCCTTCTCAAGAAATAAAACTCAGATTCCGTAGGAATCGAAACCAATCATTACTCCTTGTTCACTTAGGTACCTAAATACGTCACATAGGTACGGTTTATTATCTATAGACACATCTTCTAAGTATTGTATTTATTGGTATTGGACCAGCGTTGTCGCGATATTTATCGTTACCCTGTAATTATTAGTGTGGAGATGTCCTTAGACACGGACAAACCCCACTCTATAATGAAAATAATTTGTTACAAAGGAAACTGTCTGGGTAGAGTTGATAAGGGATCACAACGGGAATAGCAACTTCTTACGAAGGTTTTGGTTCCTTAATTGTTCCGAATTTATGCTTGGAGGAGTTGCAACTGACAGTAGGAGGATGTCTGAAATACACAGCAAGATATTGTATTTATTATTATTATCATTATTGTTAAGATTGTTTTGCACATATAACATTGTATCGGCTTGGCAAGCGTCAAAGTACACCAGTGGCTCCACAACCCTTAAAGGGTTATGCCAACTATCTGGTACAATGTTGCATGGAATTTTTCTTGTAAAATGATATTTTCATCCTATTCGAACTGGCCTGGCAACTAGGTGGAGACGAAGTTCGGCCAATTCCATGCTAGGTACTTAATAATAGTTATTATGTAAATTGTTCTTAAACTTGAATCAAACATAACAAACCAGAAGAATCAAACCAATCAAAGCATAGTAACTTAATGTATGATATATACTTAATAAAACATGTTGTACCTTTGAGGAAAATAAATCTTATCTAAATCTTATCTTATCTTAATTACCCCCCCCAAACTAATTTACCCCGGGGGTAAAATTTTTGGGGGGGGTAATTTAATTATGTAAAAAAAGCACCTACCTAATCTATTAAGTTAATAAGTACTATCCTATAACATAAAGTAGTAAGTAAGGTTTATTTGACTATAGCTTCAGATTTCATTACTTTTAATACTGAGTTCTCCTTTTTAGGAAAGCTTCACATAGATCCCATGATGGTTCCACACTATTATAGGTCAATCCTTTGAGTGGTTTTAGGCTATTTTTCTCCTCCCTTTTTACCCTTTAGAAAACACGAGTTCTTAGATGCTAAGGGCGCCACTACTATTCAAATATATAGTAGTATCTCATTCTTTAGAACATAAAAATACAATAATTAACTCACTAACCAATGAACCAATATGATTATACTTTAAAGTGAAGCGTCTTATAGGTCCTGGTAAGTTTTATAACTAGTTTTGAGACACCCTGACATCCTCCCAAAAGAAATCGCCTATAGAAATTCTTTTTCATTATTTAATGAAATATTTAATTTAGTTAGGTATCTATTTTATGGAATCTTCAGTGCTTTACAATTACATCATAGATCCCCGGGATGGTTTTAGCCCTTATAAAGGCCCAAGCAAATAAAACATGATCAAACTATTAAATTTTTTGTTATCATGGTTAAGAACTGTTTTAACTGGTTGGACTATATTGGGGTATAGTCCCTTTTGTGGCAACGCTCTTTAAGGGGCGTTTCTTCGTTTTTTTCACACAAGCTTCTCTCCTATTTCTAGCCCCTGCGGGGGGCCAATTGCTTAACCATGTGGGGCAATCACCTAAACCAATATAACCTATCCTAAAATAAACTATCAGTAAAAGTTTTTTCTAAAGAACATTCAATTTGGGGGGGGGTAAATACCCCCCCCAAAAATTTTTTTTTAAAGAACATTTATTTTGGGGGGGGTAAATACCCCCCCCAAAATCGTTGGGGGTGCCTACGGCACCCCCAAGGTAGGGGTAATTTTTTTTTGGGGGGGGTATTGTTCACAAAATTTTGGGGGTGCCTACGGCACCCCCAAAATCGTTTGGGGGTGCCAAATGGCCCATTACCCCCCCCCTTGGACGCCTATGTTGTGTTTATAACCTTAGGGTACTTTACAATTTATAGTCCGATGCCCCCCCCCCCTCCCTTCCTGATGTAATGTAAATACCCGATAAATTTAAATGACCATGTTTGAAAAGATATTATGATTCAAGCTTAAAGAAACAAGGAAGGCAACATCCATGAAAAGTTACTTATTTGTGCCATTTGAAAAGTCAGACAAATTTGGAACTGTATCTGCAATTAGAAGACCCGGACTCCATTTAGTTATCCTGTGGGTTGTTGGACCTGGCATTTGAGTGTCAGGGACAGCATCCCCGACCGTATGAGCTAATTGATGAGGTAATACACGCAATTATTATATTTGAATTATTATATAACTTCTCAGATAAAAACTTAATGATAACATTTATTTATAAAATACATATATCGACTACACTTAAATGTATAACCAATTATAATATATAACTTGTTCGTTTTTCTAATTTTCTTTCAATGTTTCCAAATAAACCTGAAATGGCTAAAGTCGAAATTAACAAAATCAAGAATTACATCATTTTTGAGATAAGACGCGGTAGCTAATAAACATTCTTTGAATCATGGAAAAAAACGAAAAAGCGGATTTGTCGTATCTTCATAGTAGCTTTTCTAGGTTAGGAAATTGGCCCCTCAGGGTTATCGCCCCCCACAAGGCCTAAAAATTTGAGAATAACTAGCGTGAAAATACGATGAACCCTGCTACTTTGTTTTCTTTCCATGATTCCATTCTTATTTTACAAAAGAACTAAAGAAATTAAAGAAATAATAATATTTAAAATTATTTTAATTTAATTAATTATTGATCTCATTATTAGTTTAGTTCCCAAAGTTTTATAATAACGTTTTTTTATTCGTTAGATTTACAATTTTGGGGACTTTAACTCAATTTTGAAGGGTTACCAAGTTTCAACGTTTCAACCACTAATTGTAATACACAGGAGTGGTAATTTTGTGAATTATTATTTGGAATTTACATTAATTTATTGCCAATTGTTTTATCCCTTTAGATCCCTTCATAAAACTATGTTATTTACTTTGTCTGTCTGGCTATTGTGTGTTAGTCAGCCAGTCGGTAACGCTTATGGAATTATGATTTTCTCGGGTGCCGTCTTAGATAGACCGCTGTTTTTGTTCATTCTTACTTTGTACGTTTGTCCATCCATGATTTTGTTCTCTCTAATTGTTCTTTTACCTATGGATTTAAAAAGATTTACCTTTTGAAAGCTGATCTATAAGATGGATTACAAATTACATAAACCTAGAATAAAAATAATATTAAAGACCTACAGCCAAAAATTACTTTTTTCAACAAATGGTTTTCTATTCAAAATTTCCGTCTTGTGCCACTTCCTAATGAGTAATTATCATATATGTATAATATGTTTGTAGGTCTTTTTGGAAATTCTTCTTTCTTACAATTTATGTATTGATTTCAATTTAACGCCCATTAGACGTCTAATTACTTATCTGTCAGTTTAGTATAAGACAAAATAGATTTATCTTACCATAGGATTTACTAAAGCCGCCAGCCAGGTGGTGAAATAAGCAGGCATATGTGCCTAAATAGTTATTTATTTCATCGTATTATAAACAGCTTTCCGCGGATATAGAATGTACAATTATAAGATTGAAACCAGTTTCTTAGCCCTGAGATGCCGAAGGCACGGGCTAAAAAAACTGGTTTTAATCTTATGATGTACATTTCTATATTCGTAGAAAACTGGATATAATACGATGCTAGACATAGTTTTTTCGTATGGATGAGAACCGGTTCCTATCCACCGGATTCGAATGAATACGAGAAATAGTATTACAATTTTTTAATAGATTTATTACCCTTAATGGTCAATCAGACTCCATAATTCGTCCAAATATTAATAGAATTTTCAGTACATTTATTTATAACATTTTGGGACAATATAATTTTCCAAAAGCTTTATCTCAATTAATCAAACAAATTATAGCTGACTTATTGCATGGATATAATGCCCTTTCTGACCAATATTATAGATGGATTGTTCCCCTACTAGGTTCCTATAGTTCAAATTAAGGCATTGAGAATCTAATTTTTTATAATAATTAATTAAGTTATTACACGAATATTTTGTTTTTATGTAAGTTTAAAAAAAATATATTCTAACCTCAAAGTAAAGTTTAGATGTTATTAACCAACAAAGAAAAAATGTAATATAAAAAAAATATTTACAGGAATAGATTAATGTGATATGAATTATTCTCACCCTTGGGAACTTTTGAGCGCCAGGATCTAATACTCTTATCAACAGTCCAGGAAATTGTAGACCTAAACCAGAATTTAGAAGCTTGTAAATTAAAGTGACGCCATACTGGCCTACCATTGGTGAATTAAAATGTATACTGACCTGCTATTGGTAATATATTCTGCGTATTTGCCTATTATTGGTCATTTGTATTGTATGACGACACTTTGTATAGGCACTATAAACAGCGTCAGAATATTATTCGTAAAATAAAGCATTGTGATGTTTGTTCATCCGTCTGTGGCAACTTCGAAACCAATTAATATCCACTGGATTTAAACCGGTTCTATGCCATACTGAAAAATCATTTATCGTATAGTATCAAATCCAGTTTTCTTCGATTATAAAAATGTACAATAATAGGTTTTAATCTTAAAATTGTACATTTGTATATCCGCAGAAAGCTGTCTATAACACGAAGCTATAAATAACTATACCTAGATTGGCCACTAGAATTACCCCAACAGTAAAAGTAAGGTTCAATTCTTGTCTAAATAAACAAGAGTTTTAAATTTTAATAAACCTATCATAATTTTAAAAAGCATAGTATGTTTGTCTGTCTGTTCAATAAGATCTCGGAAACATTTTGACTCGATTTTATGTTATTTTGTGGGTAGGAAAATCAACCATCGAAGAGTAAGAGCCATTTTTTTTATCAAAGCCTATACAATTCAAATTTAAAATTTATTGCAGATGCGTATATAAAATTTACCTGTTTCGTCTCATTCTTTTTAGGGAATGAGTTCTTTCGAGTGCTTCGACGTAGGAAACTCTGAAAACAAAATATTATCTTCGATGAAAATCATAGAATTAATACCATTTATGTTTCCCCGAAGGTAATTAATAACAGTTATTAGAAAAATATCTATTATACCTGGAACATTTGGAAAGTCTTCTTGTTGGGAGGAGCAGCATCCCTCCGGATATTCCAGTCTCACCTAGTCACAGGTAAGTAACAAACATTATTAGTGATACTTTTTAAATCACTAGCGGCTACACACAGACATACAATAACATCTTGTTACTTTTATATCAGGGTACCGAATAATTGGGATATATTTATGTGTGTAAAAATAAATTTTGAAAAATATTGTATCAGATTTGTTCAAAAAACACTTAGTATTGGTTCTGGGCTGCTTTTAGGATATTTAAAATGGAAAAAAGTTAAAATATGCACCTTATCCGTAAAAATTATAATTATTTATTTCACGCAACCTCTCGACATATACCTATGTACGGGGATAACCTCCCACTGTCCCCTAAGAGGCATATATGCCAGAGGCCAGCTAATAATTTACATTTTTATCAAAAACTAAATTCAATTGTTACCATTATTTGTGTTTCTGTCGTTCAAATCTTCATCTAGAATAAAAGTTTTAGTATCTTATAAAAAACTAATTATGAAAAATAATAGAAGTCTCAATTTCTACACAGATTTTAGGAATCAAAGCTTTTCAATTCAGAATCTGTACGTAAGGACAGTTTTTGTAAAAAAAAGTCAGATTGATCAATGGTCTGATTTTTAAAATTATGCACGGCTTTCAAAGTTCACTTTATGTATGTACTTTTAATGGATGCTGTCTTCCTCGTAAAATAAAAAAATACAGATTTAAAAGTACATTTATAATTTAAACAAACAATGAAATTTAATTAATAATGGTTGAATTACCAATTTCAATCTGATTATTTAGGATTAGCTTGAACGAGTTCTGTACAATCTCCTAAAAAATGATAAGATAAAAATTTTAGGATCTTGAAATAAAATCGAAGTACAGTGGGTTTCGTCTATTATCACATGATCTTTTGATGGGTAATTTTAAGTTAGGTTAGGTAAATGTTCATGGTTGCCCCGCAGAGTTAGGAAATTGGCCCAACAGGGGATAGAAATATAGAAATAGCTACTTTGAAAAAACGACGAAACCCGGTACTTCGTTTTCTTTCCATGATCAAAATTTTAGTTATCTTATATTTTTTCGTTTATTATATACATAAATCTTGATTTTTCGCTTAATCAATTCTAATTTTTTTCTGAAAAATACAAATTTATTGGTCCCAGGGATCTAAAGGGACAAGACACTGGCCAATAAATTGATGTAAATCCCCAATGAAGATACACAAAATTACCCCTTCTGCAGATTACAATTAGTGGTTCAGAATACGTATAAAACTTTAGGTACTAATAATGTATAATTAACCTCCGTATCTTCAGCGCTAGAGCTAGAGGAGCTTCGCTCTTCTTGAAGTATTTCCTAAAATATTTTCACCATTTAAAACTAATTTATTAATAACAATTAATAATAAAATAAACTTGATTATATGGGAAGCCTCATTTTAAAGAGGGCTTACTTTTTACAACAAATTAAGGGTATAGTCCCTTTCGTGGCAACGCCCCTTAAGGGGCGTTTCTTCGTATTTTCACAGTAGCTTTTCTCCTTTTTCTAGCCCCTAAAATACGACGAATCGCCCCTTATGGGGCGTTGCCCAAAATTAATACTACTTTTACAGACTTTAATGTTGAAAATCATAGTCACTTTAAGTATAAGTTCATGTTAATTTGTCCTTTTTTGTCGCTTTTATGGATATTGTTATTTATAGTATTTGTTCAAAATTTACCTTAAAAGATTTAAGAATAGGCTGTGTGTTTATAATCAGTCCATCCTCACTATCTAAGCTAAATTCAAAAGAAACGAAAATATTTAAAGATTTTTGTGAAAGGTTTTGTGTTTTTTATTGGTAAAAACAAGGACAGTTTTATCATACTAACAGTGCCTATAAAAAAAGGAATAGATTGAAAAACTTTTGGCCAAAGTATTACGAATGACGCCATATTAGAATAATGGATTACCTTAATAAGACACCATTCGGGCCAAACGTTTTCAAATTTATTCATTGTGTCATTGAAAAACAACCATAGGTGTCGCTTAGCAAGCCAAGTAGCAGAAAATGATTTAGAAGCAGACAATAAAAGGTCATTGAAAAAGAAAGGGAGGTAGTTGTCTGTATATACATCTATACTGTAGATCTGTTCTCCCAATTGATTAATTCTTTAATCATAATCTCCTAGTACAACTATTATGTAACTAACTAAGTATGTCCGTTTGTCTGTCTGTCCCCTACCATACATTATCTAGTTGTGTCCAAACGTTTAAACGTCTAATTATTATCTAAAGAAGGAGTAGTTTTTTGGCATCATCATTGAGGATGTACATCAATTTATCGGCCATTGTCTTTTCCATTTAGATCCCTAAAAAATCTACTTATTAACCCAAAGCAAATAAAAACAACATTTAAAAAACGCCAAAGAAAATGTTTATTTGCTTTGCTTTCCGCCAAGCCAATATTTATTTTGCAATAAAAGAAATATGTAAACAAACATTGCAGACATTTTTTGCACATGTTTTTTAATGTGCCGTATTTGAAATAAATGTAGGAAGTGTAAAAGAATAGTTATTTATCGCATCGTATTATAAACAGCTTTCCACAGATATAAAAATGAAAGTTTTTTAGTCCCGAGATCACCAAAAACCAAAAACCATCACAGGACCTATGTAAAGCTTATAACCCTAAACAGAGAACCCAATCGGTTCAGTAGTTTATGAGATCTTAAGCATCAGATATATTATTTTATATAATAGGATATACATTTAGTTCTCAAAATTATTTGTTTTTTATTTTTATATTAAATAGGTACCTTTGTCTGATTCTTGAAACTCGACTAAATAAATTAAATATAGATTTATTTTTTAGATTTAAGATATTTTTTTTAATTTTCGAAGTTTTACCTATAATCTGTGGTAGTTATTTGTGGAAGAAATCTACCATCTACTAATACTAAAAATAATATCTGGTTTTTATAAAAAGAAAGAAATTAGTACAATATTATTTACAAGCGGCACTGTCCCTAACATCTAGGGATAGAGAGGGGATAAATAATTAGCTAAGAATCATCCGAAGACTTATATCAGAAAATAAAACAGCCAAAAACCATCAAAGGACCTATGTGAAGCTTAGCTAAAATTTAGAACCCAATTGGTCAAGTAGTTATTGAGAGCTTCAGACAAAAACCCAGAACAGCTTTTTTCTAAGCTGTTAGAAACCGATTTGATTTAACATAAAATGAGTCATTTTTTGTAATTTACTATGAAAAATAGAAGCAGCTTACAGTGCCTGATAAAAATGACGTCATATTGCAATTGACCAATGGTAAAATATAAACCGGCATATCATTGGTGATTTGTATTGTATGACGTCATTTTTATTAGGAACTAAAAGCTACTAATACCCTGGTCCGATTTCTTGTCTGTTTTCCTGGCATACACTTGCTGTAGAGGAGCTGCTACACTTGTCATCCAACTTGACAGGGAGTTTTTCATTGCACTCCAAGAGGAAGGTTTGCTTTCTAACAACAAATAATGGAGGTAAGGAAAGTGTCATGTGTGACGTCATAAAAATACGTCTAAATCCACCCATCTCTTTTTTAGTGGTTTCCTTTCCCTTCTCCTCTAATTCTTGCTTTTTAGACGTATCCTTATGGCGTCACACATGACACTTTCTGTATCTTAACAAATAACATCAGGGATGTTAAGGGATAGGGATATTGACAAAAAAATGGTGTATGATAAACATTATAGGTGGAAAAGTTTAGACACTGAAGGCTTGTACAATTTTAATAAAGATTTGAGAAAAGTATCATCGGTGTTTGAGCCAACGAATTATAGATCATGTTTATAAAACTTTGGGTACTTAAAAAAATTACAGTTCATTTTCCCGCCTCCTTATAAAACAACCATATGTAGAATTACAAATTTATTATAATATCAAGATATCCAAATAGATAAAGATAACGTGTAGATTCGC
Organism: Acartia tonsa; assembly: GCF_053477335.1. Classification (NCBI taxonomy): domain Eukaryota; kingdom Metazoa; phylum Arthropoda; class Copepoda; order Calanoida; family Acartiidae; genus Acartia; species Acartia tonsa. The sequence goes on along the minus strand of NC_137272.1, from coordinate 6,629,475 downwards.
TTTAGTCATGGGGATCCTTTTCATGAATCTCTGATGCCAATCTTATACAAGAGTTGAGAAAATTACGCTTCCAACCATTACATAGATATATATTTTTTTGACGTTCATCCAATAAAAGTTGGCTATGAGAAAATTTGAAAAAAGAACATTCCTGTTGCTTAATTATCTTTAATAGCAGCCGATAACATATCTCCATTTTAAACATCCAGGTTTTTAAATATGTACTTATCTAAACAAGATTATACTTGGTTATAGAGTAGCCTCGTATTTTGAGAGGCTCAATCAATGTAAACCTAATACAATATAAACCCCAATGGCTGAATAAGGCTCAGAAAAATCCTTACCTTTATGATATTGAGGTGGTTTTGTATCGTCAGCGAATTCCGAGTTGAAAACCGTGTTTTCATTGTCACAGTTCAAGTATTGTGAGTTGGCAGCTGTAAACCTGTTTTCGGTTGGCAACCCCAATGTGCAGTTGGGCCTAAATTATAAGGAAAGATAATGACTCATTATTAATGAGCGATCCATTTAGATATTAATATCTCAGACTATTATTAAAAATCTCTGGAGAGGTCTTAATTTGTTAGATAAAATATCGATATTTAAAATCATTTATTCAAGTAATAATAAAATCTATAATTATTTTTTTATTAAGATGTCTAAAAAATGTATTTGCATTTGTTAATGTTCGTTTGTCTGACTGACTTGTTTGTTAATCTTCTCTTTTATGGATGTTATCATACTTGTTAATACATTATTTTTTTTAGAAAAAAAACCTGAATCTCGCATCAGTCTGTGCCATTGATGATTCTATTTCTGAAACAATGTAATTCTTATATCAAGAGTTTTGTTTATGTCAAAATTCAAAAAATATTTTCCTTAAACAATTATAAGAAATGCATTGTGTCGGAAAATCAAATGTTAATAAATTATAGTCTTTTTACTTAGAAAGTAAACTATAGATAAAAGTAATATCAAATTTCCAAAATATTTTAGTTGGCTCTTTATTAACATTTTAGTTAGAAAAAGAAAAAATAGAAAATATTTGTAAGGGGTATTTTTTTCTCTCTTGGGAGGGTGGATGTTTCCTTCTCCAAAATAGTTTGATAACATCCCTGGACCTATAAAAACTAGATTGCACAGGAAATCCATATCGGTCCAGTGGTTAGCAAGATCCATATAGACATACCATTACTTTACTATAAGGCTACCTGGATGTACAAAAACGCTGTGCTTCCTGTTCAAATTCTCTCCATGTCCAGCTATACGCCTATAGTTTCAATACTTTTATATAACAAGAACAATTTTGCCACGAAGAATAGAGATAATCTAGATATATTGATTAAATCGGTCAATAGAAGAATACTGACATAACATTCCAACCATCTCATTGGTTAAAACATTTTACAGATCTTGGTACGTAAGGACATAATTCTAAATTCGTTCGCATTATTAGTCAGCCATAAATTGTCGCATATCTTACTTTTTTTGGGTAAATTAATTCGTGTAAAAATTTCTTCCCTCGAATAATGTAAAGCATATGGCAAAGTTAGAAACATAATTCTTTATAAAAAATAATTACATCGTCGAAAAAATCGTCTCAAATTTCGTTGCCCGAATCTTAACAAAATGTGAACAATGGTTTAAGTCTGCAAAAAATCCCTTATTGACGCAAAATAGGGCCAGATGGATTATCTAGATATATTACGTCTATTGAACAAACATACTGACACGTTTATTTACAGAGAACCTTAATAGTTATTTCTCGCATCGTATTATAAACGGCTTTCCGCGGATTTAGAATGTACCATTATAAGATTAAAACCAGTTTTTTAGCCCCGAGGTGCCGAAGGCACTGGCTAAAAAAACTGGTTTTAATCTGATGATTGTACATTTTTATATTCGTAGAAAGCTGGACATAATAGGATGGTAGACATAGTTTTTTCGTATGGATGAGAACCGGTTCCTATCCACCGGATTCGAATGAATACGAGAAATTTATATAAAAATACAACTTAGTATATTCTAAAACTGTAAATACAGGAAATAAATTGTATGACAAAGTATTTTTACCTGTTTGTCTTTCTAATTGTCCTGAAATTGTTGAAAAATTATAAAAAATTCATTAAATGTATAGTTTTATATTATAGAAAACTTTCCGCGGATATGTTAAGATAAAAACCAGTTTTGTTAGTTCCATGGGATCGAAGGCCTGGGCGAACAAAATGGTAATAATATAAGGATTTTTATTTTATCATTTGTAGAAAATTAGCTATAATGCGATTTTTAGGTATGGCTTAGAACTAGTTCGAATCCTGCGGATATTAATCGATTTCGAGCCCATACTGGAAAAGATTAAATTTTTACTCATGATTTTTTCTCTTTAATTTTATCTAAAGTGGGGGGGTGGGGGCAATCAGGATCGTAAAATTCTGTCAAGGAGCATACCCCCTACAATGGATGTATATTGTCCAATTTTTGGAAATAGTTCATTCTGACCACTTGTAAGAGCTGTACAGAAGTTTGAATAAACATATCTCACAAAGTTATGAATGATAGTTTCAAGATATGTTTATCCTTTTTTTGTGTTTGCGTCAATTTCAGGTACATGGGATAGGTAAATGCGTAAACAATCTTTTTGTCTTTCTCAATGATGACAAACAAAATAATCCTTTTTATGGATTAAATCATTGGATGAAATTTTGGATATTGCTACCTTGAATCAATTAATCAGGATTGAATAAAAGTTTAATAAAATTAAAACAGCAAAACCAGCTGTTATGAAACTTGGATACTAGTACAATTTGAGGTTCAATGTATAACTATTAGGTTTTTAATCATTTGTTACAAGTTACAAGTCTATATCCTATGCTATATTCTTTTTAAAATGATATTCATTAAAGGGCGAATATAGGTTTGATATAATATGAGCTTATTTCAAAGGTGCCATTATATAGATTATAAATAACTTAAAGATATTGACATATCTAATTGTATAAGTCTGTTTATAGCTTAAAACCTGTCTAACTCAAGATAATATTATGTAATTAGTGTGGTTCCCTAAGAACTCAAACACCCTAGCATCACACAAGGCTTCGTAGCAATGTTGAATTAAAAAGCATTCGTTAAAGGATAGTCGTAATAACGTGGAAACCAATTAATCAGGGGTAAATATACCCATCTTCTACCTTCATACAAATTATATAAAGTAAAATATTTAAAAGTTTTAAAAAACATCAAATAATGTAAAAAGTAAACAAAAATAAATGATAAAATTTTCTTGGAGGAAGAATGATTTCAAATCCCTATTTTTTTAAGGTTCGTGTGTGTGTGTGTTAAAATGGCGTACTTGAGGGTTTTTATATTTTCCAGAATTAACCAATGATCTTTGTACAGAAAATAAACTTTAAGACGTATTATTTACCCTAGTCAAAACTATTGGCGTACTTTTACGCAAATTATAGTAGAGCATCATAATAATGTAACCTTAGGATGCAGGTATAGCAGAATAGGATAACTATGTATGGTAGTCCCAGGCCAAGGGGTAGAATGATAGAATTCGGGTCCATTTCATCTAAAATTACTCTCATTCATTAAATTATTATTTAACAACTTTTAAAGGTTTTTCTACATTTAGGGTAGTTTCTTTGGTCCATCTGTAGGTTCAAAATGAATAGCTGTGGTCGTTTATTTAAGGTTTTTAAAGATTCCCTTTTAATTTCAAACTTGCTTTATAATCATAACGACAGAGCTATACTCTAATATCATAATTGAAGCAAGTCCATATAATCAATTTAAAACATCAATTATTTTTAGCTATTTTTACAACAGCTTTCAATGAAATATATATGAAAATGGATATAAAATATTGATTAAAATTTAGTTAATTTTTAGTTGTTACCTGGAGAGGCATAAATAGTGCAGGTTCCTTAAATAAAATAAAAGATACATTTATGGTGTACAAAAGGTGTACTTAAAACAATTTACTACAGAAAAAATATATCAAACCAATATCTGAATAGTTATTAATTAACGCATTGTATTATTATCCGCGGATTTTTCCGGCTGAGAACCGGTTCTTATCCACCTGATATAAATCGGATTTAAAACCATACCGGAAACAATGTTACTTGTAAACTTTATATTGAAAAAATATCAATTTATTAATATATCAGGCGATATTATTATATGTTTAAAACAATCCCATTAGATTGTAAAAGTATTTTTCAAAATTTTAAATAAACAATTTAAATTGACCTGATAATGGGTCATAACCCAGATGGCCGACAATATTAAAGAGAGGGAATAAATTATAAACAAGACAAACCAACACTGTCTGTTTATTACACTAGTCCCCAAAGTTTTATAATAAGGCTTTCTTATTCATTGACTTAAGAACTTTGGGAACTTTTTGATTAGTTGGTTTATTAACTCTAGAATCTAAGCGTTTCAACCACTAACTTTGGGGTAATTTTGTGTATCATCATTGGGTATTTACATCAATTTATTAACCTTTGTCTTATCCCTTTAGATCCCTGCTTAAATTTACCTGACAAAGGATCATAACCCAGATGTCCGACAATATTGAATAGAGGGATACTCATAAGGAAGAAATTATACACCAAACAAACCAACACTGCTAATAAACTTGTCCTTGTTGTCAAACTTAAAAAGATAATATATATTAAGAGTGATATAGCATCTAAAAAAAACTGTTGTGCCGTCAGCTTTTTAACACAGTTTAATTCAAAAATATACAACATAAAGATTATAGTCTCTTTTTGTAAGAGAAATATTTTTTTTAATTTCTTTTACTTCAAATAAAGTAAAATGATTAGACCTTATTGTTGTACAAACAGCTGCCCATCTGTTTAATGCTAATGCTGCCTATATAATAAAATAAAAATTTAAAAATTCATATAAAAAATATCAAATCTCACAAAATGCCTATCTTATATAATGCCTAATGCGTTTTTTTTGATATAGCCATAATTTAAAGTAAACCATAGAACCCTACAGCTTACTCCAACCCTTATTTAAATTAAACAAATCTTTTAGGATCTCTAAATCTGGGGTGGTTTCCTAACTTTAATAAGCTATTTAAAAAATTTGTGGCTGTGTTTGGTGCTGTAGGAAAATGGGGATAGATGTCAAAGCCTTTGGCCTACCTATTCTATGGACGTCATAGTAAAGGGAAAGAGAAGGGGGATAGAAACAACCTAGAAATGAAATTCGGCATAGGATTTTTCCTGACATCAGTGGAATAGGTAGGCCAAAAGCAGTGACATCTATCCCCATTTTGCTAGGGCACTATAGCCAGTTACCTAATTTTGACCTCAGATATTAATAAATAGGTTCGTTCATGTTTAGGGCAGGGAATGTGTTAGATAGGGGGATTGATATATTAGCCAGCTGGGATAAACAATAAACATTGAGGGGGGAAGGGGGTGATTTAACTCCTGATCTAAATGTAAACCTGTATACATAGAAGGCTGCCATGATTCCAGTAGAAAACGAAAGCCAACAGCTTACAAAATTTCGAATTCTCGTGGCAATGCCTAAAATAACAAGGACAATTAGAAGCAGCAGTAGAGATATTTATACTAAAATATATAATTCATTTGTTCAAAAAAATAAAATAAGTTTTTGTCTTGAATTTCTTATTCTATTGCATGGCCGTCGAAATTAATGTTTAAAAATTGTTACCAGCAAGGTACAGTACCAGCAAAATAATGGAAAGCCAGACTTGGAAATATAAATGAACAGTAGATGATATCAGAACATGTCAAACAGATAATTAGCATCGTTGTAGGGTGGCTTCGCAACTTTCTCTCTCTAAAAGGTTACAGATGAAATTTAGGGATCTGAAGGGATAAGACAATGGCCGAAAAATTGATGTAAATCCCCAATGATGATACAAAAAACTACCCCTTCTGCAGATTACAATTGTTAGTTGAAACGTTTGGGCAATGAACTTTATGAAATATCCAACGCATATAACACGTTATTATAAAATTTTTGGGACTAGTGTAATAAACTGCGCAATGTCCTCACTTCCCTGGAAAATAATAAGCAGGTATACCATTGAATAAAAAATGGAAAAAGGATGACAACAGCCGAGTAGAAAAGCACAAAAAATAATGGATGGACAAACTGATAAAGTAAGTTATAGAGTAAATTTTCAGTGGAGATTTAAAATAAGGAAAAGAAAGAGATAGAATATGTTATTATTAAACATAAGATAATCTCGAAACATAAAACAATATATTTGTGCTGGATGCTCTTTAGTAATAGGTATCTAATTCAAAATAGATCATCAACCTAACCAAACCATTTACCCCATAGCAATATATTAGAGTAAGCTTAGAAATATTGAAGTAAAATTTTTCTTTTTCTAGCGGGTGCGTTCATAGCATTTAGGAGCTTTGTATATTCGAAGGAGTACGGAAAGAAGGAAAATAGCCTAAAACTACCCAGGCAAATATAAGACAAAAAACCTTACTACTTTATAAAATAGGATAATGCACTCATAACAAATCAAATTTGAAATTTCTTTTTTACCTGGCTAGAACCAGAACACACATGGCATTTAATATTGTACCTAAAGTAAACCAATTTTAGCAGGGATCTAAAAATAAAAGACAATGGCTGATAGATTAATGTACATCTCCAATGGAGATAAACAAAAACTCCTTCTATAAATTACAGTATGTGGTTGAAATGTTTAAACACTCAACTTAATTACCAAATAATCAAATTCAAGAAAAGTCCCCTAAGTTGTTAAGCCAACTCCATTTGAAACTTTGGGGACTAGTGTAATTAACAGCCCAATGTTATCTCCCTCCCTCAAGGACGTCCAAGGGGGGAGGGGATTACCCCCCCCCCCCCAATAAAAAAAAAATAAAAAGCTTTTAGGAAATATAATGATACAAAACATATACGTCCAAGGGGGGGGAGGTAAAATTTTGGATTTTCAATTTTTAACCCCCCCCCCCCAAATAAGAAAAATGCCTCTATAAAATAAAGATTCCCCCCCCCCCAAAATGAGCTTGGGGGTGCCGTAGACACCCCCATAATTTTTATTTTCAAAATTTTACCCCCCCCCAAGTAAAAAAGCTTGGACGCCCCTGATACAAAATGCAAAAAGTCAAATTCAAATATTTGCAAAGTATCTTTACGATACGATCTTTTATTTGTAAAACATGTTAAATTGTGATTTGTGTTTGTAAGATTGTTTAAAGCAAAGGATCTCGACTTCTCCCATAATATATGACTCTTATTTTTAATTTTAGTTTTATAAAGAATATTTTTTTTTTTTTGGGGGGGGGGTTGGGGGGTTTAGGGGCTTATTTTCTTGAATGGGGGGTGGACTCTTCCCCCAAAATTATAAACCTTCCTCTGAGTACCTATGAGAAGCTAACCTCTAAAGAAAACCATGTCGGTTCAGCGGTTGGCGAGACAGACAGACAGATAGACAAACTATCAGAGAGATACTTTATTATAAGTATAAACCTATAATAGAATTGATGGAACTCCTCCGGCAAAGAAATCTTTATCTGGAATCCGACAGACAAACAAACAAACAAACAGACAGACAAGCAGACAGACAAACAGACAGACAAACATACAGACAAGCAGACAGACAAACAGTCAGACAAACAGACAGACAAGCAGACAGACAAACAGACAGACAAACAGACAGACAACAGACAGACAAGCAGACAGACAAGCAGACAGACAAACAGACAGACAAGCAGACAGACAAACAGACAAACAAACAGACAGACAAACAGACAGACAAACAGACAGACAAGCAGACAGACAAACAGACAGACAAGCAGACATACAAACAGACAGACAAATAGACAGACAAACAGACAGACAAACAGACAGACAAGCAGACAGACAAACAGACAGACAAACAGACAGACAAACAGACAGACAAACAAACAGACAAACAGACAGATAAGCAGACAGACAAGCAGACAGACAAGCAGACAGACAAACAGACAGATAATTTCTTATTAATTAACCTATAATAGAGTTGATGGAACAAATAACTCCGCCGGCAAAGAAATGAGTATCTGGAAGCATTGCGGAGTCTAAAATTATTTTAATTAGAAGATTTTTTAGTAGAATGGTTACTTTTCAGATATTTTTAAAAGCGAAGCTTTTCTAAAATTAGAGGCGGTCCGTATGCACTTTGCATGGTGATTCCTGTAGTAGTTAGATGACAAAGCCAAAATTGTGTCAAAAATGAGCCTTGTTACGTAATAAAATGAGGGAGATAAGAGGAGAATTGGGAAAGAAAACCCGTAAAAAAGAGATGGATAATCCCTTATTTTTATTACATCACATGGATGATTTATGACACAATTTTAACACAATTTGGGCTTTGTCTAGTTAGATACGATTTAGAAAGCACTCTATAATCGTTACCAGAATGTCCGTACCTCCATTTTAAAAATGTTGATTTTTCACTTTTTTAACATCAAATTTTTATGTGATAAAATTATTTAAATATCCGATTTTTGGAATACTGATTCCTTGGACAACAAAGTGCAATGTGATAAGCGAAGCATCTCTATAATTAAGTCCTAAAAACGTAAGTATGTCCTTAGACATTATCCTGTGTTTAAGCAGATTTTCAACAAATTTACATACAATTTTAAATTGAACGTTTATAAATTTATGTTTTGATTTTTCAGTTCTGACACTCTACAAGTGTTAAAGTTCGTATGTCCTACCGTTTCAGAGTTTCGATTTTATGGATGTTGTCATCCTTGTTTTTTACATTGTTTGATTATATATGCCAATCTTAAGTCAACCATAGCCTAGCCACTTTTATTTAATGACAAAGGTTCAAAGTCGGTTGTAGAGCAAATGTTTAGCGGTCATTTAGATAAATATATAGAAATTAGAAGACTCCCAAATCTTTTATACAAAATGTTTGATATAATGTACAAAAAAACTTTCATAGTTTAGACCGACTGACCAAGTTAATTATGTACAATTATATTTGTACAGATAATCTTCACAAAAACTTTAGCCGTATATCATAAATAGCAGCTGAGAAACCTAGCTGTTTAGGGACAAAACTATTGACGTTATAATAACGAAGACTCAAATTTCCAAATTCTTTTTTATTACACTCTGCTATAAAAACTGACGCCGATTAATTGAAAAGAATCCTAAGCCATTTGCTCTGTTTATTTATCTATCTTTCTATTTGCCTAGTTTTTCAGAGATTAGGGATAGAACATTATAAAATGGAGCTGACTCATTACACGGGGATCTTAAGAGATAAGACAATGGCCGATAAATTGATGTACATCCTCAATGATGATACACAAAATTACCCCTTCTGTAGATAACAGTTAGTGGTTGAAACGTTGAACCAACCAATAAAAATTCAATTAAAGTCCCCAAAGTTGTTAAGCCAACGATTAAGAGAACTTTATTATAAAACTTTGGGGACTAGTGTAATAAACTGCTCATTGTCTCTCTATCCCTGTATATAATCTATCTATCTATCTGTGTGGAGCTCTGTTTATTTAGAATAAACCCTGATATTTGTAAATGATTTTTTTTGTAGCAAACATATTCTATAAGTATTCACGTCTTTCTGTCCTTCTGTCTGTAATGGTGACCCGATTTTTATTAACCCAACTAACTCATGCTATGATTATTTGTAAACGGGAAAAAATACATAGGCTCTTAAAGGTCCCAAGGGGGAAGGGGAAGGTAAAGGGTTGTTTACCACTCATAAACTGTAAAATCCCCTTATTTTACCCCACTAAAAATTAAAAAATACACTAAATTACCCTTTTTAAACCTTTGTTTTTGACCCCATAAATTGCTCACTCTATTACATTTTTAATAGCGTATAAGCTGCGCTAGTATTATACTATTTTTACTCTTGTTTACCTAGGGTATTTGTAATTTACAAATACGAGAATAAATAAAACACAATCACAAACAAGGGATATATGGACAAACTTTTGATTTTTTTCTTGAATATTTTTTGCATTTTTGACTTCAACAAAGCGTTCAAACTGACCAAACTACTAAAGAGATTAGTCAATATACGATACATTTATGTAGATTCTTAATGTTAAAACACAAATCTACCCCTTCTGTAGATTAAAATTATTGGTTGTGAAGTAAGGACACTCAATTTGATAAACAAACCAATCGAAATTCATTTAACGTCCCCAATATCATTAAGCCAACAAATAAGAAAACGTTTTTAAAAAAACTTTGGAAACTCGTGTAATAAACAACCCATTGTCCCCTCTCTCTTTGGGATTTATGAATAACTAAAACCATTTATTTTATTTTTAATATTGATTCATTGCTATATCCTTTTATCCATATAAAATGTTGTTTTATAGCTCACTTTTACGCATATAAAAAGTAAAGAGAGGCTTTTTTATACGCCATATGAGGTCACAGTATGATAAAAGGATAGTCTAACAGTATATTTTTTTTATACTGTTTTATAAAGATAATATTAAGTGTTCTCCTTAGTCTCCTAGTCCCCCTAGTTTTGAAAAGTAAATGAAAATAAGAAGGGGAGGGATGAGAAGTTGTTATTTTAAAAAGTTTGTGTTTTATTTAGGTTAGGTTGGCCGGTTATATTAGGTACAGGTTAGCCCCGCAGGAGGGTTAGGTCACAGTAGGTATAGCTTACGCGGGGTAAGTCATAAAAAAATAACAATTCCCCCCTTATTCTAACCCATTTTAAAAATATGAGAAATGGTTGTGTGCTCGCTGTGGAAAGCACCGAAATATGTGTCTAATGATATTGGAACCTTTCAGGTCCAACATCTAATGAAAAACAGGGTAGCAATATATGTCCCTTTCAAATTTTACATCCAGGGTATTTGATATTAGGATATCAGCAGACTCCCAACTCTCTGAAAGTCCTGTGGTAAGTTTCATTTGTCAAGTTGATTGTTAATTTTGACAAATTTGTATAACTTTATATCTATGCATTTTGTCATCCTTGTTTTAATTATCATTTGTTTATTTATGAATGTGATAAATACCGAGAATTAATATCCTAATTACCTTTAATATTCATATTGGTATTCTGTGAAAAAAGAAAAAAATATAACAATAAAGATAACATCAATTAAAGCGGAACTGAACAATTATTTTATGTGTATGGATTTAAGTTAGAAGATACTGGGTAAATTCTTTAGAATTATTTTGAAATTATTCTTTGTTGTTACTGTAACTCCCATGCATGGTTTTAAAAATATCAACTCACTTTAACATGTATTATTCCTAGCCATATTGTTAAAGTTTATGCATCATTGCGTGGACACTCCTTAGATTCCCGCCTATATTTGTTTATCTTTCACTCTGTGGGTATTTACTTTAAACCTTTTTATCATGGAGAGGGGGCATTGGGCTGTTTATTACACTAGTTTTCAAAGTTTTATAACATCGTTTTCTAATGTGTTGGCTTAACAGCTTTTTGAATTTTGGTTGGTTGGTCAGTTGAGTATCCAAACGTTTCAACCACTAATTCTAATCTACAGAAGGGATAATTTTTGCATCAATTCATCGGCCATTGTCTTATACCATTAGATCCTCTTTATAAATGTTTTGAAATCAAATGATCAATAGACTACTTAAGGTTCATTTGTCTTAGAAGTGATTTTTAAAATCGTAGCTCATTTTAAACCATAAAATGGTACGGTTTGGGGGGAGAACATTGGATAATAAAATACGCGGATATTACTACAGGGGAAATTTTGATCGTTAATTTAGGTTGCTACTTTGGTCCGCATTTGTTGTTCAGTTCATTCCTCCAAAGGAGGAAAGGGAATAAGGTAAAGACAATTTGAAATATTATCATAAGAAATTGAGTTTTAAAATAGATTAACTAGTAACATGTTGAAAATGGAATTTTTAAATAAAAATTTTATAATAAATGATTAAATACCTCGTACAGTTTCAAATTCAATTTTATTCATACATATTTTTTTAATCAGTCAAAAAATAGGTTAGTATTTCAATTATAATAAATTGATTTTATACAATTTTATATCGAAAACTTTATGGATATACATATAAATTACAATTAATGCCCTATTATTTTAATTTAAAATAAAGAAATATTTTTGATATTAAATAGCTTTTTGTTTAAAATTGAGATCTTTAAAATCATCTATAAATTCATATTTTTACTGGATTGATTATTGATTTGATTTGCTTAAAAAAGAAAATAATTTTATTTTACAGTATTTTAAGCAGTAAAGCCCTGCAAAATAGTACAAAAATATATACTAATTTGTACATTAAGAATAATATATTTTAGAATGAGAAAAAAAATCACGAAACCTATGTTTACTACATGCGAGGTTGGGTGAATATTCTTTTATCAATATTTACTTGAAATATTATATTACAATTATTGAGTTGGTTTTGGCCTTCTAACACGTTTCCTTCGTTTTCTCATAACTCTTCTCGTTGTTTCTTCATTGTTTTCATTCCTAGTATATAAAGTAGTAAGTTTTTTTTTTATTGTCTGTAGCTTAGAATCTTAATAACTACTGCACCAATTGAGTTTTCCATTTTTGGAAGCTTTTGTAAGTTGTTTTAAGCTTTTCTTCCGATCTTTTCTACCTTTTTGCATACAGAACCCCTCGATCTAGAACCAATAAACAATAATTAAAAAAAAAGAATTTTACAATTTCGATTGGTTGATTCATTTAGTTGAATGTCCAACTGTTTCAACCACTAATTTAGATGTACAGAAGGGTAATTTTGTGTATTATCATTGAATATATACATTAATCAATCGGTCATTGTTTTAACTCTTTAGAACCCTGTTTCTTTCTAGCTTATTTAGCTTTTTCCTATTGAAAGATAGATGTCACTGCTTTTGGCCTACCTATTCTATTGACTTCAGAAAATACCCTATACTCCATCTCTTTTCTAGGGGGTTTGTTTCCCAATCCCCCTTTCGCTTTCCCTCTACTATAACGTCAATAGAATAGGTAGGCCAAAAGCAATACTCTGATAAAATTACCTATTTAAGGGGTCAGATTGTTGTGTAGACTCTACGCTATTTGATGGCAATACTCTGATTTTACTCAGCAACAATCTATCAGGCGCGCTACCACCAGAGGTTATACTAAAATAGAATAAAAATTATTTATCAAAAAGTATTGTAGACATCTTTCCACGGATATACGAATGAAAAAGATCAAAACAAGTTTTGTTAGTCCAAAAGGGGCAAAGTCCCAAGGCTAACAAAACTAGCATTAATTTCATGTATTTTATTATTTTTGGCAAATTGGCTGTAATACGATGCCATACATGATTTTTTAGTATGGCTGAGAGCCGGTTCTAATCCAGAGGATATTCATCGGTTTCTAAGCCATAGCAATGAATAGCAAAGTAGATATATATAAAATGCGTAGTAAGGCTTATTTGCATGTCTCTTAAGATCTTGATAATCACTGTACCTGAAAGGGAAGCTTTTAACTAATCTGGGGATAGTTGTATGATGTTTTCTTAGAAGCTTTGGGAAGTATAAATATAAAACAGATTTAAGGATAAATAGATAGATAAACTAATATTGCCAAAATTTAGATTGAGTTGCAACCACCTAATAAAAGATACATCTAGTGTTTATACTATGTAACCAATAGAAAATTTGCAAATAGAAGCAAGTCAAAAAAAAGCCTTTGCTGTTAAATCAATTAGCTGAAAATTAATATAAGAATCTAATATTTGTTTTAAAGCAGTTAATAGTGCCTAATAAATTAAATCATACATTACAAATGACCAATGATAGGCCAGTATATATTTTACCATTGGTCAATATAAATGTAAACTGGCCTACCACTGGTCATTTGTATTGTATGACGTCATTTCTTATTAAGCACTATATTAAGCTACTTTATTTTTATTAGAACCTGAAAGTTATTTATTTGTAGGCGATGTAATCGTGCAATTTTAAACATTTTTAAGAATGAGGTTTCAGGAATTGCCAAATGTCCTAAATAACAATTCAGCATGTGGTATGTTATTGCTATGTTACTCCTAATCTCCTAACAAGGAAATATATGTCCCAATGAGATATTGACAATTTAATTTTACACCTTCGTTTTTTTTGCTGCAAACAAATACGTTAATAAAATAAAAAAAAGACTGAAAAGAAAGGAAAGAGAGTTAATATTGGATAAACAGACCTATGCAAGTATATAAACACGTTCTCTCATCAGTTGAATTTAAAAACTTTTGAGATACATTGTTGACTAATGATAGGCCTATAAAAAAGAAAAGTTGTCCACCTATAATTTTATTCTATAAAAGGGGTATTTTTCTTCAGTCTTTTTATTTTTTCTTAAATAAAATTGAATTGCAAACGTGAAAAAGAAATAAATAAAAACTATGAGGGTCTAAACTTAACCTAACCTTCAATATTAAACACACAAACTAAAAACTTTCCCTACCTCCTTTTTAAATATATCAAAAAAGGGGAAAGGGGGTTATAATTGTCTATCAAGATATTTTATGTAAAATCGACTTGTAGAGTATCTTTGCTGAAAAAATAAGTTCAAGATGCACACAAATGGTCAAACAGAATGTCAAAAACTGTTGCATTTTTCTACCCACTTCTTGGCCAATTTAAAACCTTAATTGCCTATAAAGAAAAACAGTGTTTATCGAATAAAAAATGTTGTTAGTGTTTTTTTTCTATATCCTTTTTTAGTTTAGAGAAAATCTGTATATAACATTTGTCTACATAACTTATTTGTTCTTCAGATTTATGGAAAATAAAAAATGCGTTATTTTTAGTAGCGAATGTGCTTTTAAAATTTGTTTTTTAGGTATTATGTGTCCATAATAACTTTAAAAGTCAGCTGGAAGCTGAACATGTTCCATACAAGGCAATTCGTTTATCTTTTAAGCCCTTAAACAAATTTTTAAACCGAAGGCCAATATACACGACATGAGCTTAGCTTATGAATAAGTAAAGGTAGAAGATTAATACAATTTCGATAAGAAAATTCTTACTCAATTTTAATAAAATGCACAATGAATTAGATAAAAAGTACTTGAAATCAACAAAGAAAAAATTAAGAATTTTATCCTTATTTACAAGATTTAGAAATGCTAATTTTATTTTAACATAAAAAATTGCATAAAAAAAGGATTTTAAAACTCTTAAAATTGCACTTTTGACAGTGGGGAAATCAAGTAGATTCTAGTGCTTTCGAGTATGCAAACGTTTTGGTCTAAATATAGTTTTCTTTTAAATTATATGCTGAAAAACAATTAATTTTGTCTCAATTATAAATTATATTTATATAATATTTTAGCTTTTCCTTCTCCTTTCTCATATATTTTTACCAGTTATAGAAAATAAAAAAAAATTAACAGAAAATATATGAACAATTGCATCAGATTTAACTATCTTATGCTACTTCAGTAATCAATACTCAATTCATATTCCAAACTGTTTTATCCAGGGAGGGAGAAGTCATTGGGTTATTTATTACACTAGTCCCCAAAGTTCTAAATAACGTTAATGTAACAATTTTGATGGGTTGGTTAACTAAGCTGAGTTTTCAAACGTTTCAAAACTAATTTTTATCTACACAAGGGGTAATTTTGTGTAACATCAATTTAGCGGCCTTTGTCTTATCCCTTTATATCCCTGGTTTTATCTTGACATTTAGAAGAATAAACCAGTTGCAAATAAAAGATGGACTTGGAAAAAATAATAATGCATCTTGCATTAAGATTTTCCTAAAATTATGTAATTATACTGTTTTTTGTTGTTGATTTCTACGATTATGAAAATTAAATTATTTTATGTGCTAGCAAAACTATTTTTTGAATAATACTTTCTTTCTCATTTTTTTTTGTTTTTTTCAGAAAAGTCAACAGAAATAAGAAAGTTAGAATCAAGAGTTATAATGGCAGTTCTAAAATCAAAAGACTAAGAGAGAGAGGGGGGACAGTGGGCTGTTTATTATAGTAGTCCGAAAAGTTTTATAATAACATTTTCTTATTCATTGGCATTCTTATGAATTTTGATTGGTTGGATCATTGAGTTTAGTGTTCAAGCGTTTAATCACTAATCTTAATCTGCAGAAGGTGCAATTTTGTGTTTACTTAATCTCCTTTCAATACTCTCCCTTTCTATTTCTTAATGTATGCTATAATGTTTAGCAATTGATTTTATACAGCTGAGCTACCATTAAACGTCAACGTTCCTGTTAATTATTTTTACATCTCAATATGACATGTAAGAAATTACCTTTTTTGAGCACTTTCAGTACTGATTTCTTCTGAAATCTAAAAAAAAAATAATAGATTTTTTTGGCAGATAAAGATTTCAAATTTATACAAAATTGAAGTGAATTATCCTTTTTAAAGAAGATAATTAGATTAAGAAATTCTAATCATGATTGAACATGGTTAATAATGTCCACAAGTAGGGCAGCATTCAAATTAATACACTGTTTGTTTATTTACAGTGAAAATTTGAAAATGGGAGAATATATATAGAAAAGTATGTACCATTTACGCAACTAATTTTATACCAGGGAGACTCTTGGTAATCCTAGAAAGTAATCCCCGCCCCCCCCAAAAAAATAAGGTCAGATGACTTTGACGGACATACTGTGTAGTGGGCTATTATTGGTCATTTGTATTGTTTGACCTCATATTTTAAAGCACTATAAACAGCTTTGATTAGTTTGCCATTTCAAAAGATAAATATCAAATAAGTAGGGGATTCTAGAATAAGAACCATCAAAGATGAACTATATTATTAAACTGATTAAACTTGACAAACACATCTTAGTTTAGAACATCTATACCACTAAAAAATCTTCTAATTTGTATCACCTGATTTTGAGATATTTCAGGTAAAGAAAGTAGAAACTAACCCATTCTCTGACAACAGTCTCAATCAAATATCTACCTAATTATCTACCTATCTACCTATCTATCTATGTATCTATCTATCTATTTATCTAACTACCTGATTTTGAGATATTTCAGGTAAGGAAATTAGCCCATTCTCTGTCAACAATCTTAATCCATTTCTCCTAAAAAATGTATTACTTCAAAATAATATTGATATTAATGCAACTAACTAAATCCTGTCAATAATTTTTAAAATTTCTGAAAATCACAAAATCAAATTAGTAGCTTTTCCAGGGAAGGTTCATATATATTTTAAATAGGAAACCTCACCCCCCCCCTCCCTCTAGAGAAATCACCGCTAGAATAATATCACCTTCCCCAATTTTCTTTTCTTTTTCCATTTTGTATTATTATTATTTATTATTTGTTTTTAGATCCTAAACATTTTTTGCCTATCTATCATTACTATTCATAATATCTATTTACTTTAGACAAAAGTTTATATGTTAGAGTTGATACTATTAATATCTTGAAATTTGTTGCCCTATTAGCCTAATAAGAAATAGGATATAAGCTAAAGCATCTATGAGTGCTGCAAGGAGGGAGGGTACGTTGGGTTCTTTATTACTTTAGTCCCCAAAGTTTTAGAAGAAACGTTTTCTTATTCCTTGACTTAACAACTCTGGGGACTTTTGGTTTAGAAAGTTGAGTGTCGAAACGTTTCAACCACTAATTGTAATCTACAGAAGAGGTATTTTCATGATTCGTTATTAGGGATGTATATGAATTTATCGGCCATCGTATTATCCCTTTAGATCCCTGGAGTGCCTGGTAACTTTGTGTTATTATTTAGAAATGTCAATACAATGATATGGAAAATTTTACTAATCATTTAGTTAAAGAAAAGTGATGCATAAACAATTTCATACTTCCTATCTATCTACGAAATGTGAAAACAAACAATATATAAAAGCAACAGGATGTCTGTCTGTCTGTGTGTGTGTGGAAGGATCCCGCTAACCGTTATATCGATAAGGTTCTCCTTTACATTGAAGCTTCTCACAAGCCCAGGGAAGATTTATAACTATATTTTCTTTTTAAACTATCAAATTTTTCCCTTTCTTTTAAAATTAAAATTTAAAGTAAGGGTCGTCCATGCTCATTCCTTCAAGTGCACCTAGAGATTCCAGGGCTGCAGATGCTTGTTAACCAAAGACAAATTTTTAATTTAAACAACTTTTATTGTCTGACATGGCCGTTACTTTGGGTACTTTTTATTAAATTAATTCATTGGTTAAAACAAGCAGTGTCAAAATTTTTAAAAAAATAAAATTAATTTACATAAAGGGTAATATTTCTAAACATATTTTGGGATGTTTTATGTATGAACAACAATTTATTGTCCATTGTCTTATGCCTTAAAAACCCTGAGTAAAACATGATGGTAGAACATATAAAAAGATTTGCAACATGAAAAAAAGTTTGGGAGCTGATTTGAAACAGTTTGCATAGGCAGGGGTGGAAACAACTACTTAAACAAATATACATTAATTGTTACACCCCTAGATGCCTCCAGAGTAAATAAAGGAAAGGGGGAGGGGGGGAGTAAGTGAATAAAACAAAAAGGTAAAAACTATTTTTTCATTTAGGATGTATTATTTCAGAAGGTTGATTTTTCTTGAGGGGTAAGAGTTACCCTCCCAAAAAGCTATAATTCTCTCCTAAACCTATCAGAAGCTTAAATGTAAAAGAAAAGCATAGGGAATACTAGTTTGTAACAACCAATATTTTTTTTTAATTCACCAAAGTTTTTTATCTTTTTGCTGTAAAAATAACAGTCCAATTTATAGGTTTAAGTCCAGCTCAATTAGTTTTGTTTATATTCCCAATCATAAAAACATTAACTACTAAAACATATTCATTTTTTTTATAAAAAGTTTGATTTTTATGGTATAGTATGGCATTTTAATTCTTTTTTTTAAAATTTTTGATTGAAGTGGAATCATTCTTTAATTATTTCTTTTAGCTCCGCAACTTGTTTCATCTTGACTTGAATAGGATGTAAACTGAATAATTCAATGACTCAGTTTAATTTCAAACATTGTTAGGAGAATGTTTAAAAAAAACCTTCTTAAAGGAAAGGTCGTTTTATTCATATAGTTTATTTAGGTAGATTTACTAGACTTTACGAGAGGGCGCGGTAGTTCAGGAAAATAGCCTAAAACTATCCCAACACATCTTCCAGACAAAAAGTCTTACTACTTTATATTTTAGGATAAGCTTTATATTGGTACTAGGTATGCAAGAACGTCCAAATAGGGAGGTGAAGGGGATATACTCCCTCCCCCAAAACAAAAATTGAGAGAAAAAGTACAATATTTTTCTAAAACTCAAAATGTTCAGTTCCTCTTTAAATTTTCTATTATTTATAATTCATGTCCCCATCCTATATATGTTCTAAAAAAAAGATATAAAAAATCATTGTTTTGAGTTGAATAGTAAGATCTGGCGATAACCACGTCATGAAAAAGCAAGTGTTGTGTGTTAATGGATATAGAATATACGTGGACATTATGTCAAAGTATACAATTGTTCTCAATTAAGGTTGCAAACATTGAGATCATTTATTGGTCAGTTCGTTCATTCAGTAAGATCGGAAGTGTATGGGATACAGGGGGTGGATGGTAGGTATCGTTATTTTTTCCAGCTGCGAACATCTAACATTATTCTGGTGTAACATTCATGTAATGATATATCCAGTTGTGTGTTTGGTGCTGCTAATTCATTGTTCAAATCGTGGTAATTTTTTTTAGTAGCAAAGGTACTCTATTATTAGATATGTCCATCTGTTCATCATAAACGTTTTAAAGGAAACATGATGTTTTTCATCTCCTACATAAAATAGATGACAGATTTTTGGTAAAAATTCCCAAACAAGTGCAAAACTTGTGTATATGACTTATTTGGTCCGTTGGTCTTTATGTCATGATTTCTGAGCTTTGCTACTAATGGATATTGGCATCATTGTTACTTCCTTGCTTACAAATAAATAGAAAATTATATCTTAGGCAGTCTTTAAAGGAAGTTTTACTTCTTTAGTCTGTTTGTCTTTTTGATTGTCTGTCAGTTTCCTGTATCTTGATGTTTGTCTGTCAGTTTTCTGTATCTTGATGTTTGTCTGTCAGTTTTCTGTATCTTGATGTTTGTCTGTCAGTTTTCTGTATCTTGATGTTTGTCTGTCAGTTTTCTGTATCTTGATGTTTGTCTGTCAGTTTTCTGTATCTTGATGTTTGTCTGTCAGTTTGTCTGTCTGTTTGTCTGTCTGTCTGTCCGTTTGGCTGTCTTTTTGTAAGAATGTTTGTTTGTCAGTTTGTTTATCTATCCTTCACTTTAACTATCTGTCTGCCCTTTTGTCTATCTGTTTATCTGTATGTCTGTTTGTCTAAATCTTTGTCTGACTGTCTAAAATATTTACCCCCCCCCCTCCAAGAAATACATTTGGATGAAATATTTTCTTTATCCTTCTCATCTAAAGTTGCAGTATATTTTGAACGTTATGACGACGTTTAGGCTTGAATTCAAAACCATCATTTTCAAGACAACCAGTGGATTTAGACAGAAAGAAAGGGGACAATGGGCTGTTTATTACACTAGTCCCCAAAGATTTATAATACCGTTTTCTTATTTGTTGGTCTAACAACTACGGGGACTTTTACTATATTATGATTGGTTAATTTTTTAAGTTGAGTGTTCAAACGTTTCAACCACTACTTTTAATCTACAGAAGGTGCAATTTTGTATTTCATCATTAGGATGTACATCAATTTATCGGCCATTGTATAATCCCCATAATCCCTATAATTCCTAGGATTTAAGGGTTTGATCTCTAAAATAATTTACCTAGAAAAAGTTTGAAGATTATTTTGAGTATGTTGTTGGAAAGGGACAGTCTCTACATTATTTGTTTGATATGGCTCTGCTTCTAGGCTAACTTTATGCGGCGCTGCCACTGGTTCTAGACTAACTTTATGCGGCGCTGCCACTGCTTCTAGGCTAACTTTATGCGCCACTGCTTCTAGACTAACTTTTTGCGGCGCTGCTGACTCCAATGAAACTTTATGCGGCGCTGAAATTAGAAATATGATATAAATTAATGATTATTCATTTAATAATGACTAGCGGATACGCCTCTAGAAGCCTCTAAAGGCACTTGAGAAATGTGGTGAAGTTGACCATCAAATTTTTAACTTTTAGTTTTAAAAAGAGAAAGTAAAAAAATTGGATGTGGGTCATTTTTTCTAGGTTAATTTCTCTGAGGTGTAAGTTGGTAAAATCCCCCAAAATAGTTATAAACTTTTCCATGATCTAAGAGAAGCTACACTGCAAAGGAACATCATATCAGTTCAGCGGTTAGCAAGATCCTTTGGAAAGACAGACAAAGATCCTGTTAGCTTTTTTTACAAGGATAAGGAAATGCAATCTAGATTATTTCTACTTTCAACTTTTCGTTCATTCATAATCAATTACTGCATCTCAGTAGTGCATAACTTTATCAAGAACAAGTAGCGGCTTTGCCTGTAGCCTCTAAGGGTTTTAAGTTATTATGCTATATGAGACAGAAAAACAAATTTATTTTGGAAAAACTATTAAAATAAGAAATTTTACCAGAATTTGCTATAATTTTTGACGGATTTTCTTTTTCTTTATACGGCTCTGTTATTTGTTGTCTTCTTTGATACGGCGCTGGTCTTTGTCTTTCAATGAAAGCTGCCAGATTTTCCCTGGCCTGATACGGCGCTGATATATGATTCCTTCTCTGATAAGGCTTTGTTCTCTCTCTTCTCAGAGGTGGTTGTGTGGTTGTTTGTAAATCGTCATCTATTTCATTTTCGTTGGTGTTTTCTGGTTCAACTAATTTGTTTTATGTGACATTTTAATCATATATTTTGAAGCTTTTTGTAATGCCTTAAAAATTACTTTATACTGGCCTCCCAGTCGTTAATCGAAATGTATACTGGCCTGCCATTGGTAATTTAACTATAACTTTTTCATTTGTTGACTTAACAACTTTTGTAAAAGTTAATTGGTTGGTTTATTAATTTATTTAATTTTATTAAACATTTCAAACATGTCTTATCCCTTTAGATACCTGAATTAAATGTCATATTCCTTGTAGAGATCTGCTAGAGAAAACTCTATCTCTATCCTCATTTTCTTCTACTTGTACTATGTTCTCATTTGTACTGAAGTTATTTGGTTTATTCATTACAGTTTAATTTACCGTAATTACCTCAAAAGGGCGGGATTCTTCTTCGATTTTAAGTGATCATCTAGAGAATCCAAAGCATCATCCGCTTGTAATAGGATGATATACTAGGTTAAGTAACACTCAACAGACAACCAACCCTTTTATTGCATGACCTTTTACTTTATCTAAAAAGTCCTAACTATGCATGGTAATGATTTGCGGCTGTCTTTGGGCCAAGGAAGATATGACGCTGTGTCGCGCCGAGATTCGAACCTATCACCTTCCTGACGACGAGCGGTTTCGCTACGTGTTGCGCCACGGTCGCGGGTTCATTACAGCTCAAAGTTACATCCCGAGGGGCCGCAAGACTGGGCCAACAAACCAGGGATTAATTCTTTTTATTTTATTTTAGTTATAGATGAAAATATTCTATAATATACTTTTCAGTATGGATTAGAATGAGATTAATCCAACAGAAATAGATTAGGTTTTGAATATATTACCATTTTCTAGTCCTAATTGTACTCAATAATATGTCGTTCCTGTTTAAAGGCCATGCCATTTCCCTCCTCACTTTATATTTCACTAGCTAGAAATGGCAAACCCCATATTAAATGTCTTAAGAAATAATCCAGACTCAAACCCGACACTGCAACAAGAAATTTTGGATCATAGAAGAAAACGAAGTAGCTAGTTTCGTCGTATTTTCAGAGTAGCTTTAGATAGGTTATTTAGGATAGGTTAGGTCAGGTAAATGTTAATTATTGCCACGCAGGGTTGGGAAATTAACCCCGCAGGGTTAAAGCCCCACACAGGGGCTAGAAAAAGGAGAAAGGCTACTGTGAAAAAACGACAAAACCCGTTACTTCGTTTTCTTTCCATGATCCAATTTCTACAGTTGGACACAATCGTCTTAGCTTCAAATAAAATCTAGTATTGAATAAAAAACCTAGAGGGCAAAGCAGTCTGTTCGTTTGTAAGATCTACAAATCTTTCTGTGGCTATTTTTCTTCCTCTATTTCTATGATGCATTTTTTGATATACCAATATGTTTTAACTAGTTTATTTTTGGGAAGGAAAACACTTTACAACTGGAATATGACCGTGTGTCTAATGGCCAAAGTTGCTGAAAGGTCCCTTTATCCTAATAATGGCATCTACGCCCCTAGAGGCCTCTTGGGACTATTTAGGGATGGGAGGTGGGTGGGTGAACTTTTAATTTTAATTCAGATGAAAAAGTCAAAATTATATTGGAGGTAATTTTTTTTCTTGAGGGCAGTTTCTTTTAAAATGGTGGAGGTACCCTCCCCCAAAATAGTTGCTAGATCTTAAGCAACACACACACAGACAGATGCTCTTTTATATTATACTAAGATTATTGATATATTACCCTTGTCTAATAAAATCTTTTCTTCGCATCAAAATTGCTTTTCTAATCATTTGAAAAATAGTATCATTTAGGAAAATTTATTGATTAACCCTGTTAGAAGGCATACCCCTACTGGACCCTTTACACTCTAGTAACCTATCCTTTTAGATAACGTACACATTAAATTTAGTAGTAGGTACACTTTATAATTGATCAATCGGTTTTAAACTTATTGAATTAAAAAAGGTTACCTATAACTAAATATAAGTTTTCCCATCACTTATTGATATAAATCATTAGTGCGAGGGTAAGAGAAGGGAAGGGAAGAGATCATACGACTCTCGAAATGGGTACGATTTGTTTTAAAATTCACCATAAAAGACAAGCAGCCATCCAAACTGTTTAAATATTATGAAGCCTTGTTTAGTTCCTATAAAAATTACGTCATACTGCCCTCTCATTGATAATTTAGTCTGTGTATTGGCCTATCATTGGTCATTAGTATTGTATGACGTAATTTATCACTATAAATAGCCTCAAAATTATACTTAGTTAAATAATATGATACTATTTTTCCTTGGTTTTCTAAACTTGAAAACTTTAGTTTTTCTTGGAACTTGTAGGACAGATAGATCACCTATTTCCATAGATCACAGATAAATAAGTTGGGTATGAAAATCAATTTAGTTACCAGAGGTGGATTCTTAAAAAAAAATTTGCTCTTCTAAGCGATAAAAGGGGCAAATTTTTTTAAGAATCCACCTCAGTTCTAATAAATTGGTAAGAAAATTAGATAGAAAAAATTGTCATTAACATCTTTAAAAACATGGTTTTAAAAAATAATGTGTTTTTTCTCAATAGGATAATTTTTAAATGGTTGGGGTGTAAAAGGGCATAGGTAACGTTGTACCATTTTATGTACAAAAGATTTGTAGAAAAACAGTTTGTATATTTAAAGCAGAATTATTTTCATACATCTGTTTTCCCAAAAATTTTATGTAAAATTTGTAAAAAGAAAACATTAATCTTTCTAGATTTTGTTATTCTTTTGCTACCGTTAGATCTAAGTTTTATTGTTTTAGTAATAAAAATTTTTCAATTTACTTATCCTGCCTATTTCATTAGTGATGATGTCATTATTTGTTGGTTCTGTTGTTTCTGGCTCGTACGGCTCGTACATCTGCAAAATTGAAATTATTTTAGACTGTAAATAACAAAAAATGTAGGTACTTATATTGAATTTTGATTGAAAATGTAGTGTTCAAAGTTATCAACCAATAAATTTGATCTGTATATCATTTTATCGTTCAATGTCTTATCTCTTAAGATCTATGATTTATTCAAAGGTAAACTAACCAGAGATATAAGACAATGGCCTATAAAATGGTAACACAGTAACAGTAACAAGCCCTTTTCACTCCACATGGGGGAGCATAGGCCGCTGACAATTTGTCAGTGTTTCTGTAACAATGTGGCTTTTCATGGATATGGGATAGGGTTGTCAGCCCTAAGCCCTATGATTGCGGTGTAAAGCGTCCATTTGCCTATAAAATGGTATACATTCCTAATGATAATTAAAAAAAATACCCCTTCTGTGGATTACAATTAGTGGTTGAAACGTTTGAACACTCAACCTAATGAACCAAATAATCAAATTTCAATAACATTGATTAAAGATGTTAGGCTAACTTTTACATGAAACCATTAATATAAAACTTTTGGAACGAAGCACAAAAATTGTGGATGGGAATACGTAGAAGTAGATTTAAAATCAATAATAGTTTTATTGGAGAAAATAAACATGAAACCTTGTTTTATTTTGTATGATGAAGATGGTTAAAGTAAATTACATACTAGATGCACATAACAATGGGAAAAAATATTTTGAAACTGTTAATGCCAAAAAGTTTTAAAATTGGACCCAAAATGCCAAAGATATGGGGAAATATATCAACATATAAAAATAGCCAAAAACCTGGTAAAAGGCAGTTTGGCCGCCATTGTTTCTTTTCATAAAACGCCAGAAATTTAATTTTAATATCTTTAACTGAAAAATTTATGAAAATTGAACCATAAACACCAAAGATATGGGTAAAAATGTGAAAAATATAAAAAATACCAAAAAACCTGCAAAAAGGCAGTCTGACTGTCATTGTTGTTTTCTTCAAACGACAAAAAATTTAATTTTGATATCTTTAACTGAAAAAATTTCGAAAATCGGACCATAAACACCAAAGATATGGAGAAAAATATGAAAAATATAAAAATAGCCAAAAACCTGCAAAAAGGCAGTCTGACCGTCATTGTTATTTTCTTCAAATGACGGGAAATTTAATTTTGATATCTTTAACTGAAAAAATTTTGATAATCGGACCATAAACACCAAAGATATGGGGAAAATTTGGAAAATATAAAAATAGACTAAAACCTGCTATAAAGCAGTCCAACCGCCATTGATGTTTTATAGTTAATTGTGCTCCTTAATGATGGGAATGTTGTCAAAAAATTTCAGCTCTCTATCTTTTATAGGAGCCGAGAAAATCACGTTTCCCCCAATTCATTAATTACGGACGGACAGACGGACAGACGAACGGACAGACGGACGGACGGACAGACGGACAGACGGACAGACGGACGGACGGACATTGTGAATTATAGAGTAGCTTCGCTACTAAAAAATACCTTTCTATGATTGAGAATTCTGTATCCATTAGCGTCTGCCTGATAGTCATAATACCTTAAAATATTACAACAAGGTTTAATTTATATACAATACTTCCTTATTGAATAATATAGGTAGGTCAATTCCAGACTTCTAAACTGAGGTCTTTTTCTGTGTCCTAGCCATTAGTGTTTAAATTTACCACTATCTGTACCATTACATAATCTATCTGATTATTATACCCTCCATCCAAATGTACCACTAACTGTACCATTATCTAACCTATCTGATTATCATACCCTCCATCCAAATGTACCACTAACTACTCCATTATCTTATCTATCTGATTATTATACCCTCCATCCAAATGTACCACTAACTACTCCATTATCTTATCTATCTGATTATCATACCCTCCATCCAAATGTACCAATAACTGTACCATTATCTAATCTATCTTATTATTATACCCTCCATCCAAATGTACCACTAACTCTACCATTATCTAATCTATATTATTATTATACCCTCCATCCAAATGTACCACTAACTACTCCATTATCTTATCTATCTTATTATTATACCCTCCATCCAAATGTACCAATAACTGTACCATTATCTAATCTATATTATTATTATACCCTCCATCCAAATGTACCACTAACTGTACCATTATCTAATCTATATTATTATTATACCCTCCATCCAAATGTACCACTAACTGTACCATTATCTAATCTATCTGATTATTATACCCTCCATCCAAATGTACCACTAACAGTACCATTATCCAATCTATATTATTATCATACCCTCCATCCAAATGTACCACTAACAGTACCATTATCCAATCTATATTATTATTATAACCTCCATCCAAATGTACCAATAACTGTACCATTATCTAATCTATATTATTATTATACCCTCCATCCAAATGTACCAATAACTGTACCATTATCTAATCTATATTATTATTATACCCTCCATCCAAATGTACCAATAACTGTACCATTATCTAATGTATCTGATTATTATACCCTCCATCCAAATGTACCACTAACTGTACCATTATCTAATCTATCTGATTATTATACCCTCCATCCAAATGTACCACTAACTGCACCATTATCTAATCTATCTGATTATTATACCCTCCATCTAAATGTACCACTAACTGTATCATTATCTAATCTATCTGATTATTATACCCTCCATCCAAATGTAGTACTAACTGTACTATTATCTAATCTATCTGATTATTATACTCTCCATCCATATGTACCACTAACTGTACCATTATCTAATCTATCTGATTATTATACCCTCCATCTAAATGTACCACTAACTGTATCATTATCTAATCTATCTGATTATTATACCCTCCATCCAAATGTAGTACTAACTGTACTATTATCTAATCTATCTGATTATTATACTCTCCATCCAAATGTAGTACTAACTGTACTATTATCTAATCTATCTGATTATTATACCCACCATCCAAATGTACCACTAACTGTACCATTATCTAACCTATCTGATTATTATTCCCTCCATCTAAATGTACCACTAACTGTACCATTATCTAACCTATCTGATTATTATACCCTCTATCCAAATGTACCACTAACTGTACCATTATCTGATCTATCTGACTATTATACCCTCCATCCAAATGTACCACTAACTGTACCATTATCTAATCTATCTGATTATTATACCCTCCATCCAAATGTACCACTAACTGTTCCATTATCTAATCTATCTGATTATTATACCCTCCATCCAAATGTACCACTAACTGTATCATTATCTAATCTATCTGATTATTATACCCTCCATCCAAATGTACCACTAACTGTACTATTATCTAATCTATCTGATTATTATAACCTCCATCCAAATGTACCACTAACTGTACCATTATCTAACCTATCTGATAATTATACCCTCTATCCAAATGTACCACTAACTGTACCACTAAATAATCTTTCTGATAAAATACCCTCCATCAAATGTACCACTAACTGTACTATTATCTAATCTATCTGATTATTATACCCTCCATCCAAATGTAGTACTAACTGTACTATTATCTAATCTATCTGATTATTATACTCTCCATCCATATGTACCACTAACTGTACCATTATCTAATCTATCTGATTATTATACCCTCCATCCATATGTACCATTAACTGTACCATTATCTAATCTATCTGATTATTATACTCTCCATCCAAATGTACCACTAACTGTACCATTATCTAATCTATCTGATTATTATTCCCTCCATCTAAATGTACCACTCACTGTACCATTATCTAACCTATCTGATAATTATACCCTCTATCCAAATGTACCACTAACTGTACCACTAACTAATCTATCTGATAATCATACCCTCCATTCAAATGTACAACTAACTGTACTATTATCTAATCTATCTGATTATTATACCTTACTGTTCCAGTGCCATCTCTCCATCCAAATGTTCCAATAACTGTGCCATTATCTAATCTTATTTCCTTCCTGATTAATGAAATATATATTATTGCTTTATTCTATACTAATGGCTTCGCCCCTAACATCCAGGGGAGGATGGGGTTGGTAAACAGCCTAAAACCATCTTAAGACAATTATAAAGCTATCCTGAAGAGTACAACAGATTCGGGCTAGTATTTTTAGAGATCTTCAGCAACGGACTAAAATGCCTTACTCTTTATATCACAGGATTAGTGACCTCGTCCCAAGAGACTTATCAATTTTAGTTTTAAAATGAAAAGGTAAAGCTGTTTATGGAAGGTTGGGGGGGGGGGGGGGGGATAACTTTGGGAATATGAATATGAACTACTTAATTACAGGATACAGTACTATTGTACTTTGTTGTAATAGAAATCAGTATTCTAAAAATCAGATGAATAGCATGAATTTATGAAATAGTTTGAAATCGCTAGAGCGAAATTAACGAAAAGAGCTAACCGTTCAGACGGACGGACCAACCCTAAGTATAGAGAATGCTTCGCTTAAAATAAAGCACAATAATATTCCTGTATTGTCCCCCATGCGTGGAATATTTGAAGAAATTTATGTTTCCTGTAGTTTTTAGAATCATCATCATCATTTATTTAAACATTAAACATTAAACAAAACAGTAATAAACTGGATGTTACCCTCAAAGTTCATTGTTGAGCACTGAAACCCCTTTCTCTTTCTTTTGAAATGAATTACGGGAGGGGTAGTTTTTCGTTTCTTACTTTGGGTAATGTTAATTTTGGTTATATCAGGGTAATAGGTGAGGGCACCATAGATTTGAACACCAATGGGCTATGGCCCCATGCATGGTTAGCCAAAGGGGAAAAATTCTCATTATTTTCAATTTATCTCAAAACAAGGAAGTTGGGTTCATTGCTCAAAAGACATTTTGTTGGAAGGCACCTAAATTGCCTAATAGATTAGCAGCTTATTCCTAAAATTCACCAACCCTTCTTAGAACCTTGGCAAATATCAGCTATATACATTATAGGGATTTACCTTATACATAAAGCAAGCACCAAAAATACAACAAAATCGCCATCCAATCGTCCACCAAGACAAAAAAAATCTATTTTAACAAGTATCAGATAAAAGTTAACAGTAAAATGTTATACAGTAATTATTTTGATTAATATTGATTGAAACTCTTTAGAAATTATGGGCTCTTGACTGTGTAAAAACTGTTTTTAAAAAAATATCTTTACATGTGTAAAGATATGCACTAGCCAAGAAATATCTAGCTAAAAAATTCTCTATTTTGTTTGACAATCTCATACAGTTACAATTATAGGTTAAAAAACTTAAATCTTGAGTTTTTTAATAGTTTAATCAGATAGGCATTAAAAAACAATTAATTTAGCTATAACCAATTCAAATAATTTTAATTAAATATGTACTGAAGTAGTTAATTATTGGCTGTTTGTGTTTCCATTAATATCCCAATAACAGCTAGAAGATTTTTCTTTCTAGTTCAGGTTTTAAGCTATTTCTCTCGGAGATACGCTCTTTAATGAGAATAATTATTTTTTAAATAAAAAATTCACAATTTCCATCCTTCTCCATAATGACCTATTAAGATTCATCTCACAATTTGGGAAATTAAGGAAAGTTGGAACTATTTGGTCATCAATGAAAGTAAGTACGTCCATTTAAATTTTAAAACGGCTTTATCATAATTCTTATAATTCTTAGTCTTTATTTACATCTCTATTATAACTACGCAACGAGAGGGGACAATAAGCTGTATATTACACTAGTCCTAAAAGTTTTATAATATCGTTATCTTACTCGTTGGCTTAACAACTTTGGGAACTTCAATAAATTGGTTGATTTATTGAGTTGATTGTTTAAACGTTTCAACCACTTTTTACGCTACAGAAGGGGTAATTTTATGTCTCATTATTGGGGATCTTTATCAATTTAGCAGCCATTGTCCTATCCCTATAGATCCCTGTCTAATTATAGATTAGCTGCGCTTCTAAAATGGTATTTTCAAGTAACTGTCGACATACTACTTTTTTACAGGGATCTGAAGGGATAAGACAATGGCCGATGAATTCATTTACATCCCAAATGATGATACACAAAATTCCCTTTTATGTAGATTACAATTAAAACGTCTAGACACTTAACTCAATGAATCAACCAATCATTTATTCATTAAAAGTCCCCAGAGTTGTTAAGTCAATGAATATGAATATGTCATTAAAAACTTTGAGGACTAGTGTAATAAACAGTCCAATGTCACCTCCCTCCCTGCGACATACCACTTTTTTATGACTTTCAAAGATGTATATAAAGATATACTTAATAAGGAAAATAAAAGCTTAATTCCATGTCAGGGACTTTGGGATAGTAAAATAGATAAAAAAAGGGTTTTGTGTCATAAAGAGAGGGAACAATGGTCTGTTTATTACACTAGTCCCCAAAGTTATATAAGTTTTCTTATTGGTTGACTTAACAAATTTAGGGACTATATTGAGCTTTGATTAATTTGATCATGAAATTAAGTGTTCAATCATTTCAATCACTAATTGTAATCTACAGAAGTGGCACTTTTGTTACTTTTAATAGGGATGTATTTTAATTTATCAGACTTTGTCTTATCCATTTAGATCCCTGATTAGGTCCCCTCAGGTCTCATAACTCCAACATAGGTTAAACGATTACTAATTTACGTCATTTATTTAGAAAAATATAATTTAAAAACCGAATATTTAGTGCAAAATAAAATTGGATATATTTCTCAGAATTTCTTCTAATTATTCGTTTTGGCTTTATTACTGTTTACTTTATTTCTTCTTGGAGATGGTTCTTTTTTAAATCAGGGATATAATAATAGGACAATAGGCATGGTTTTATTCTTACCCTTTACATTTATGTTTGGATTATTGAATCTGATTCATTTGCAAGAAATCAAAATTGTTTCTTAGCCATACTGAAAAGTTATGTTTCGTATCGTATTATAGATAATTTTTAAGAGTAGGATAAATAAGAGTCATAAAGTTAATCCCGTAAGGAATAACTAATCTGAAATCAATCTTAAAATTTTTCATTTGCTAGAAAAATACTGGGTGGAAGAAAGTGATGTAGATTTATTAATCTCTATAGTCCCCGCCCTCCCTGTATACAAGTAGTAATTTAGGGTTGAAATGATTTATAGCAAGGAAAGGAAACGCAGTGTTTTCTTAAAATCGCTAACACAAAGTTTAGAGTTTATAAACGAATGAAAATTTACATCATACAGTACAAATGACCAATAATAGGCAAATAAACATTTGGTCAATTGCAATGCATACTGGCCGAACATTGGTCATTTGTATTGTATGACGTAATTTTTTATTAGGCACTATAAGCTGCCATTAAAAGAGATGCGTCTATAATAACATTGTACCTAATCGTCACAAATATTTTAAAGTCTTAAAGGCATGCTTAAAGGCTTCTATTCTATAACTAGTTTATGCCCAACAAGTTTTCAACAGTTATAGTTAACATTCGACAGCAAAATAGATGAACATAAGCTCCTAAATTTATAGGAGTTATTTAAGAACTAATGGAAGATCAGTTTAGATTCTTGTGTTATTTTTGATAATGAATTTTGCACTTTGAATACAGGGATCTAAAGGGATAAGACAATCACCAATAAATTGAACTACATCCCCAAAGATGATATACAAAATTAACACTTCTGTAGAGAACAATTAGTGGTTTTTTAAACGTTTAGACACACAACTTCATGAACCAACCAATAAAAATTCACGAAAAGTCCCCAAAGTTGTTAATCCAACAAATAAGACAACGTTATTATTATTATTATTGGGAATTGGTGTAATAAAGAACCCAATGTCCTCTCCTCAATGAATAAAAATAGAAATACGGACAAAAGATTGAAAATAAAAACTTGCTAGCTTTGTCTATTTTGTATATCAAATTTCAGCAGTAATGTAAAACCACAGGCTTGAAAGGCTCATTGTCTGCTGGATGTTTGAAAGATCTTTGTCTAACCATATCTAAACCAGATATGTCATCATAGGAGAGGGCTGAGTTATTAGTATCATTTCTTTAGGAATCTTATGGGACAATGGACGATAAATTGATTTACATCCCCATTGATGATAATCTTAATTACTCCCTTTGTAGATTATGATTATTGGCCGAAAAGTTTAAACATCACTGTTTGTAGGTCAATTTATAAAATTCAATAAAAGTACTAAAGGCTTTGGGATGTTAGCGACATCCTGTTACTTTTATATCAGAATAGCGGATGCACCCCTAACATCTAATATTCGTAGCTAAAACCATATCAGGACCTATAAGTAGGTTCACTGTAAAGGAGAACCATATCGGTTTAGCGGTATAAATAAAAAAGCTTTCTACTTTATATAAGAGGATAACTATTTTTCAGGGTTCGGAAGCCGCAGCCGCAGCCTCAGCCTCAGCCACCATCAGCCGCGCGGCTTACGAGAAGCCTCAAAATCAGCCGCGCGGCTTCCTCAGCCACCCAATAAGCCTCAGCCTTAGTCGCAGCCGCGCGGCTTAAAGAAAACATAAGCCACTGTAAGCCTCAGCCGCATTCAGCCACTGTAAGCCTCAGCCACTGTAAGCCTCAGCCACAAAACTCCAATTCAGCCACATTAAGCCTCAGCCGCACTAAGCCTCATTCAGCCAACGCCCCTCTAAGCCTCAGCCGCAATCAGCCGCGCGGCTTATAGTTGGGAAAGCCTCAGCCACACTCAGCCGCGCGGCTGTTAATAATTTGAAGCCGCAGCCGCACTCAGCCGCGCGGCTTCAAGAAAGCCTCAGCCGCAGCTGCAAAGTTATGATTATGCCGCAGCCGCAGCCGCGCGGCTTGATATTTGTAAGCCGCAGCCTCAGCCGCAGCTTAATTTTTTAAATTCAGCCGCAGCTTTGACACAGCCGCGCGGCTGAGATATTGTAAGCCCCAGCCGCAGCCGCAGGTGCTAAATTAGTACAAGCCTCAGCCGTCAATTCAGCCGCGGGGCTTAATTTTCATTTAATTTTGTCTGTCTGAAGCTTAAGATCTCAGCAACCACTGAACTGACAATGTTGTCCTTCTCAGGAATCCTTTTACTAAAGTAACAGGATGTCTATGTGTCTGTGTATCTGTGTGTCTGTACCGAAGGATCTCTCTAACCGCTGAACCGATCGGGTTCTCCTTAACAGGGTAGCTTCTCATAGGTCCTGGGAAGGTTTATAACTATTTTTTTGGGGGTGGGACACCCCCAACCCCCCAAAAAAATTTAAAATCCCCCCCCCCCTCAAAAAAAGAAAAATTTTTTTAAATTTTTTAAACTAAAATTAAAAATGAGGGGGGAGCCCCCCCCCCCTAAAAAAAAAATTCCCCCCCCCCAAAAAAAAATTTTTTTTTACTTTTCTTTAAAAATTTAAAATAAGAAATTGGGTTATTAAATTTGACTCTCTCTCTTCCTCAAGTGCCCCCTAAAGGCCTGTAGGGGCGTAGCCGCTAGTTATATATATATTGACATTGGATGGTTTTGAGCTAATTTTGGGGTGGGGGTCAGACATTTCCATCGCCCAAAAATAATTTTTTTAAATGTTATACTTTTAAATTTTTTTATATTCTTTTATAAAAATTTTATCTTAAGTTTTTTTAAAATTACAACATAGAAACTACCATCTCGAACAACTACAAAAAGTTTGAACCTGTAATGTAAGAGCTCCAGTGGCGTAATCAGTTAGCGCACGGTTCTTCTACACTGTTATGCCGGGGTTATAAGTTCGAATTTCACCAGGAGCAAGACGTTTTTGAACGTTGATACTTATAAATATTATTGAATACTATTTATAGGGTAACTGCCCTACTGACGTTTGCCTAATTTTATTGTTTTTAAAAGATACAAATTTTTCAGAATTTACTTAATATTCACTATGAATTTGCATTATCTTAAATTTTTTTTCTTGTACAAGTGGCCTATTTAGCTCAATGGTAGAGCACTCGTCTTGTAAACTAGGGACCGTGAGTTCAAACCTCACAGGGGGCAATCAATTTTTGTGATACTCAAGTTATATAGTACCTTCTCTATTATTTTTCCGTTTAGGTACGCAATACTTGTTCTATATAATTAAGCTTCTCCTACTTAGATATTTCTTCAATTTTAAATGTATTTAATACTTTGTGGTTGATGAGAGACACTAAAAAAGTTATGCAAAAAAAAAGATTTATACATATTTCATTTTTCATAGTATTTTTAAATTAATGAAAATATTTAAATTAAGATTTGAGGAGGGGGGAGGGTGTGTGTGTGTGTTTATTTTGAACACAAATTATCCTAATATGTTTTCTAACAAAAAAAATTTAAACAGCGATGTATTTTACTTTTTAAAGTTGGTTAAAAAGGGTCTGTAAAATGCAATAAATTGTCCTGTATAATATGCAAAAAAATCTACATAATCTTTATGTACTCGATAGATTGAAATAGTTAAATGATTATCATATATCATCCGATTTTGTTTATTTTACAAAGATGCTTACTAAAATTGATTTTATTTTCGAAACTGCAATTATTATAAAAAAAATGTTTCTTTATCTTCATCATTATGTTATACAATTTCTGAATTTATAAGCAATACATGAATCGATATATTATTACTTTGATGTTGTCCATATTTTCATGTACTCTGATAAAGAAATAATCTCAGCTGGCTAAAATAACAATAACCCCCATACACCCCCTTTAATCCATCTCTCCCCTCTTATGGGATATATAAATGAACTGGCCAATAAATGAGGTCCATAATTTTATTAACAAATTTTCTTTTTTTTAATATATCCACATATTCTATTATATAAAGTGGTAATGTGAAGCTTCTTATTGATCCAGGGAAAGTTTATAATTTTTTTGGGGAAATGTATAAAGTATGGAGAGTTATTTTGTCTGTAGATTAAGAATTCGATAACTACTGAACTAATGTAAACTTTTTAAATTGCCTTTTCCAAGTTTTTGAATTTTTTAAAAAACTAAAATTAAAACTGGTGGGTGCTCAACCAAACTCCCCCCTATTTTCCCATAAAAAAATAATAAAAGTCACCGTTCATCCCCCCAAATTTTTTTTTCTTCTGGGATTCGAACCCGGATGATAGATGGTTCAAAGCTGTTACCGTACCAAAAAGCTATCAGAGCTCCAATATTTCAAAATGAAAATTTGTCTTATTTTTAGATCATTAAGTATTATGATGTCTGTTTGTTTGTCAGTCTATATGTTTGTACTACAGGATCTCGCTAACTACTAAACCGATATGGTGCTCCTATTCAGGGTAGTTTCTTATAGGTACTGGGAAGGTTTACAACTATTTTGGGGGAGGGTACCATCACACTACCAGAAAAAAATTGCCTTAGAAAAAAAATTAAACATCACCCCAAAATTAAAAATGTGATTTACTCGCCCTGGCCCTCCCCACCCAATAAAAATCACCCTACCCCCCAAAAAATTATTTTAATTCAGTTCTTCTTTTTCCAGTACCTATTGTTTAGTATTTTTTGTAATAACTTCATAATTACATTGTCATTAAGATTATGTGACATAAAAAGTTAGTCATAAAAATTATACCCATGAATAATTGTAATAAAAAGCACTTTTGTAAAAAAACATTTTTCATAAGAGGTAAGTTTTTATGACAAATACATTTATTGCAAGTGTACATATGATAAGCATTTTAAAGACGATTATTTTTAAGACAAATTTAACCTGCGTACCATGGCTCAACATGTAGCGCATCTGCTTGTCATCATGGAGGTAATAGGTTCGAATCTTGGCCAGACACTGCGCGAAAACTGAAGACGTTAAATGGTTCCTACTGCAGCTATGCCAGGTATGCAACATGTAAAGTTAGCGTATGATTTCCTTGGCTCGTAAACAGGCGTAACTCATTACCATAGGACTTTCTGGCAGGTAGTTGATTGCTGGATAGATGTCACTTAAATTGGAAAGAATTGGTTCCCCTTAATTATCCAAGGTTCAACAAGAAGCGCATCTGCTTGTCATCAGGGAGGTAATAGGTTCGAATCTCGGCCAGACACTGCTTTATAACTGAAGACATTAAATGGTTCCTACTGCTGCTATGGCAGGTGTACAACATGTAAAGTTGGAGTAGGAGGATTTCCTTGGCTCATAAACAGGCGTAACTCATTACCATAAAACTTTCAGGCAGGTAGTTCAATAAAAAAAGTTGGTTGCTGGATAGATGTCACTTAAACTAATACAGAAAAGGAAAGAATTGGTTCCCCAAGGTTCAACAAGTAGCGCATCTGCTTGTCATCAGGGATGTAATAGGTTCAAATCTCGCGCAGACACTGCGTTATAACTGAAGACATTAAATGGTTCCTAGGTGCTAGGTGTGCAACATGAACAGGCGCAAAGGAAAGATATAATTCCCCTTAGTTATC
The DNA here is from genome assembly GCF_053477335.1 of Acartia tonsa. Classification (NCBI taxonomy): domain Eukaryota; kingdom Metazoa; phylum Arthropoda; class Copepoda; order Calanoida; family Acartiidae; genus Acartia; species Acartia tonsa. The sequence goes on along the minus strand of NC_137272.1, from coordinate 6,592,327 downwards.
CAGGGTTGTTGGACCTTGAGTTAATGTCATAGAAACCCTCGACCGTGGCTCAACATGTAGCGCATCGGCTCGTCGTCTGGGAGTTGATAGGCTTTGTACTGCATCATAACTAAAGATGTTGAAATAAAATCCTACTGCTAAAAAACTTGTATAAAACTTTGGGTACCAGTATAAAACTTTGGGTATCAGAATAAATTTTTGTCTATTAGTATAAAACTTTGGGTACCAGTATAAAACTTTTGGTACCAGAATAAATTTTTGGCTATTAGTATAAAATTTTGGGTACCAGTATAAAACTTTAGGTACCAGTATAAAACTTTGGGTACCAATATAAAATTTGGGTACCAGTATAAAACTTTGGGTACTCGTATAAAACTTAAGGTACCAGTATAAAACTTTGGGTACCAATATTAAAACAAAATTTTAGGTATTAGTATAAAATTTTGGGTACCAGTATAAAACTTTGGGTACCAGTATAAAACTTTGGGTACCAGTATAAAACTTTGGGTACCAGTATAAAATTTGGGTACCAGTATAAAATTTGGGTAACTGTATAAAACTTTGGGTACCAGTATAAAACTTTGGGTACCAGTATAAAATTTGGGTACCTGTATAAAACTTTGGGTACCAGTAAAAAACTTTGGGTACCAGTATAAATTTTTAGTACCAGTATAAAACTTTTGGTACCAGTTTAAAACTTTGGGTACCAGTATAAAACTTTGGGTACCAGTATAAAACTTTGGGTTCTAGTATAAAACTTTGGGTACCAGTAAAAAACTTTGGGTTCCAGTATAAATTTTTAGTACCAGTATAAAACTTTGGGTACCAGTTTAAAACTTTGGGTACCAGTATAAAACTTTGGGTACCAGTATAAAACTTTGGGTTCTAGTATAAAACTTTTGGTACAAGTATAAAACTTTGGGTACCAGAATAAAATTTGAGTACTAGTCTAAAACTTTGGGTACCTGTATAAAAACTTTGGGTACCAGTATAAAACTTTGAGTACTAGTATAAAACTTTGGGTACTAGAATAAAACTTTGGATACCAGAATAAAATTTGAGTACTAGTATATAATTTTGGGTACTAGTATAAAACTTTGGGTACCAGTATAAAACTTTGGGTACCAGTATAAAATTTTGGGTACCAGTATAAAACTTTGGGTACCAGTATAAAACTTTGGGTACCAGAATAAAACTTTGGGTACCAGTATAAAATTTTGGGTACCAGTATAAAACTTTGGGTACCAGTATAAAACTTTGTGTACCAGTATAAAACTTTGGTTACCAGTAAAATTTGGGTACCAGTATAAAACTTTGGGTTCTAGTCTAAAACTTTGGGTACCATTATAAAACTTTGGGTTCCAGACTAAAACTTTGGGTACCAGTATAAAACTTTGAGTACCAGTATAAAACTTTGGGTACTAGAATAAAACTTTGGGTACCAGAATAAAATTTGAGTACTAGTATATAATTTTGGGTACCAGTATAAAACTTTGGGTACTAGAATAAAACTTTGGGTACCAGAATAAACTTTGGGTACTAGTATAAAACTTTGGGTACCAGTATAAATTTGGGTACTAATTCTGAATCAAACATTTGAAAAAATCCTGCTGTCCTCCCCCCTCTTCCCTCCACTCTTATTCTCACAACCCCTAACCACCCTCAACTCTCCAAAAAATGTCCTAGAATGCATTTAAAAAATCCAATTTAGCCGAAGCCTCAGCTGCAAAGCTTATTTTATAATCAGCCATAAGATCGGCCGCAAGGCTTAATATTGTATTCAGCCGCAGCCGCATTCAGCTGCGCGGCTGAATTTAATTCAGCCACAGCCTCAGCCGCACGGCTTTCAGTAAGCCGCAGCCTCAGAATCAGCCGCGAGGCTTAATTATGTTATCAGCCACTCTCAGCCTCAGCCTCACTCAGCCGCGCGGCTTAATTTTCCAATCAGCCACTGTAAGCCGCAGCCGCTATGAGCCGCGCGGCTTTCAGTAAGCCGCAGCCTCAGCCACAAATCCTTCAGCCACTGTAAGCCTCAGCCACCCTCAGCCACTGTAAGCCTCAGCCGCTCGAAGCCTCAGCCACAAAATTCCAATTCAGCCACTGTAAGCCTCAGCCACCCCAATTCTTATTAAGCCTCAGCCGCATTCAGCCGCAGCCACTCTCAGCCGCACTAAGCCTCAGCCACTCTCAGCCTCAGCCACTTCCATAACTTTAAGCAGCCGCAGCCGCAGCCGCAGCCGCAAATTAGGATTCAGCCGCAGCCGCAGCCGCGCGGCTGATAGCGCGGCTTCCGAACCCTGCTATTTTTACATAAAAGTCTAATGGACTAGCCCTGCTATTAGTGTATCCGTCTTATATTTGTTATTAATTCTATTTGACAGACTAACTACAATATGGCTAAATAATTTGTCTTCATTGAAAGAAAAAGAACCTACAATATTATTGTCTACAAGTATCAGGATGTAAGTCTATATGAGTTTGTCTGTAGCGAATTATCTCTCAAACTGCTAGACCAATAAAGTTCTCATTTTCAGTGGAGCTTTTAAAAGGACTATTACTATTTTGAGGTAGGGTACATCCATACTCACAAAAGAATTCATCCAAAAATCATTTTTAAACTGCTTTGCTTAATAAAATGTACATCCATAAAACATTCAAACCTTTAATTGCAAGACCTTTACCATGAAATTATATTCTTACTGGGCATTTAAATGGGTTTTGTGCTGTTTATACGCCAATGCATTTTATATTTTTATGATATTACATAACTTATCTTGAAATTAATAGGTAATATTTTTATTTTTGGTTGTGCAAAATTCAACTCTTGTTGTTTATAAGACACATAAAGTCAAAATACGAATTATACTATTTCCGATGAGTTTTTAATAGCGATACTTCTCTATATGTCATTAGTGTTCTTTGTCCCATTTTCTCTGTATTAGATAATTAATTTTTATTATAAAGTAACAGAATCTATGTGTGTCTGTCTGTGTGTACCGAAGGATCTTGCTAACCACTGAACCGATATGGTTCTATTTTACAGTGTAGCTTCTTGTAGGTATTTTTAAACAATTTTTTCGAAAGAGAAATCGCCACTTAAAAAAAATACCCCACAAAAAAGATGCATTTATGGGCGTAGCCGCTAGTAGAGAAATAAGGCGAACGAAAAATAACCTAAAACTAAAACCTGAAGCTATATAAGGAATCACTTATTTAAAGGACTCACTCGTATAAATGGTTATCAAGATCCTAACGTACATACTAAACAACTTATTTTCTTTTTATGACTTTCTTACAAAAGGATTGCTTGAATTAAATGTTATCATCCTTGTTAAAAAGACTTTCAGTTAGAATTACTACAAAAATATGAGACGATTGACAAATATAATTTTTATTAATTGTATTTACTATATGTTTTGAAGTAAATGAAAGGGTAATGTCTTGGCCTATAAAGAGAATATTAAGGACTTATTGTTAAAGAAAATACAATGCAATCAGAGAGAGATGGGACAATAGGCTCTTTATTACATTAGTCCCCAAAGATTTATAATAACGGTTTCTTATTTGCTGGCTTTTAGGACTTTTACCGAATTTTGATTGGTTGGTTTATTGAGTTGAGTGTTCAAACGTTTCAACCAATATTTGAATCTACAGAAGGAAAAATTTTGCTTGTCATTATTGAGGATGTACAATGTACATCAATTCATCGGCCATTGTCTTATCTCTTTAGATAAATAAAATAAAAATAGTTAACAATTAATTAAGGCTGTACAAATCTTGAAATCAGAATTGGAGATCTAATACACAGACAATTTGATGAAATGCAGTTATCCGTTTCTACTTTTTGTACTGTTCTCATGCAACGGATATTCTATAAAGCTTATACATGTCTTTAAATTTAATAATAAATATTTTTTAATAACTGCTACCCAAATTATGAAATATGTACATATATAAAATGGACTCTTTTATGGACAGTTTCCTACAAATACGAAAATATGCGAAAGTTTTGATCTCTCGGGGAAAAATGGTAGTGTGTCGCTCATTTGCATCAAAGCATATTTAGTCAATCATTAGAATTGTTCAGAAACCTTGATGAATAAAACATAAGTTACATATCGAGATTTTTAAAAACGCAGCCATTCTATGATGAATTACTCGCTGCTAATAACTGCTTTTTACCTAATTAACTATCTCGTTTAGGCGAGATTCAATTTTGATTTCAAGTGAGCATCTAGAGAAGTCAGAGCATCATCCTCTAAAGCCTACTGTGCTCTTAGGTTAAGTAACATCCAAACAGACAACCAACCTATTGATTGCACGACACTTGTCTAGAAGTCTTAACAATGCATGATAATGAGTTGCGAATTTTTTAAAACAAAGGCATTACTCTTACTCTCTCTATTAGTGTTTCGTGCCAGACATAACAGCATAAGGTATCATTTCTACCGTCTATATTATGACGCAGTGTAAACAAGACTCGAATCAGACACCGCACTATCTTCTTCGCTAATACCACGGGTCAATGAAAGCTTTTTAGGTGCTTGATTTATTTTGATGATTCTAAAGACCTTCGTCTGATTGGATATGGTATTGGGATTTGAAGGTACTGCCACGTTCCACCAGCCAGACAAATATTACCTGAAAAATAATAAAAACAAAATTAAAACTGAACTTTTTTGTAATAGTTTATTGGGTTTTTATCATGAAAGTAGTAACTGATCAATATGAAACTTTGAACAATCCATTTAATTACATTTTAAGAATTAACTCTTCCAACTTTAGTCGAAGGTCAATTAAAACTCAAAAAAAATCACATTCTTGGAGATGCTTTTTATATTGCCTATAAAAAATGACGTCATACAATACAAATGACCTATGATATATACTATTTTTAAATCCCAATTTCCATAATCCTGTTCTTAATTGGATTTGATTAGAGCTTTCAATGTTTGATAGAAGGCTATCCAACTAATGTATGATATTATCCTTGTTTTGTTTGTTTGTTTGTTTTGATATTTAAGGTGTATTCTAACATAATAGATTATTTATCAAAGTCTTATTACAAGGTTATAAAAATAAGGTTATTTAAAAATATATTTAAATCAAGGTGAAGTCAGCTAATCTGAATCTCGAATATTTTTTTCAACAATCGTGTTCATCCTCTGAATAATACCTTGTATTTATGCGCGCAAAAGCCAAATATATTGAATCCTTCTATATAAAACCTTGAGACATAACAATGTGCGCAAAAGTTTAATTAATAAGCACACCATAGTGACTCCTCCTTGAGACTTAACAATGTGCGTAAAAGTTTAATTAATAAACATCACATAGTGACTCCTCAATGAGACATAACATTGTGCACAAAAGTTTAATGAGCCTTGCCATGTGACTCTTCCTTTATAAAACCTTTAAACATTACAATGTAAACAATAGATTAATTAATGAACAACAATCCATAGTGATTCCTTCTATATAAAACCTTGAGACAACAAAATGTGCGCAAAAGTTTAATTAATGAGCCTCCTATAGTGTGATCCTTCGATATAAAACCTTGAGACAACACAATGTGCGCAAAAGTTTAATTAATGAGCCTCCTATAGTGTGATCCTTCAATATAAAACCTTGAGACAACACAATGTGCGCAAAAGTTTAATTAATGAGCCTCCTATAGTGTGATCCTTCAATATAAAACCTTGAGACAACACAATGTGCGCAAAAGTTTAATTAATGAGCCTCCTATAGTGTGATCCTTCAATATAAAACCTTGAGACAACACAATGTGCACAAAAGTTTGATTAATGAGCCTCCTATAGTGCGATCCTTCAATATAAAACCTTGAGATATAAAAATGTGTACAAATGTGAATAATAAGCATCGCATAGTGAATCCTATATAAAACCTTGGGACATTACAATGTAAAAAAAACAATGGATTAATTAATGAACAACATCGCCTATCCTTCTAAATAAAACATTGAGACAACACAATGTGCGCAAAAGTTTGATTAATGAGCCTTGCTATGTGATTCCTTCTATATAAAACCTTGAGACATAACAATGTGCGCAAAAGTTTAATTAATGAGCCGCGCATCTTTTGCCTTGTTGACCTTCTAACCCAAAATGTTTCTTCAAAGTCGAGAATAGTTATTTCTCGCATCGTATTATAAACGGCTTTTCGCGGATATAGAATGTACAATTATAAAATTAAAACTAGTTTTTTTAGCCCCGAGGTGCCGAAGGCACCGGCTAAAAATGGTTTTAATCTTATGATTGTACATTTTTATATTCGTAGAAAGCTGGATATTATACGATGCTAGACATAGTTTTTTCCTATCCACAGGATTCGAATGGATACGAAAATAACTTTAAATCTTTTGCTAAAAGACATGTAGCATCCATTACAAGCCAAATTTAGGACATAAAAATCAAATGTTATAAAGTAAAGCATTGCTTGTTAAACGTCTTATTCAGGGTTCTAAAGAAATAAAAAAAATGGCCGATAAATAGATGTAAATTGTACATCCCCAATTACGATACACAAAATTCCCCCTTCTGTTGTGGTTGAAACGTTTGAACGCTCAACTCAATGAACTAACCAATCAAAATTCACAGAAGTCCCAAAGTTGTTAGGCCAACGTATAAGAAAACGTTATCATAAAATTTTGGGGACTAGTGTAATAAACAGTGCATTTTTATCTCTCTCTCTAGTCCTATTACTATTGAATTTTGTAATTTTGCTAAAATGTATTCTAGCTGTATTATATTGAAACCATAAAGTTGACCTTTTGATACTTTTTTTTTGATACAGCATTTGTCTTCTTTTTAGGATAAATGCTCAACAATCATGTACTTTGTAAACAATTTATTATCAAAACACACATTATAAATTAACTACTATATATAATCAGGGTTCGGTAGCCGCTAATTTTTGTGCCACAGCCACTAAGATAAGGGATCGAAAAGAATAAGATAAAGAACGATAAATTGTTATACATACCCAATGATGATAATATTACTAACCCCTTTTGTAGATTACAGTTTGTGGTTGAAATTATTGGACACTCAAGTAAATGAACCAACCAATCAAAATTCAATAAAATTTCCCAAAGTTGTTAATGAAATAAATAAGATAATGTTATTATAAAACTTTAGGGACAAGTGTAATGAACAGCACAATGGCTACTATATCTCAGGGTTCGATAGTTGCCTTTTTTGTACCACAGCTGCTAATAAATGAAATGTAAAGGGTGTTAGCAACAACAACAAAAACAGAAAATAATTAGGAATAGACATGCATAAAAATGGAGTCTCTAAAATGTTTTCGAGTAGCTTATTTTCCAATTTCGAGATCTTACACAATGACTTAATCTGCAGAAAAGCTTCGACTTTAATTTGAATGTATACCAACAAGAAAAGCCACTAAAATTTTCCACACAAAAAACAATTTGTAGTTCCTAGAAATAAGAATTGGCAGATAGTTTTCAGGGATCTAAAGGGATAAGACAATGGACGATAAATTAATGTACACTCAATGATGATACACTAAATTATCCTTTTCAATTAGTGGTTAAAATGTTTGGACACTTAACCTAATAGACCAACTATCAAATTCAATAAAAGTTCCCAAAGCGGTAAGCCAACGAATAAGAAATCGTTACTATAAAACTTTGGGGACCAATGTAATAAAAAGCCTATTGTTCCCTCCCTCCCTGGATATTTATACATACAACGTATTATGTAAAACTCAGGGGAATAGGTGCCATGTATTTGACTCATAAAAATATGCGTTTTTTTTATTTTAAAAAGTAGGATAAGCACTTTATAGTGGCTATACAATTGGATGAAGAAAGGGCATCAGATTGATTTTTCATCTTAATATTTTGAGTTTTAAATCCGTTAAACATCTAACAAAACATTGGTATCATGCTAACACTCTATTACTGAACAATCTTTTAAAGTAGAAATAAGATGAAGTAAGATGGAATTATATCTCAATTATTATCTTTTATGTACCTATTCCTGTATTCTTCATCAATAAGAATACAGTTACAATGAAAATGGATGTAGAATATACGTGGATATTATGACAGGGGAAAAATTGTCGTCAATACAGGTTGCTATTTCCCCTGTCATTTATTGGTCGAGCAATTTATCCAGTTGGAAGTGAGGGGATGGAGAAAACAGTTATTTTAACCCGCTACACGGTTCACTTTATTAGAGAATATGAAAATCTGGTGTAATATCCTAGTGATAATAAATCCACTGTTATAATATGTAAACTAAATTTGCCTGGTCAAACCATTGCATTTTTGAAAACAATCTTTTTCAGTCACATTTTTAGGAAGCGTAGATTTTCTTCAATTTACAAATGTAAATATGTTTTTTTGGGGTATAGTCGCTTTCGTGAAATCTCCTCTTTCGTTTCGTCGTATTTTCACAGTAGCTTTTGATAAGTTATTTTTATGTTAAGTTAGGTTAGGTGATTGCCCCACAGGGTTAGGCAATTGGCCCCGAAGCATATGTAATCACCTTATGGTTATGTGGTTATGTTTTGTTGATTTTGTCCAATCTATGATAGCACAAAAACACAGCAAGTTTAATTATTTAGCTATTTTACTAAAATTTGTAATGTGCTAATAAAAAATTTGTGTTTATAAAATTTTGACAATACAAAAGAAAGTAATTTTGCGTCAAATTATTTGCAGTGCTTGCAATAATAATCATGTAGAATGTTGATCTTGTTTGGTTTTCCATAGTTTGGACCTAAGACTCCTGGAGTATGACGAGACACTTTTGTATAGCCACCAGGGCCAGCTTAAGCTCCACGTATGTCTTGACACGCTGTCTCATGAGAGCTTCTCGTTATTACCTCGCCCTCGCCAATTTTGAGCATGAGAGAATGTTGTTCTTGTTTGCATGGCTTTGTTTTGGCAAATAATTGTGTCCAAAAAATCTTCAGAAATGTAATAGGTTGGTTAGGTGTCCTTACAAAACGTCACAAAAGTAACAGGATGTCCGTGTCTGTGTGTATCAAAATACTCGCTAGACCGATATGGTTCTCATTTACATTTTCTTAAAGGTCCTGGTAAGGTTACCTAAACCCTGGTAAAAGAAAAAAACAATCTTCACCCAATTTTTCACCAATTCTTTTGAAAACTATAAGGTAAAGATAAGAGTCGACTCCCCTATTTCCCTCCAGTGCCACTAGAGACCTCTAGTTACCACAAATTGTAGAAAAAGATTTTTCTTAAGAGCGATTTATTTAGGGAGGGTGATAGTTTAGACGGACAGACGGATAACCTGTCACTTTTATAATGAAATGGTTAACATTTGCAGTTTTATAAAAATGCTAAATTGGGTGGCAAAGCGATTATGCAACACAAACTTTGCATACAATAAAAACCTAACAAGTATACATCATCCATTAAAGCTAAGTTCTGAAATGGTAGAACAAACGAACATTAACATTTGTTGAGAGTAAGAACTGAATAAGCAGAATATAAATGTATAAGTCTAAACATTGTAAGTAAATTTGTTGCAAAATGCATAAATACAGGATACTGTTGAACATCGTATTTAATTGTCCTAGAAATCATTATTCCAAAAATCAGGTGAATAGGATAATTATATCAAAAATTGTTGATTTTTAAGTTTAATATCAACATGTTTTAAATAGACGTAGGGACATTCTAATAGCGATTTTAGAGTTGCTCCGTTTTCTAAATCAAACCTAACTACTTGGGACAACTCTAACATGCCTAAAATAATGACGGAAGGACGGGCCCTAATTGTAAAAAAGCTTCGCTTTAAAAAATGCATAGAATAAAAACAGAAAAAACTGCATACTCAAAGAATTTGACAATTTTCATTCTTTTGTTTGGTTAAATTATTCGATTATTTTATAAAATCAACCAATCGACTTAAAATAGAATGATTGTTCAACAGTATTCAACAAGTATAGATGATTTGATTTTTACTATCTATACCCAGACAATGGGCTGTTTATTACACAAGTCCCCAAAGTTTTACAATAACGTTTTCTTATTCGTTGGCTTTCAACTTTGGGGCTTTAGTGAATTTAATTTGGTTGATTCATTAAGTTGAGTGTTCAAACGTTTCAACCACTAATTTTAATCTACAGAAGGGATAATTTTATATATCATCATTGGGGATATACATCAATTCATCGGTCATTGTCTTATCCCTGTGATCAATGAATTAATTACAGGTAACAAAATTTAGGAAGTATTACAGATTTAACGACTCATAAACAGACATCGTAAATAGAAAATAGCAGGGATCGGAAGCCGCGCGTAAGCCGCGTGTAACTCTCAGTGAAATCGTCATTTTATCACTATAAAATCAGCTAGTTGTATAAAACTGCTCTTTAGCAGACAATCCTTCTTTCTGAAATTTCTTTTATTAAAAATATTTTTCTCCTGAAATAAATATGTTTTACATTTTGTACATCCTTTGTAAATAAAAGAAAAGTTTCAAAATTTGCACTAGCGGATACGCCACTAAAAACATTTTTCACGTTGGATTATATTTTTGTCTAGGGGCGATTTCCTCAAACCAATTCTTCTCTAAACATATAAGAAGCTTCACTGTAGGAGAACCATATTAGTGATTTTTTTGTTAAATACATACACACAGGTAGACACCCTAATATGACAATGGATGAAAATTGTACATCCCTAATCATGATAAATAGAAAAAATGACCCTTTCTGAAGATTAAAATTTTAGTCAGAAAGTTTGAACCAACCAATTAGGATTTGATTAAGCCAATTAATTAGGTGCTTATATACAGGGATCTAAAGAAATAAGACAATGGCCCATAAATGTATGAACATCCCCCACATTTGTAATTCGAAAGAAAGGGGTAGTTTTTTCCTCTCTTAAACATGCAGAGCCTCTACCTATGGATCCATAACACTGTGGGGTAGGTAATTTACAACCTAACCTGATCAAAATTAATAGATAAATCATCGAAAAACTAATCTCCTCCCTTCTTTTCAATTTATTTAAAAAATAAGAATGCATAAAGGGGTTTTATTGCTCAAGAAGAAGCTTTGTGTGAAAGCGCTTATATATTTGTGTCCAATTTCTATACATGATAATAGCAAAATCCATGGTACCCCTAATACACATACACAAAACATATAAATGGTAATTTTAACTCCCTTTTCAAATAAGTAAAAAAAACTGAGTTTTTGTATTTTTTATGTGTATAATTTTAGATGTTATCAAAGACTCAATTATCAGGAATGTAGGAGTAAGAAAAAAAGATTAGAATATTTTAGATTTTGAGTATCCTTCTGTCCTTCTGTCCGACTAAGACCATTAACTGGAATAACTATAACAAAATCTTCAATCAAGATACACAAATTTACCCCTTTTGTAAATTACAATAAGTGGTTGAAACGTTTGGAAACTCAACTAAATGAAGCAACCAATCAAAAGTCCCCAGGGTTATTAGGCAAACTAATAAGAAGTGTTATAAGTACGACTGTGGGGACTATTATTGACAATTTAGTAACAATTTTCTAGAAAATACATTTTTAACATTATTTCCACTTGAAAAAATCTAACAAAAAACTTATAAATTTATCTCTTGGTTTTATTTTGAAAACCCAATTTTTGAGTACTACATACAGACAATGTAAACTTACATTTATCCAGGCATATAAAGGGATAAGACAATGGACGATTAATTGATTGGAGACCCAATGATCATAAACAAAATATTACACCTTATGTAGGTTAACATTATTGGTTGAAAGGTTTGAACACTTCAAGTTTTGAAGCAACCAATCAAAATTCGAGTTCAAAAGTATTCAAAGTTTTTAAGCCAGCAAATAAGATTTAGTGGCTATAAAACTTTGGGTACCAGTGTAAGCTACAGTCTTTACTCCTTACCTGCAATTTAATCAACTTTTTATTATTTTTAAAACAGGGCATTTATATAATTAGAGTGTGTATGTCCGTACGTAGGTCTAACTGTACGTCTGTAACGATATAGGATTGAGAAAATCAGCAGAACATCTCTAATAATTAAGTCTACAATATTTCAAAAATGTATAGAAACGGTTTAAGCTATTACTAATTAAGCTTTTATAAAAGCGAAGCTTTTCTATAATTAGGGTCGGTCCATCCGTCCGTCACAAACGGATAGCTTTTTTCGTTAATTTAGGCATGTTAGAATTGTCCTATCTATTTCAAACTTTGCATGGTGATTCCTTTAGTAGTTAGGTACGATTTAGAAAGCGTAGCAACTCTATAATCATTACCAAAATGTCCGTACGTCCATTTTAAACCTGTATTTTTTTTCCTTTTTAACTACAAATTTTTATGTGATCTAATCATCTGATTGATCTGATTTTTGGTATGTTGATTCCTGGGACAACAAAGTATAATGTTATAATCAAAGCAACTCTATAATCAAGCCCTAAAAATGTAAGTATGTCCATAAACATTATCCTGCATCAAGCAGTTTTTAAACAAATTTACTTACAATTTTGCTCCGATTCTTATACATTTATATTCTGATTATTCAGTTCTGACACTATATAAGTGTTAATGTCCGTTTGTCCGACCGTTTCAGTGCTTCGCTTTTATGGATGTTGTCATCCTTGTTTGCGCCATATTTTTTTTATTCATATTTCTAAAAATGAGTTTCTAAAATTAAATTAAATCAATGACTGTTAATGTTCGTTTGTCATTCCGGTTTGTTGAGCTTCGCTTAGATGTTATCATCTTTGTCCAACTTGAAACAAAGGTGTATTCTTTACACGGACCAAAATTAAGATTAATATTAGCAATTACGTAAGCTAGTTTTATTATAGATTGAAGGAATTCTGGAGTTTTTAAAGTAGGATTATTCTACAAAAAGTTCTTAAAAGTTGTAAAAAAAATCTTAAATTTGTTCTGGAAAATGGATGGTCCAAAATTACAGACAAGCTATACTAAAAAGTTAATAGATATATAAAATCTTTTACATACATAGATGGTTTGTTTTATAGTTTTTTTCTGAATATATTTCATTTGCAGAGAGAGAGGGGACAATGGGCTGTTTATTACACTAGTCCCATAATTTTTCTTATTTGTTGGCTTAAGAACTTTGGGGTCTTTAAATAAATTTTGATTGGTTTGTTTATTAAGTTGCGTGTCCAAACGTTTCAAAAATTAATTGTAATATACAGATGGGGTAATTTTGTCTATTTACATCAATTGTCTTATCCCTTTAAATCCCTGATATGCTTTGCTATATTTCAACGCAAGACTTTTACTGAATACATATTATTTGTCTTTCGAATATTTTACCAAATATATTTGCACTTGAAACAAGGATGGCACCACCAAGAAAAGCGAAGCTCAACAAAGTAAAAACGCATTCAATATTCAGCGATATTATAGAATGCACTATTTTTTATAAATTTGCTTAACTGTCCTAGACATGAAAAATTAATAGGACAAATCTCTAATGAAAAAAAATGGCTTTAAATAAAATAGACGGACCGGATAAATTTTTTCTACGGTTTAAAAAAAATCATAATTCGTTGCTGCAGGAATATTCATGCAAGGTTTAAAAGTGTTAGTGGATAATTAATTAATGTACATAGAAAATCTTTGCAATTTTTGAATATTTCCGCGGGTATAAAAATGTAAAATTATAAAAATAATAAAACCAGCTTTGTTAGCCCCGAGATGCCGAAGAAAAACGGAAACAATACGATAGAATACATGATCGTATGGCTTAGAACCGGTTCTAATTCAGCGGATATTAACCGATTTTAAGCCATACTGTAATATACTATACAAACCCTGAAAATCAAACGTTGCTGTCATGAAGTAAGTGTACCTTAAAAGTAGAAATATGGATTCTAGAGTCACTTAACTGTATATCTATAACATCTCAATATAAGGTTATCATAAGCATGAATTTAACTGTAATTCTAAACTTTCAAATACCTTAAAAACCCATTGTAGATTAGAAGGCAAACGTTAAACTCTCGCTTTTGAGCTAACAAAAAATACCCATATGTATGTTGTACTAAAAGTGTTCTAAAGTGTACATGTATGTTGGATTAAAAAGACAAAAATAATGAGTTAAAAATCTCGACCCATGCTGAAAATCTGAATGAGAAAAATAGGTGACAATTGGCTGTTGTTTAATACACTAGTCCCAAAAGTTTTACATAATATTTTCTTATTCGTTGGATTAGTTTTGTGTTCAACCACTAATTTTAATCTACAGAAGAGGTAATTTTGTGGATCATCTTTGGGGATGTACATTAATATTTCGGTCATTGTCCAATTCGTTTAGATTCCTGGCTGAAAATACAATGACAATGAGCCGAATCTGTTTATGGCCAAGTAATTCCACCTAACTTTACATATGCGAACTTATTTTTGTGCCCTTTTGCCAGGGATCTAAAGGGAAAAGACAATTGCCGATAAATGTATGTACATCCCCAGTAATGATATAAAAAATTACCCATTCTGTAGATTAAAATCATTCTAAACATTCAACTTACTCCTCAAAGTTGTTAAGTCAACGAATAAGAAAACGTTATTATAAAACGTTGGGGACTGGCATATTTAACAGCCCATTGTCCCCTCTCTCTCTCTCTCTCTCTGGAAAATATGATACTATTTCAAACAATTGGTTGGAGGGATGGAACATATAGAAATGTGTATTGTGTATAAATAAACATCCTATAATCAAAATGATTGACTGTTGCCCGATAAACAAACATTCATCTATCTATCTATCCATATTTTATCTGTCTGTCTATTTTTTTTAAAGGTATAACTATCTATTAATTTACATATACATCCATTTTATTGAAATTTTCATGGTCGATTTCTATCTCTGAATCTTGCTGTATAAAAAGTATATCATGTTTTCCCTTTTTTATCTGGTTTATAAAATTACTAGGATAAATATATTTTTGAGCTACGCCTCTAGCATCTAGGGACTCTGAAAAACAGAGAATGGCTAGAAAAATATCTTAACCCTTACAGCTCGGGCCCCAATTCCCACCTTAATAGATCGGGGGGGGGGGGGGGGGCTCCAAGAGCCCCCCCTCTATCTCGGCTCCTGTTACAGATAAAGACGTAAAATTTTTTTCTGGTGGTTCATGTGTATTTTTAGAGAAAATTACTTTTTCTAGTCATAGCGGCCAGGCCGCTCCTTAGCCGCTTTTTAGCGGCCAGCCGCTAAATTTTAAAACAGCTGTAGAGCGGCCAATTTTGCAGCTAGGATGACCAAATTTTAGAACGAACTTTTTTTTTTCATAACAAAAAAATTACTTTTTCTGATCATCGCCGAAAAACGGCAAATAACGGAAACCGCCATTTTCGGCGGTTGCGGCGGTAAACCGGCGGTTGGCGGCGCCAATTAATATTTTTATCTGTTTGTTGTTGCTCAAGGATTTGCCAACAAAATTATAGGTCTCTAGCTGTAATAGAAGCCACGATATTCATGATATATGTCTGTAGTAAAAGCCGGACAAAAATCGGTCACAAAGTCGGTCAGGGAGCGGTCAAACGGTCATAACACCACTTTTCTCAGAAGGTCATTGATATCTAAGTATTCACCAAAAAAAATTTAGGTTTCTACCTTATACACAAAAGTCATAATGTAGAAATTAAGATTTGCTTAGAATTTTTTTCTAAATTTGGTGCTACCCAACCGACTTTGACCGGACACCACGACCGACACAGACCAGATATCCTAATAAAATCAACTCTTGCCGACGTATAATTACTAAACTTAAAAAGTCATGAAGTCACAGCACTCCATCTTACCTACAAAAAAAATGAGATTGAAAAAACTAGAGGGGGGGGCTCTTGGAGCCCCCCCCCCCCGATCTGTAAGGGTTAAAACCACCCTAAAACTTAAATCGGAAAATAAAAAAGCCTAAAACAATCACAGGACTTATATGAAGCCTACTTAAAATAGAGAACCCGATTGGTTAAGTAGTTAACGAGATCTTTAGCTTCAGACAAAAAAAAACCTACTACTTTATATAATAGGATGTATTAAACTTTAAACTTAGGATAACATATATGAATATAGGATAAAATTCCAAAATATATGTAAAATACTATTTTAAAAAGACTAATATGTTAAAATCTAAATAAGTAAGACATCATTATAAACCTTATTTTCTGAATATTTATGCAGGGATCTAAAAGGATAAGACAATGGCCGATAAATTGATGTAAAACCCCAATGATGATTCACAAAATTACCCCTTTTGTATATTATAATTAGTGGTTAAAACGTTTTAACACTCAACTTACTAAATGGACCAATCAAAATTCAGTAAAAGTGCCTAAAGTTGTTGAACAAACGTTTAAGAAAACATTACTATAAAACTTTGGGGACTTGTGTAATAAACAGCCAATCCCAACCACAACAAGTTTCACAGTTTTAAAACGCTAACACGATGCTTTTAAAAGCAAAAAGCTAAGTAATCTTTAAAGCAATCGTTCTTGTATTATTTAATATCTTGACATAGAAAGCTTTTCAGCAATAATGTCTCTATAATGAAAAATGAGGACATTAAAAATTTGAATATTTTTCGTGCGCCGAGTAGATGGGTCTCAATATATAGATAATAGACATTTAAGCATAGACATATCATAACTAGTATACTTTTCATTAATATTTCTTGAATTTCAAATTGAACTAAATTGTCATAAACAGAATGAATGCATATTTAATACTTAAGGGTTCCTACTGCTGCTATGTCAGGTAAGTGACATAAATAGTTAGAGTAGGGGAAATGCCTTGGATGCCCCTTAATGGATACAATCGTCCTTGTTTGGTCTATATGAAATGTTGAAATCCTTGTTTTCTTATCTTTTTAAAGATCTACTTTGTCTGATGTCTGGATGAGTCAATCAGAGATATAATGAAAGGTCAATAGAAAAAAAAATCCATGGAGTATCACAACTAAAAACAGTCTTAATCTATCGGGCTATATCACCGTAGGGTTACCCTATATCTTAGTAAACCAAACCTAGCCATAAAACAAAGACTTTCTGTTAAATTTTCTTCCGTTTTAAAAAATTGAAAATATACACCTAATTTTTTGTAGTTATATATTGTATTATATGAATTACCTGTATATTTTCCTGACCCTAATTCCCTGATGAGCAACCGTGATTATCTCTCATTAACCCATAAATATAAGTATGACATCATCCATAATTAGCGCAGAGACTAAAACAAATTCAAAAGGATAGGACAATGGCAAACAAATTACCACATCCCCAATTATCAAGTACAAATCAAATTTACGATCTTTTGATTTTATGAAATATATATTTTTTTTATTTTTGGCATATCTTTACATAAAAGTAACAGGATGTCTGTGTGTATGCAGCTTAAGATCTCTCTAACTGCTCGACGGATTTTCTGTTCAATGTTCCCTTACAGTATAGCTTTTTATAGATCTAGGGAAGGTTTATAACTATTTTTGGGAAGGGCAAATCTACCCTCCAAATAAACCATCCCTAAAATTAACCCCCCTAAAAATGTTTTTAAAACTACAATAAGAGTGCAAGTCCACCTACAATTCCTCCCTCTGTTCCCTAAGGTGCTCCAAGAGGCCTCTCGGAGAACTTCTTATTTTGGCGGTTATAATAAACTAGCTTTAGTGGGGCAGTAATTGCACATACAGTTGTGTTGGCTTAACAACTTTGGGGACTTTTACAAAATTATAATTGGTTGGTTTATTAAGTTGAGTGTTAAACGTTTCAACCACTAATTTTGATCTAAAGAAGCGGTAATTTTTTTTGTCATCATTTGGGATGTGCATTAATTTATCGGCCATTGTCTTATCCCTTTAGATCCCGGGTACAGTATGCACTTAAATTAAGGAAATAAGAATTGTTGAGGGGACAAATTGAGGCTTTCATTCAATACAATATAAAAACACCCACGTTCAAGTGAATGCAAGGACTAAAGGGATAAGACAATGGCCAATAAAATGATGCACATCCCCAATATTTATACACATAATTACCGCTTCAGTAGATTTTAATTAGTGGTTTAAACGTTTGAACACTCAACTTAATATATCCACCAATCAAAATTCATTAAAAGTCCCCAAAGTTGTTAAGCTAACGAAAAAAAAACGCTATTATAAAACTTTGGGGACTAATTTATTAACAGGCCATTGTCCCCTGTCTTTCTGGATATATTATGTCATCTAACCGTTCTGGATATTTTAGGAGGCATTTTTATCTTGAGGCCTCTATGGGAACCTAAACCTTCCCGGGCATAGAAGAAGCTTCGAGCCATATTTGTCCAATGATTAGAGAGATATTTGGTACAAACAGACCGACAGAAAGACATTCTGTTAATTTTAGAATATCATTACAAGGTAGATATAGGATTCCAGCAGTATTGATATAAAGTTGGCATCCATTATTGGGTAAATTTTAAAAGAAATATTTATCATGGAAAGAAAACGAAGTAGCGGGTTTTGTTTTTAAAGTAACTTTTCTCCTTTTCCAAGTCCATGTGGGGCCAATTGCCTAACCCTGCGGGGCAATCATTAATATTCACCTAACCTGACCTAAAATAAACATTTAAAAGGTACTGGGAAAATACGTCGAAACCCGATACTTCGTTTTCTTTCAAAAATCCAAAAATATTTAACAGGTTGGGATGGGGAGTACGTTATCAAGTTCTATTCAAGCTATATTTTACTTTTTCTTTTATCCATCAAGGGAGGTTCTAAAAAGGGAATGATAATTGCATACCAACAGTTTCATTCACATCAGGGGTTCAGGGATGAAACGAAACAATGGAAGATAAAATGTTCCTTTTCTTATATAGATTAAAATTATCTGGGGGAAAGTGTAAATAATTCTTTTTAGATGGATATATGATGTACGTGGATATACTGACAGGGGAAAATTTGTTGTCAATTTAGCTTGCTAATAAAGACCTAATGTTAGTCAGTTCGTTCATCTAGTATGAGTAGATGGGATGGGGTAAAGGGGACGGGTGGGGGGTAATGATAATCTAGCCAGCTGCGAGAGTTTCACTTTATCAGAGTACTTAAAAATCTGGTGCAACATCCAAGTAATAATACATTATAAAACCGATTAATATCTTCTGGATTAGAACCGGTTCTCAGCCATACTGAAAAAATTATGTATAGCCCCAGCTTTCTACGAATGTTGAATAAAAATCATAAAATTGATACCAGTTTATTAGTCTAGGCCTAAGGCTCACAAAACTGTTTTCAATCTTGTAATTTTTCATTTCAATATCCGCAGAAAGCTGTCTATAATAAGACAATTTAAATATTTATTACTCTTTGAAGTTAAAATCTAAATATGCTACTACTTTTTTATTACAATTGTAGAACAGTTTATCATTTAGTTTCATACACATCAGACAATTCTTTCATGCCTAAAATATACATACCTGAAATAAAGAAAAGTATGAAATTATATGTTTGCCTAAAAAGATCTCTATTAATTTCTTCAACAAAATTTTTTAAAGCTTCAAATTTGTTTCTTAAAAGTTTTTAGGTAGTTGTAATAAGTAAGAATTTTGACATAAGAATGGAAACAAAAAATAATTAAGGACCGGCTGCGGATTAAGAAATGTTGCCGTCTTGGGTTGATTGGGCCTCTAGTTGTCATGTTTTGCAGCAGTGCAGTGGTTTAAATTTTTTAAAATGTTGCGTTCTATAATTAGAGTCTGTCGATCCGCCCGTCTTTCCGTCCGTAAGGGTTAGCTCTTTTCGTTGATTTAGGCACGTCAGAATTGTTCTATCGATTTCAAACTTTGCATGGTGATTCCTATACTAGTTAGGTACGGTTTAGAAAGCGTAGGAACTCTGTAATCGTTACCAGAAAGTCCGTACGTCCATTTTAAACATGTTGCTTTTTAATATTTTTAACTACAAATTATAATTTATATAATTATAATTGTCCGACTGGTTTGATTTTTGGAATACTGATTCCTAGGACACAAAGTACAATGCTATAAGCGAAGCCTCTCTATAATTAAGTCCTAAGAATTTAAGAATGTTATTAAACATTATCCTAAATTTCTAGACAGTTCTGTACAGTTCTGACACTATACAAGTGGTAATATTCGTTTGTCCTACCGTTTTATAACTTCGCTTTTATGAATGTCATCTTTTAACTAAATGCTTTAAAAAACTACAGATTTTCGCAACTGCGGCTGCCTAACCTTGGGGTAGGAATTAAATGAAATAAATCCTCTTAAAGTGTTTATAGGGAAATGACATGTAAATTTAAAAGGAGCATAAAAAATCTAAACTTTGAGTCATGTAAAAGGTATTTACTTAACATAACATATAATATGAAAAAATAGCATTTATTAAAAATCTTAAGTTTTCTACTGTTTTTTTTTAGTTGTTTTTTATACTTCTTTTTAGGGCTAAAAAATTGATGTACATCCCAAATGATGGTACACAAAATTACCCCTTCTGTAGATTAAAATTAATAGTTGAAACGTTTTAACACTTAACTGAATGAACCAATCAATCAAAATTCAGTAAATCCCCCAAAGTTGTTTAGCAAACGAATTATAAAACTTTGGAGACCATTGTCATAAATAGCCCTTTGTCCCCTTCTCTCTGATTTT
Source organism: Acartia tonsa (assembly GCF_053477335.1). NCBI lineage: Eukaryota > Metazoa > Arthropoda > Copepoda > Calanoida > Acartiidae > Acartia > Acartia tonsa. The sequence goes on along the minus strand of NC_137272.1, from coordinate 6,571,670 downwards.
TATAATTCTTGTGAACACACAATTACCCCGTTTTGCTATTATTCTAAAGTTGCTATATGGTAAGAATACTTTGCAGTACAACATGTATACGCCAAAATTAGTTAAAGCGTGAACAAATAGGTATGTTAGCAAATCATGAAGCCTTCTATCTATCTATCTATCTATCCAAGTATCTACCTATCTTTCAAAGAATCTATATATATCTTCAAGTATCTATCTATCTAAACTAATAGGTATGTTAGCAAATCATGAAGTCTATCTATCTATTTAAGTATCTATCTATTTAAACAGCTAGATATGTTAGCAAATTATGAAACCTAGTATCTATCTTTCTAAGTATCTATCTATCTAAACAAATAGGTATGTTAGCAAATTAAGAAGCTTACTATGTATCTATCTATCTAAACAAATAGATATGTTAGCAAATCATGAAGACTATTATCTACTATCTATCTATCTATCTTTCTTTCCAAGTATCTATATATTTAAAAAAAATAGGTATTTTAGCAAATCATAAAGTCTTCTTTCTACTATCTATTTTCCAAGCATCTATCTATCTAAACAAATATCATATCATATTTTGTTTGTGAGTTAACCTCTTACATCTAAACAAATAGGTATATTAGCAAATCATGAAGCTTACTATATATCTATCTATATATCCAAGTATCTATCTATCTAAACAGATAGATATTTTAGCAAATCATGAAGCCTACTATCTATCTATCTATCTATCTATCTATCTATCCAAGTATATATCTATTTAAACAAATAGGCATGTTAGCAAATCATGAAGCCTACTATCTATCTACCATCTATCTTTCTATCTAAGTATCTATCTTTCTATAAAAATATGCATGTTAGCAAATCATGAAGACTATTTATCTTTTCAAGTATCTATCTATCTAAATAAATAGGTATGTAAGCAAATCATGAAGCCCACTATATATTTATCTATCTATTTATCCACGTATCTATCTTTTCAAACAATAGGTATGTATCAACAAATATATCAAATACACTTTAAATCTTAAAAATCTAAAGTAATTTGGTCCTTATATTACAAATATAATAATTTGAATACCTCTTTAAAAGAAGAAATGTATTATGAATATAAAAGGTATCAAATATATTTTTGTTTACATTGCAAATGAACATCATGACTAGCTACTTTTTATTCTATTCAGACAGATAGACGTACGGACAGACAGAGTTCTACTATTTATAATAGATTATGGTTTGAAGAGCAAAGCTTCTGTATGTATTATATGTATGTGTAATAAACAGGGATTTTAAGGAATAAGACGATTAGAGATAATACATTGACTGTACAAGTTTGGAGCAAACCAATTAAAATTCAATAAAAGTACCCAAAGTTTTTGAGCCAGCAAGTAAGATAACAGGGTTATAAAACTTTGGACATCAGTGTAATTTACAGTCCAATGTCAACTCCCTTCCTGATCATATAGATAATCAATTTGTAAGAATAGCAAAATAAAAGTTAGAACCCTTAGCTGTCCATGGAAGGAGAAGATATGAGACTGTTAATTACACTAGTACCCAGGGTTTTAAAATCATATTTTCTTATTTATTGGGTTATTTCATAAATTTTAATTGATTTGTTTATTAAGTTGTGTGTCTTAATGTTTTATCAAGTATTTTTAATCTACAGAAGGGATAATTTTGTTTATCATCATTGCAGTCATACATTATGAGATTGGCATCTAAGTATTTGTCATCCTTGTTATTGTTGTTAAATGAATTAGACAACTATTGTTGAATTAAAGATATGAATAGGAAGATTTTAAATGAAACAAACAAGTAGTAATTCGTTTATCCATCCATTTATACCAGGGCTCGGCCTACGTGCGTCAGCCGCGACTTACGACTTACAGGCGGCTGACGTGTGTTGTGTATACTGCGGTTTTTTCCTTATTCGTTGGCTTAACAACTTTGGGAACTTTTATTGGTTTTTGATTGGTTTATTATGATGAGTGTTCAAACGTTTCAGCCACTAATTTTAATCTAGACGGAGTAATTTTGTGTATCATCATTGGGGATGATGTACAATGTATTTCTATTTAACGACCATTATCATATCCCTAAAAAGCTGTAAATCAATTAACATCCAGATGTACATTGTGAATAAACTATTAACTTATCAACTAAATTCATCTATATAACATTATAATCTAGTTAGTAGCGAAGCTACTCTATAAATGAATTTGTCTGTCTGTTCTTTTGTCATTAAGAAACCAGGGATCTAAAGGGATAAGACAATGGCCGATAAATTTATGTACTTACCAATGATGATACACAAAATTACCCTTTCAATAGAATAAAACTGGTGGTTGAAACACTCAACTTAATGATCCAACCAATCAAAATTCACTAATGTCCCCAAAATTGATTAGCCAGCGTATCAGAAAACTTTATTATAAAATATTGGGGAATAGTGTAATAGATAGCCCTTGGGGGCTTTGGAGAATTTTAATACGTAGGTTACGAAGTTGAGTGTTCAAACGTTTCATCTATTAATTTTTAATCTCCAAAAATTAAATTTTGTGTAACATTATTAGGAATGTACATCAATTTATCGGCTATTGTCTTATCCCTTTAGATCCCTGCTAATCGCACCTTCCCCTGATACGATGCAAATTTTAAAATCATTTTGAAACTCAATCATTAAAAATCTTCACTTTTGAAGATAAAAGATGATACATTTACTTTTAAACAAGGATGGCAATAATTATATTTCTTACTCAATTAGAACCTACACATAAATATTTAACAATAAAACATTTAACAACAAAACATGCGAAGGCGTTTAAAATACCTTTTAATTGATGTTTAAAAAGACTTTTAAAATTACTTAGAATAATAAAGTGGGGGTGAAGGGTTTTTATGCTTGAGAGAGAGAGGGGACAATATGCTGTTTATTTTTTGGTTCGCAGTTTAGTCCCCAAAGTTCTATAAGTTTATTCGCTGCATTAACAACTTTGGGGTTTTTAGTAAATTTTGTTTGGATTGTTATTTAAGTTGAGTGTTGGAACGTTACAACCACTGATTTTAATCTACATAAGGGGTAATTTTGTGTATCGTCATTGGGGATGTACATCAATTTATTGACCATTGTCTTATCAATTTAGATCCCTGTAAATTTGAGCTTGTTATTAATTTAGATATTCAATAAGTCGAAACATCTTTAAGCTTCTCTTTTTTCATAATTAGACAGCTGAGTTCCAACTGTTTTATTTTGTGTTGATTCTAATTATTTAAATCTGTTTTGTAAATAATTTTTCAATCATTTTGCAAAAGAACGAAGAAACATAAAGGTATAAGACAATGGCCGATAAATTAAAGTACATTGAGAATTACCCCTTCTGTAGATTAAAATTAGAGGTTGGAACTTTGGGACATTTAACTTAATAAACGAACCAATCAAAATTTAATAAAAGTCCCCAAAGTTGTTAAGCCAACGAATAAGAAAACGTTACTATAAAACTGTGGTGACTAGTGTATAAATAAACATCTCAATGTCCCCTGCCTCCCTGAAAAGAACACCTTTGTCTTGTCTTGAAAGTAAATTATTCCAATTATCTGAGCCATTTATTTTTGCATTATTGACAATTACAGAAGACATAACCAGGGAGGGAGGGAACATTTATATATTATAGTCCCCAAAGTTTCATAATAACGTTTTTTTATTCGTTGGTTTAACTAATCTAGGGACTTTTAAATAAATTGTAATTGGTTGTTCATTAAGTTGAGTGTAACTATTTGTAACGTATGGAAGGGATGATTTTGTGTATCATCATTGGGGATATACATTAATTTATCAGCCATTATCTTTTCCCTTTAGATCCCTGAGATATAAAAGGGATGATAACTTTCAAACAAGCAAAGCTAAATATTGAAAAAGAATATATTATTTCAAAATTGATTCCAAAATTGATGTAAATAAGCCGTCAAATAGCTTAAATACAGTAAATTGTATTATGACAGGACAATTCTCACATGTTTTAACTATCGATCAAAGAATTGTCTTTCAAAAGAATGAAGCAACAAAAAATATAAGATTTTTTTTTTTTAATAATATATTTCAAAATTATACTTTTTTGCGGCAAAAAAAGGAAGGGTGGAATTATCATAATATAGCGTGGATTTATAATAACACTAGCGGCTTCGCCCCTAGCCTCTGGGGGCTTTGCCCCAAGAGGTGATAAAAAAAATTTTGGTGAAATTCGTAAAAGGACCAAGGAAATCTTCAGCAAAAAAAAAGAAAAAAAGGACCAAGGAAATATTCAGAAAAAGTTGGGGATTTTTTAGTTTTTTAGGGGATTGGGGGTGTCTTACCCCCACGAAAATAGCCTAAAACCACCACAGGACCAGTAGGTATATTCCCTAAAGTGTAGAATCCGATCAGTTCAGTGGTTGCCGAGATCTTAAGGGACGGACAGACGGACAGAAAGACATCATTCTACTTTGTATTATAGAGAAAATAAATTGATATTATTTTTTGTTTTTGTTTTAACAATTGCTTTGAAAAAAGATTATTTAAACAGTGACTGACAAACAAAGTAAAACAAAAAAAAGATGCGCTTTAGAAAAAGGTTGCTCTAGAAATTGACATTTGAACTAAAAAGGGGTCTTTGTGTGAAAATTGTATTTATAAATAAGCGCTATGAACTTTAAGCCAGGGAGAAAGGGTAGTATACTTGTTCAATTAATTGACAATCCTTTCTTCCACAAAAAATTTATTTATTACCAAAGGTGAGATTTCTCAGATCAAGTTTTGGAGACAGCTAAATTATCGATCATTGTGCTATCCCTATTCCTTAATTTTAAGCACAATTGTTTCTGTATATAATCATATGTGCATACAATTTTGCTAAATGTGAAGCTTCCCTAAAATAAAGGACCCAATCGGTATACAGTAGTTATCGAATTCTTAAGCTACGGACAATAAAAGTATTACTGCACAGAATATAGATTCTTATTATTATGAAGATACACTTTACTTTTGTAAAAGCAAAAACAATTCAAATTTGTGTGTGTTGTCATGTAAGACCCATAAACGACTTAATAAAAAAGTCTTTCATGTAAAAATCTTCTTTTTACGGATATATGTTCTTATAGTAGATTGGCTAAATTTTCAAAGACTAGTTGAAATTGGTTTGAACCTTTTTGTTTAAAATATGAGTTGACACAGATTTTACATTAAAAGGACAATCACATATTATAGATTTAGTTGTAGTTTCATAAAGAATACTTTAAAATTAGAGATATCGTATTCAAAATTTAAAAATAAACATAATTCTGTAATACATTTTTTTTTCATAGTCTTGGATTTGTTTTAGGCTACCCCCCCCCCCCCCCCCTGTCCTGGAATGTAAAGCCCATATATGCAAGAACTGCAGCGGCTAGTAACATGGAATGTTTAACACTTTTGTTACATAGCCTTTTAATCAAGGGTTTCATTACGATGTCTTTTCATCTAACGTTGATGTCACTAGCTAATGAAGAAAACTAGGGGCCAAATTAAGGGATCTAATGGGCGATAAATTGATGTACATACACAAAATTATCCATGCTATATATTACTATTAGTGGTTGAAACGTTTAGACACTGAACTCAATGAATTATATGATCAGAAGTCATTAAATTCCCCAAAGTTGTTAGGCCAACGAATAAGAAAACGTTTTTATAAAAACGTTGGGGACTATTGTAATAAAAAATCCCCGGATAGGCTCAAGCAAACTGAGACTCCTTTTAGAACAAAATTAAATAACTAGAAAGCCAGTTATAATTGCCATGTGTTTTTGGGGTTTTTAAAATGCGGAGCAATTACAAGGATGACGATATGTATAAAAACTTAGCTCACATGCAAAAAAATAATCAAATGATGGAAGTACCAACTATCTGATGACAGTTATTAAAGTATCGTATTTTAGACAGCTTTTCGCGGATATCAAAATAAAAAAAAAATATACTATTTTTAGCCCTAAGGGGCCTGAGGATCGGGCTTACAAAACTGGTATTAATTTTATGGTTTTTATTTTAGTATTCGTAGAAAAATGTCTGTATATATTACGATACTTTAAAGATTTTTCAGTATTGATGAGAAACGGTTCTAATCCAACGAATATTAATCGGTTGGAAGCCTTACTACAAAGTAACTTTCTTCAATGTTTAACAACGACAATAGCATTCTTTCATTTCTTACCGACCAAACTTTTTCGTAGTAATTTTGTGACATACAAACTTCATTTTATAAAAGTTTTGCTCTCAAATAATTGTAATAATTTTATAGCGTATCTTTTCCATGATTTAAGCCATTTCGTTTGGAAAGATGTTCACTTAATCCTCATTTAAAAGTAACAAGGTGTTCTGTGTCTATTTATACCATTGATCCGATATGTTTCTCCTTTACGGTTAAGCTTATTATAGGGCCAGATATAAATATATAAGCTTCATTACATGAAGGGAGGGCCCGAAGACATTAGGCTGTTTATTACTATAGTCGCAAAACTTTTATAATGATTTTTTCTTTTTTGTTGGATTATTAACTTTGGGGACTTTAATTGGATTTGATTTGTCGGTTCCTTTAGTTATGTGTCCAAATTATTCAACCACTTATTGGATTTTAATAAAGGGTTAATATTGTGTATCATCATTGGGGATGTACATCAATTTATCGGCCATTGTCCTATCCCTTTAGATCCCTGTATCACTACGCAAATGACACTGCGAATTCATTATGATCTATTTCTTTCCCTTTATTTTACAGCGGTTTTTGCATCCCCTTTTAACCATACCAAAATCATAATTATAAATAAGATGTTCTTACAAAAAAAGACAAAAAATATAAAAAGTATTAGGCTTAAGATCTCAAATCTTTATATTAATTCCGTCTGTCCCTTAATAAGAGTTGAACAAACCCAATATAGCTAATCTTTAAAACATACATAGTTGCAGAAAAATATTCGGATCATGGAAAAAAAACGAATTAGCGGGTTTCGTCGTATTTTCACAGTAGCTTTTCTCCTATTTCTAGCCACTGTGGGGGCGGGGGCTCGAACCCTACGGGCCAAGCTTAAACATTTACATTACCTTACCTAAAATAACGTATTAAAAGCTTCTGTGACAATACGACGAAACACGTCACTTCGTTTTCTATCATCCAAATATTCAACTAGCCTCATTGAAATTTAAAATTTTGCTATTACAAAAATCATGTGTCTTGTGAAACCGTTTTCCATAACTGCTTTGTGGCTGCGAAATGTGTTTTTTTGTCTCTAATGATTTTATATCTTACTCATCCCTTTTGATTGATATTCAGGGATACCAGAGATAAGACAGTAGACGATAAATTAATGTACATCACCAATGAAGATACACAAAATTACAACTTCTGTAGATTAAAATTAATGGTTGAAACGCATGGACACTCAGTTTAATTAACCAACCAATAAAAAAAATAGAGATTCCCAAAGTTGTTAAGACAACGAATAAGAAAACGTTACTATAAAACTTTGGGGACTTGTGTAATAAACAGCCCATCGTCCCCTCTTTCTCTTGCATATAATATATTCTGTAGCTCACAGCTTGTAATTTATGGGGAAAAGAAAGGGCAATAGACTTAGTAAACTTTTAGATCTTTCTTCCTCCCTGATGAAAATGAATACATATTGATTTCAAGTTAAACAAAAGTTACATAAGTATTTTTTCAAAAATAAAAGTTTGAAAGTCCGCTGGGGGAAAAGGGGTTGATTTGATACTATTTAGGCTATACGGCTAAAATTACTTCTTAAGTATCTCTTTTCCTAGGAAAATTATATATATTTCTCAATAATCTAGCCATTTTGAGACAAATTTCAGTCTCAACTTAATCAATATGGTTTGATTAGTTGCCTCATGCTTTTAACGACGTTATCGTCCTTGTTACTGAATTGAACCTAAGTAAAATATCAATCATATTTTATGCTAAACGTTCTTATACTTTTATTTCATACGAAACAGTCAATACATTAATTTAGCGAAGATTCATTTTTAGTCTAACATACATTTATTTCTTATAATGGTCAATGTATGAACTATTTGTTCTATTTATTTGATAGTAAAATGATTCGCATGATAATTAGACACTATGTTTTAAGCAAAGAGTCTCTATAATCAAGTCTTAAAATTTTGTTTAGTATTCAAGATAATTTTCTTCAAATTGTATTTATTTGTAAATTTTTGCGTTTTTGGATGTTCTATGTTTTGTTTCAACGAAGAAACGCATATTGCAAACTGAAGCAAGGATCTAAAGGGATAAGACGATAATTGATGTACATCCCTAATTATGAGTTACCCGTTACTGTTTATTATAATTAGTGGTTTTACGTTTGGACACCCAACTTAATGAACAAACCTATCAAAATTCAATAAAAGTCCCCAAAGGTGTTAAGCCAAGGATTAAGAAAATGTTTTATAAAACATTGGGGACTAGTGTAATAAACAGCCTAATGCCCCCATCCTCCCTGAAAGTGAAGACGTGTGCCAATTCTTTTGTTCTGCATGTATTACACATCTATTATAGAAAGAATGATGTGCTAATTATTAGGTTTAAGTTCATTTTTCAAATAATTATGTCATTTAGAACATCTTTGTTTTTCTTAGATAAAAAAATCAACTAAAATACCATGCGCGCATGTCTTAAGAAACAGGATGAATGAATGACTGTTTATTAAGATCCAGTAAACGGCTGGACTGTTAACTCTAAAACATTAATAAACACTCAGTACTAGACTGGATTTAGTCCATGTTCCTTACCTCCCAGGAGAGGTAGAGTAGCCCCTTTAACCCCCCCCCCCTTCCATTAAAATATTGAATTGAGAGAAACAGAATAAGAGACAACCGAAAGAAAAAAGAGAAAGGTAAAAATTTTTTTTTAAAGAGATAAATTTTAAAAATTTTAGAAGAAATAAAATAACAAGAAGTTTCGGCTTCTACCTTAAAAATAAGCCGAAAAAATGAAGTGCCCCAAATTTGGAAAATATAATAATAGCCGCAAACCTGCTAAAAAGCAGTCCGACCGCCATGGATGTTTTATAGTTAATTATGTTCATAATGATAGGAATCTTAACAAAAAGTTTAGCACTACTATCTTAAATATCAGCCGAGCAAATCAAATTCCATCCACAGCTTTACAGACTGACTGACGGACTGCCAGACGGACTGCCAGACGGACAGGCATAGTGAGTTATAGGGTAGCTTCGCTACTAAAAATAAATCAAAAATAAACAATAATAATAGCATTAAATGATTTGTAGAATTGTAAAAATATGTAAATATTTAAATATTATTCCTACATATGTTTTACTTTTAAATAATCTCTTAATATTTATGCAAATAATAACAAGGATGACAACATTCATTAACAGTTAGAAGGTTAAAATCATTTTTATAAAAGCAGAAATGTAATCTATGATTGTGACAAAGCCCAAATTGTGTTAAAATTGTGTCAAAAATGATCCATGTGACAAAATAAAATGAGGGAGATGAGAGGAGAAGTGGAAAGGACCCACCTAAAAAAGAGATGGATAATCCCTCATTTTTATTACGTCACATGGATCATTTTTGACACAATTTTAACACAATTTGGGCTTTGTCCGGTTTTGTCCCAGTAAAAAAGGTAATATATGATTCTATTTTCCCCTCTTTTGTTAATAATATTTTCATGGCCGATAAAATTTTTGTAATGGACCATTTACAATTTAAATAACTATAACATTTACAATCCAATATTTAAAAAAGTTTGAATAGGGTAAGGATTCCCATATAGGTTTAAGGCGAAATAGTTAAAAAAAACTTTGACATATTTAGTGATTTATTGACAATTACAGGAATATCCTAAACTGAGCTAAAATTAGGGGAGGAAGGGGACATTGGATGTGTATTACACTGTTTCCTAAAGTCTTTAAATAACGTTTTTTTATTTTTTGGCTAAATAACCTTGGGAACTTTTATAAATTTTGATTGGTTCATTTAGTTGAGTGTCCAAACGTTTAACCAATTAGTGTAATCTACGGAAGGGTTAATTTTGTGCATCATCATTCGGGTTCAATTTTAGTTCATATGCTAGTTTCTTATCCCCTTAGAAAGAGCAAAATAAAAAAAAATACATTAAAACAAATGTTTTAAACAAACTTAAATTGAACTACACCCTTAATTTTTGCTTAAAGTTCGTAAGAACGACCCTATCAAATTTTAAAAAGCCTTAAAGTATCATTTAAAGATGTTTTATTTATTTTTTAATCTGCTCTATAATTAGAGTTTATTCGTAGGTCAATCTGTCCATCTGTGAATATATAATATCTGCTGCTTATGAATAGCGAAGCTACTCTATTACTTACTATATCAGTCCACATTTGTATCATGGTTACTTTATTCAAGTTAGAAAATTATCTAGCTTGTTGCTTTGTGACTTATAGTCAAATTTATCTTCAAGCTATTATTGAAAATAATCGTCTTTGTTATGATTATCCCTTCATTTTCTTTCACTACAGGGACATGGGGATAAGTGTTAAATTCACCTTCTTCAAATTATCAAAACAAAAAGTTCCCCTTTAAATTAGGAAAAGTAGAGGAAATTATGATATCTAATGTTTGAGATCAATGATTATATAGCATAGATGTGGATATTATGACAGAAGAAAAACTTCATCATTTATTGGCCAGTTCATTCATCCATTAGAAGGAAAAGTGAAGGGGGGGGGAATCGTTATTTTCAGCTACATGTTACACTTTATCAAAGTACATGATAATCTGGTGTAAAATCCAAGTAATAATAAATCCATGTTTAGATCAATTTGCTGTGTTCTGATATTTAAAAGTGATATTTTCTTCCCTTATCTTCTCCCTCCCTGACTTAACTAAGACTAAGGGCTAGCTAGGAATTCCTTTATGAAAAGAAAATTAAATCCTAATCTACTAACAAAGAGCCAGATTCTTTTTTTTTAATCGCAGATTTTATCTCATAGAGAAATTGTTTTATTCAATTTAAGTTTCCAAGCTACTATTGAATTTATTTAAGCCGTTTTAATTGATACGATAGCTTTCTTATTTGACGGAGGTGACTCTCCAATATTAGTTTTAGTTTAAAATATATAAAAAAAAAATTCTTCTCTGTAGAACCAAACCAGTTATGTCTAGTTAGTGAGATTCTTCGCTTCAAACTGATAAAGATCAGGGACAAGGGAAGGCTATTCTGGCAAACAATGCTTTAGAGCTGATTTCATAGATTTCCAGTTTAAACTAGATGATGAGATTAAGCAACTTTTGGCAGAATTTGACAAGAATCTAAAACATTATTTTGTCAGTATTTGCTTAATTTACTATAAGCCATTCAAAAATGATTTTCAGAGATTAGTACCATGTTTATTTTTGAGATAAATGAACATAGAATAAGCTTTTTACATTATTTAGATATTTTATCTAAATCATAGACTACTCGTAAATTATAGGTTAAATAGTGAATAAAATTTATTGAAAATCCAAACAGTGGATAGCTGTGATACTTTGAAACATATTTCAGATTGTTTAAACATTTATCCCATCTAAAAATTAAAAAGAAAAAAAGTTTTTGCGACACCTAGCAATAAAGTTTTAAACTATATAACTATGCTTTTCCAAATCAAACATTTTATAATTTTTGTTGTGGTTTAATTTTGCCCCTAATTGCGAAACAAGTTGGAAGGAAGTTTACAAAATTTAAAATATGGGTAGTTTCTCCCAAAGTGCCTAGTGGAGCACAGAATCCTCCTTTCCCTACCATTAATTTTAAAACAAACTGTAAACGATCAAAGGGGCGGGAGTGCTTTAGGTATAGCATTTAAGAAACCAGCAGATATAATTTAAATATGGGGGGGGGGGGAATCAGTGCTTCATAGGCAACTTTGTTGTAAGGCACCAATATATGTTTTTTTATGTTTATTTTAAATTAAGTTGATCGTCAAATAGATTTAGTATTGTATGATTTATGGTTATTATTTTTTAAAAGCAAAGCTTTTCCATGATTAGGGTCGGTCCGTGCGTCCATCTGTACGTCCATCCGTTACAGTTAGCTTTGTTTGATAATTGAAAAAGGTTAGCATTGTCCTATCGATTTCAAGTTTTACATGCTAATTCCCATAGCAGTTAGGTACGATTAGAAAGAGCAGCAACTCTATAATCGTTACTAGAAAGTCCGTATGTTCATTTAAAACAAGCTGATTTTTTACTTTTTTTACAACAAATTTTTGTATGTTAAAATTATCCTAGTCATCTAATTTTTTGAATTCTGATTCATATTACAACAAAATACATAAGCAAAGCATCTCTAAAATCAAGTCCTAAAAATGTCAGTATGTTCTAAAACCGTAACATGTATTTAATCAGATTTGCAACAAATTTACTTACAATTTTGTAAAGACATATGCATTAATATTCAGTTTATTCAGTTCTGACACTGTTAATGTCCATTTGTCTTTCCATTTCAGAGCTTCGCTTTTATGAATGGTGTCATCCTTGTTTTAATAAGAAATGAACGATGAATTTTATTTTTAACTTTAAAGTAAGATGTTTTTTAGTTATTGAATCAATTTGAAACTTATGCCTAAACTTGCTCTAAGGGGTTAATTGTGGTGTTTAAAAATGAGTCGAAGTAAAAATTTGTCAAAAATTTTGTTTTTTGTCTTTAAACAGTTACAAATTTTATGGATAAGAAAAAAATTTAAAGATTTTAATTTTAGGAAATATTTAAAAATATTTTTTTAATCTCCCTACATCTGACTTGTTTAGTAAGATGTTTTTGTGAATTCGTCTGCTATTTTATTATTTAATAGTGTACACTATTCTCATGAGGTTTAGTGAATTACCCTTATGAATACCCTTATGTATTATACTAAGAGCCCTTTTTTGTAATAGTTGCACCATTCATAACATTACATACTTGGTGAGGTTTCGTGATAAATTGGCATGAATTTAATAGAATTGTTTGTCAGACAGACATTCCCTTGTCCCTGGATAAAGATCCTCTTACTTTTATAAAAGGATGAGGCCTTTTCTTATGTTAATATTTGCAGGTAAAAATGTCAATATTATTACTTGAAAGACCTACCTGAAAAATAAAAATAATAAGCAATGATATAAAAATTTTGATACTAATTCTTATTTTTATTTTATGGTAGTTAGCTGTCATCCTTGTTTTTATATTGAATAAACTAACAATATATCATTAGATACCAAATAATATAAGCAGATCAGAAATAAAGAAAAACTTATTCTCGATGTCACAAAACGATTGAGTTATAAAATTTACAGTGTATTATATCCTCCTTCCCTGTTAAGTGTTGACATTTTGTGCTTTCTGTATGGAAACGAATTGGTTGTTTTGAAGGAAGACCAAAATTCTAGAGAGGGAGGAGACATTGCGCAATTTATTACACTAGTCCCCGAAGTTTTATAATAACAGTTTTTTATTCGTTGGCTTAACAACTTTGGGGACTTATATTAAATTTTTATTGGTTGGCTCATTCAGTCGTGTTTTTAAAAGTTTCAACTACTTATTGTAATCTACAGAAGGGGTAATTTTGTGTATCATCGGGGATGTACATAAATTTATCGGCCATTGTCTTATCCCTTTAGATCCTGATTTTAATCAAAGATTTTATCTCATAGAGAAATTGTTTTATTCAATTTCAGTTTCAATTTCAATTTTCTTGGGAATTCTCCCCCTAAAAAAGTAATTATCCTGCTTTGGAGAACCATATCAGTTGACCAGTTAGCGAAATTCTTAGCTTAAAACAGATAAGACATCCAGTTACTTTTATATAAGCATAAGGACTTTTCTCATGTTAATATTTGCCTCAAAAATGTCAAAATTATTGCTTGAAAGACTTACCTAAAAAATAAAAATAATATAAGTAATGAATTATAAAAACCTTCAAACTAATTTAAACTTTAATTTGTGGTTGCTTTGAGGTTTCATTTTTAGACATTATGTGGACAAAACGCTATCTGCATTGAAAAAAAATGATTGTTTTGAAGGAGGGCCAATTTATTTGTTAAGAATTTGAATTAATCAAATCAATTGGGTTGCATTTTTAAGCCAGGTTAGTTTACTAAAAGGTTTTAAATAGATTCTTTAAACATTTAATATTATTTTCAAATCTATGTGTGTATGCCTCTAAAAAGGCATAATACATCAGCATTTTAGGCCTAAAAATTACTGAAATTTACAGGCAATGTTTTAAATCATAATTTTAATTTAATATGTCTACATTTTTATTATTGAACTACTTAGACAATAAATATAAGAAAAGTACAATTATGAAAAAATATAAGACCCTATATAATACTTTTTCAAACCTTAATGTTTGATATCTGATAAAATGACGAATAAAGATTTATTTAAAAACAAGATTCAATAATAACGCCATTTCAACCATGGCATTAAAAACAAACAAGGCCTAAATTCAATTATGTATGTTGCTTAAATTTTGGTAGTGTAGCTTTTCTATAAACAGAAGGGTAATGCTAAAATTTCAGAAGCTTTTTATATATGAAAAATGATATCATATTGGCCTACCATTGGTCAATTAAAATGTATACTGTCCTGCCATTGGTAATTTGTATTGTATGACGTCATTTTTTTAGAGGCACTATAAAAAGCTTTAAAATTGAAGATTTTTGTATATAATCAATAACCATTGAATGAAAGGTTTAAATCTACGACATGGTGCAGCTTTAAAAGTGGTCTTTGCTGACATTAAATTAATCTATAGAATATTTACGTCGTCATTATTAGCAAAAGGTGACTTTATGAGAACAAAAGTAAAGGATACAATAAAAAGTCATACTTTCATTTAAAGGATTTGATTATAAATATGACTTGCTTATAATACTGCACCTTGTTGTCATAAGAATCATTAACACAAAAAAATATCAAATCATCATGCAAAGTTTGAAATCGATAAGACAATCATAACGTGTCAAAATTAACAAAAAGAGCTAACCGTTACGGACATACCGACCCTCATTGTTAAAAAAGCTTCGCTTTTAAAAAGATTTTTTATGCTTGTTTTTAGTTGAAGCAACAAGTATTTTCATTAAAACAATATTAATGTAATAAAATGAACTTATAATATTTGCACTTTACAATGACATATAAAATAACATGCACATTTTGATAAGAAATCCATTAAAAATTAGACTATAATTGATAAGTATATCTTACACAAGCTTTGCTACAATAACGTCATTTTTAGTGAAGCCAAATTTATTTTATCAAGGCTAGGCAGCCGCGCATCAGCCGCGATTAAGCCTCAAATTTAAACCCTCTTGAATGCTTTGAATTTTTTTTTAAAGAGATTACCATGTTTTTTCAAGATGTTTTTTAAAACCGAAGCTTTTCTATAATCAGGGTCGGTCCGTTCGTCCGTCCGTCACAGAGAGTTAGCTCTTTTCGTTAATTGTCCTATCGATTCCAAACTTTGCATGATAATTTATGTAGTAGTAAGGTACAATTTAGAAAGCGTAGCAACTCTATAATCAATACCAGAATGTCCGTACGTCCATTTAAAACATATCGATTTTTAACTTTTTTTGACAACAAATTTTTGAATGTTAAAATTATCCGATTCTTCTGATTTTTTGAAAACTGATTCCTAATACAACAAGGTACAATGTTATAAGCAAAGTATCTCTATAAACAAGTCCCAAAAATGTAAGTATGTTCTTAAACAGTATCATCTATTTATGCAGTTTTGCACCAAATTTACTTACAATATTGTTTGTACTGATGCATTAATATTCTGCTAATTCAGTTCTGACAATCTACAAGTGTTAATGTTCTTTTTCCTTCCAGTTCAGAGCTTCGCTTTTATGGATGTTGTCACTCTTGTTTAAATTGTAAAAGGTTGAATTTTCTGAGTCTTACAGGCGGCTGCTTTTTATTTTGTTATCGCGGTATGTAAATAGAAGATCAACCCAAAAACATTTTTAAGCTTTTAATTATTGTCTCAACTGTTTTAGACAATTTCATCAAATATTTAGGTTCATTTGTGACATTTTAAGAATTAAAGCTTGGAAAAAAAACAGTGCAAATTTAGATAAAAATAGACAGATTTTCTGTAGATGAGATATCCTTTTCTGTTTAAAGTTCATAAGATCAAATTGTAAAATATTTTTAATGTCTGTTAACTAAGTTAAAAAGATTTTTTTTAAGGCAAAGCTTTTTTAAAATTAGGGTATGTACGTTTATTCGAGTTTTAGTCTTTTAAGGGTAAGGCATAAAATTACATAAAGAAGTGTTTTTTTTTGGCTTTTCTATTAGGATCTCTTTAACCACTGAATCGATTAATTTCTCCATTTTAGGGAAGATTTATTTATATCTTAATCTTTTAAAGTATGTCTTTCTGCCTTCAATCCTGGTAGGGGCAAAGCTATTAGCTCTTTAAAGAATAACTAAAGTAGGAACTCTATAGCACACAAATACATAGCCCTTTCATGATAAGCTTCGCTCTTCTGAATATTATCATCCTTGTTAACGTTTTAATTACAATGAAAGGCAACAACATGGCAAAAATATTTAACAGTCTTGTTTGAAAACAATACTGCTTGTTTGAAACCTTATTTTTTAAACAAGAACAATTTTATACATAAGTAGCACAATTAAAATTAATTTACGTTTTACAAGAAAAAATAAATTAATGTACATATCCGATGATGATACACAAAACTACCCCTTCTGTAGATTACAATTAGTGGTTGAATTGCTTGTACACTCAACTAAGAACCAACCACTCAAATTCAATAAAAGTCCCCAAAGATTGTTAAGCCAACGAATAAGAAAATGTTATTATAAACCTTAAGGGACTAGTGTAGTAAACAGCCCATTGTCCTCTCTCTCTTTCTGACAATGTTAAAATTGAGTAACTTTTCAAATGAGTAATCGTGTAATTTTTTCCTTCAAATATAAAATTACTTATCTTATCATCATATCCGTCCTTTTTTCCTTATTTTGAGTCATGTCACAAAAATATAAATAATAGAGGCATTGTAGATTGTTCTTTTGCATACTTAATTGACGAAAAATGAGTTTAAAATATGAGGGAATATTCTAAAGTGCTGGCCATACAATATAAATACTACAACATTAGATACAAAAAAGCCCAACAAATAATCGAGAAAAGCCAATACTTAAAAACCTTTTTTTTCGCGCATTTACTTAAGCTGTAGACGGCCTGGACTTGATCTTCACAAGATCTTATTGGACAAACCTTACACTTACTACTTTATTGAAAAGGAACTGTATGAATAGTCTACATAATATATCATATGTAAAATCAATGAGTTAATGATACTATCTAGTATCTATGCATCAAATTAAGCTGTCTCTGTTTTAAAAATTATTTTCATTACAATGTAGATTTTTAAAGATGATCTCAAAAAAGTTGTGTCAAGAATGAAAACATCCAAAGTAGAATCAATTTTATACAAGTATTAGTAGTAAAGATAGTTTGCATATGTAAGTTGGTCGGTCTGTAATACTTTATTTTAAAGTTAGTATGTTTTTAACCTATTTTTTTAAAATACACTATTCTAAGACAAGAAAATATATTTTGAATTTTAATTCATTTTATCTCTTGTAGAAGTGAATCAAGCAATATTGCCTTGTTAATAAATAAATATTTGCTTATTAATTGATGGAAAAATTTGAGAATGAATTGAAGAATTTATTTGTTAATTTATTAAAAACTAGCGGCTTCGCCCCTAGCCTCTAGGGGCTGTGCCCCAAGAGGTTTGATCAACCTAATTTTTCGTATTTTAGATTTGAAAAGAAAAAGTAAAAAAATTTTTTTTTTTTGGGGGGGGGTATTTTTCATTTTTTTGGGGGGTGGGGGTATCCCACCCCCCAAGAAAATAGCTTAAAACCATCACAGGACCAGTAGGTATATTCCCTGAAGAGTAGAGCCCAATCGGTTCAGTGGTTACTGAGATCTTAAGCTTCAGACGGACAGACAGACGGACAGACGGACAGACAGACAGACAGACATCGTTCTACTTTGTATTATAAAAATTGTGAAAACTTTAAATTCATTAGACTATTGAAGAAACAAGGACGACAACATCCATAAAAGCGAAGCTCTGAAACGATGACAGACGAACATTAACTATTGTTGAGTGTCAGAACTGAATATACAAAATATGAAAATATAAGGTTTGACAAAATTATACGTAAATTTGTTGCAAAACTTATTAAATGCAGAATTCTGTTTAAGGACATACTGACATTTTAATACTTGATTATAGAGATGCTTCGCTCATAATATTGTACCTTATTGTAATAGGAATCAGTAATTAAAAAATCAGATCAATCGGATGATTTTATCACATAAAAAATTTTTATTAAAAAAGTAAAAAAATCAACATGTTAAAATGGACGTACGGACATTCTGGTAACGATTATAGAGTTGCTACGCTTTCTAAATCTTACCTAACTACTATAGGAATCACCATGCAAAACTTGAAATCGATAGGACAATTCTAACATGCCTAAATTAACGAATTAAAGCTAACTATCTTGGACGGACGGACGTACGGACGGACCGACCCTAATTATAGAAAAGCTTCGCTTTTAAAAATAATGCCCAGAGGGTAAAAAGGTATACGAATATTTAATTCTAAAGCACAGCAATTACCAGGGATCAATTGATGTACATCCACAATGATTAAATATGAAATTCACTCTTCTGTAGATTAAAAATTAATGATTGAAACGTTTGGATACTCAACTTGAATGAACCAACCAATCAGAATTCAGTGAAAGTCCCCAAAGTGGTTTAGCCAACAAAAAAGAAAACTTATTAAAAGTTTGGGGACTAGTCTAATAAACACCCCATTGTCCCATTCCTTCTTGACAATTAACCAGAAGCGTAGACAGAGTTTTGCAGGGGGGAGGTAGTGGACCTTGAGGAGGTAAACAAAAATATTGACCTCCCAAATCTTAATTTTAAGAGGGAAGGGTTATGATACCCTCCCGCATCCAAAATCTTTTTATTAAAAACATAACACAAAAATGCAAGTTTATCTTCTGATGAAAAATTTATTATTTGGGCCATTTTTTCCCCAAAGAAATAGAACCAATATCTATGCAATTTTAGAAAATTATAAAAATGCACAAAACAAGTATTTACAACATTCATAAAAGCAAAGCTAATTAATGCTATATGTAAAGTTTTTGCTTTAAATACTTAATATGCCGCACTATTTTTACATAGTTACCTAGAATCTAAAGGGATAAGACAATGGCCCATAAATTGATTTACAACCCCAAAAATTAGTGGTTTAAACGTTTGAACACTAAACTTAATAGACCAACCAATCAAAATTCAGTAAACGTCCCCAAAGCTGAGTCAACGAATAACAAATCGTTATTATAAAACTTTAGGAACTACTGTAATACACAGCCCATTGTCCCCAACCCTCTCTCTATATATATATTACTAGCGGCTTCACCCCTAGCCTCCAGAGGTAATAAAAGAAAAAAAATTAAGTACCTCTGGTGGAGATGCCCCCACTAATTTTAAATAATTAAAAAAATAGGGGGGGTATTTTGGGGGGGGGGGTTGAGGGTGTCCCACCCCCCAAGAAAATAGCCTAAAACCACCACAGGACAAGTAGGTATATTCCCTAAAAAGTAGAATCCTATCGGTTCAGTTGTTACCGAGATCTTAAGGGACGGACAGACGGACGGACAGACAGACAGACATTATTCTATTTTGTATTATAGATTACACTTTTCTTACACATTATACAACATTGTTGCAGGACCCCTAGTAAAAAGTTTGGATCATATGAAGAAAATGAAGTCATTCCTAAAAAGGACAGAAATTCTCTTCCTTGGGTATAGGAAGGCTATTTACTTTCCTTTTTCTTACAAATTCTCAGTAAGGAAGGTGATTTCTGTCCACTATCTTACAAATTCTTTTATAGCAATAGAACGATTCAAACTTGCTTAAATTAAACATCAAAGTTATTTCTTAAGAACAGACAAATCCCAAATGTAAAAAGCTTCGATTTTTCTTAATAATTAAAAGTATACACACACATGTTTCAATATCTTAGTAACAATTTAACGGCAAATTTGAAAATTTTAATATGACCTCAGATATTATCTTTAAAGATTTATACAGCTAACGATATCTGTTTGTGTATTCTATTATATAAAGATGTAAGGGGATTTTTGTCTGTAGCCTAATTTCTCAATAACGATTGAGTCGATTAGATTCTCTATTATAGGTAAGCTTCACATGGATCCATAGATGGTTTTAGGCTATTTTATTTTGAAATTAAAGTCTTGGGATAGTTTTAAGCTATTTTTTTATTGTAATATAAAAGTTAGTTGTTCTGATGTTTTTTTTGTATTCCGGCCTTATCGTCCTGATGTTACAACTAAGGACAAAAAAAAGAATCAAAGAATAACATCAATATATTTAGTAGTTTTTCTAACAAATTTTCCATTCTTTTCAATGCTTGCAAATTCAGTGATAGAGATAACAATCAAACTGAAAGATAAAATAATCTGCACTCTAACCAGACTACCAGTGCAGATTTTATTGTGATAGAAAAGTGGTAAAATTCTTTTTTTTTGTAAATTGTCTTATCTCTTCATCCCTGGTGTAAATGGCATAAAAACCCAAGTAGAGAGAGGGGACATTGGGCTTTTTATTACACTAGTCCCCAAAGTTTTATAAAAATGTTATCTTATTCGTTGGCTTCAAAATTTTGGGGACTTTTATTGAATTTTGATTTATTAAGTTGATTGTCCAAACGTTTCAACCACTCATTGTTATCTAAAGAATATAAAATTTTGTGTATCATTATTGTAAGTCAATCTGTCATTGTCCTATCCCTTTAGATCCCTGATAAAAATCAGTGTGAATTCGAGCAGATCAACAAATAATTATTTAATTGTAAGATCATGGCCAATTTTATAGTGTTTAAAATTTACAATTTTTGCAAACATTTAACTAAAGACACGTAAATTTAATGATGATATGGATTTTAAAATGTTATTAAATGCAACAAATATGAAGAAAAAGATTCTAAGGCTCTAAAATTAAATCAAATTCCAATAGAATTAAACATATCAGTGTTACATATATACAGATTAAAGAAAGACAGACAGACAGACAGATTGGTAGACAGGCAAATAGACGATCAAATGCCTTACAGATAGACAGACTGAAAGACAGACATATTGACATAAAATAAAAATTGACAGACAATAAGCCCTGATAAATATATAATCTTATCTTAAGCCGTTGCCATTCTTTTTGAGCCACAGCTGCCGCCTATGTTGATAGAAAATGTGCGGCTGTCGATAAAACATAAAATCAATAATTTAAAAAAAAACCTATGTAGTAACTACACTGTTAATAATCATGGAGGGAGGGGACATTGGGGTGTTTATTACACTAGTCCTCAAAGTTCTATAAAAATGCTTTCTTATTTGTTGGCTTGACAACTTTTGGGACTGGATTTTTAATTGGTTCGTTCATTAAGTTGAGTGTTCAAAACTACTAATTATAATCCACAGAAGAGATAATTCATGTATCATCATTGGGGATGTACATCAATTTATCAGCCATTGTCTTATCCCCCTAGATCCCTAAGTAGCTTCACTGTTAATAATGATATTATATGCATTGTAGATATTTAATTGCATAAAATCTATAGCTCGAGTTCTTTGGAACGGGAAATACATTTTTTTCCAGTGATACAGCAAATGAAGAAATAACTTTTTAGCGTGTTTAATATCATTGAAACTACTCTATATATTTTCATCTTATAACAAAATAGAACTGAAAATTTATCATTAAAATGATTTGACTTAAAAAACGAAAGTGTTAAAAGAAAAAACGGTTTCTTAATTTTTCAAATCCAAAAGGATGTAGGGTAAAAATGCATAAATCTTTTTTCTCCAATAGTTTTTCTTTAATTTATGCCTAAATTTACCCCGAGGGTAAAGGAATTTTATCCATGGTTTAATGATTTTTTAAGCCATCAAAAACTGCCAATTGCGAAAATTTTGTATTATTAATTCGTTGATAGAATCCCCAATTTTCTAAAAAAAAGAACTCTTAAATAACCCTTATTATCCAAATAAGGGTCTAAAAAAAGGGACTAACTCTATAGGGTTATCGTAAATCTTTTCTATTTAACCTTCAAAAAGAATCGAATCACAATTGCCTTATCAAGAGAATGTTATATTTAGTGGGGAGAGGGATATTTATAGTTAAACAAGGATAGCAACATCCATAAAAGCGAAGCACTGAAACGGTAGGACAAACGGATATTAACACTTGTATAGTGTCAGAACTGAATAAGCAGAATATTAATGCAGAAGTCTGATCAAAATTGTAAGTAAATTTGTTGCAAAACTGCTTAAAAGAATTATACTGATTAAGGAAATACTTACATTTTTATGACTTGATTATAGAGTTGTTTTGCTTATAATATTGTACTTTGTTGTCTCAGGATCAATATACCAAAAATCAGAACAATCAAATAATTAAATCACTTAAAAATTTGCTGTTAAAAAAGTAAAAATCAACATGTTTAAAATAGACGTACTGACTTCCTGGTAATGATTATAGAGTTGCTACGCTTATAACATTCTAACATGCCTAAATCAACGAAAAAATCTATCCGTCTCGGACGTACGGAAAGACGGACCGACTCTAATTATAGAAAAGCTTCGCTTTTAAAATAATTATAAACATCCCCTGAACCTATGGGAATCTTCAATGTAAACAAAACCATATCGGTTCAGTGGTTGGCGATATCTTTCGCAAAATACAGGCAGACCTCCTGTTGATTTACATACATATATATTTATGTATTTTAAGTTAAAAAAAAAACACCCACCGTAAATGGTAAAAACAACCGCATTTTGTCAACACACAAAAAATCACTTCTTTTAAAGCACAAATTCCGCGGATTTTTTCTCACAACTTTACTTTGAAAGAATCAAAAGTCAACTGAAAGTCAAATGTTCTGAAATCTCTCTTCTGTCAATTCAAAAATTGCAAACGGGGTTCATAATTTTTCTCTCATTGAAGTCACAACTTCTCAAAGCCTCGATTTTATTGTGTAATACAATAATAAAAATCTTTGGAAACTGCACCGCTCTTTAGTTTGGCTTCGATGGTTTCATCTCTAAAATTGACGTTTTTTAAAAACAACAAATGGAGCATGTTTTTTTTTTTTATTTAAAGCTTGATTTATATAAATAATGAACTGATTTGGTTCTTCTTCTTCGGGATGCTTCATATAGGTTTTAGGATGGTTTTAGGCTACTTTCGAGACACTTTCTTACAATTAAATACTTCAAGATATCTTCATAATATTTTAAATTTTTAAATACACATTTAAGAATTTTCTTTTTTGGAGGGAGGAGTTGATCGGTTTTACCCTTAATACCAACTACATAATTTTAAAAACTGAGAAGCTTTTGTTCTTACAATTTTTGTTCAAATAATTAAATTTTGAAATAAAATTATTTATGCTTTTTAATAATTTTAGATGTTTTATATTTACTTACTCTCTCTCTCTCTCTCTATCTCTCACCCTCTCTCTCTCTTAATCCCTTTCTCTCTTTTTTTTCCTCTCTCCTTTATTAATTTAAATGTAACCCTAATGTTTCCCCCTGGGGGGCCCCAAAGCTTACATCTTAAGCGCGTTGTCTCTCTGTCTTCCCTGATTTATGAGCACCAGATTTGCGCGTTTTTTTCTACGGTGCTCCGTCAAACCAACAAATATCGTTTCAAATAAAAGATCTTTCTTTTCTATAGAGTAGTTATGTGTTTAAAATTTACATCTATGATTTAAAGTAGTAGGATCTATCTGTCTACTGCTTATATCTTGATAACTGCTGTATAGATGAGGTTGTGCTTTTTAGGGAATAAACCCACTGTTCCTGTGGTGATTTTTAAGCTGTGGTGGGGTGGGGGGGGGGGGGAAGTTGCATAATCTTTTTAATCATAGGGGCGAAGCACCTAGTAATGCTAAAATGATTTGTATAATATTAAAAAGATATGCTACGCTTTCAAAAATATACCACAATAAAAAAGAATCAATGAAAGGAAGTTTGAAAATGTAAATGTATGCAATCTTTGCTATAAAAAATATTGGTTACCTAGCAAAATGTCTTTTTGTTCTTCTTCTAAAGCCAAAGTAAAGCCATCCCCATTACATTCAGAATGTTAGCAAAGGGGTTACTTTTATGTGGAGTAATACACAGTTGAATTTTCCAGCATTTTTTTCAATAGAAATTAGAATATATTTATTTACTACTTTATTTTGTTGTTGAAAGGAAGTGTGAGATAAAGTTATAAGCTTAATTTTCGAATTTTGTATTTGAGAAGGAAATGAATTTAATGTTTCCTTTTTTACTTTTTGAACAAGTCATTATACTCCCTCATTTTTGCTTATCATTTTCTTTTGAGTTGTAGAGATTTCTCTAAAGACAGAAGTTTAACTCCGCGCAGTGGTTGAAACCATTAAAGGACAAGGATGAACATACATAATTAGCGATGTATTAAAATTTTAAAAATATCAAAGAAATATTAAGAGTTTATGCTCATTGATATGGAAATTTAATTTTGATGCTATTACCCACAAAAATTGTAAAATAGGACCAACAAAAGCAAAGATATGTAGAAATCATCAGTAAAAGACAAAAGACTTAGATATGCTTTATAAGGACAGTCGTCTTTTTTAAATCAGAGTAGAAAAAATCACGATTCACCCTATACGTTTCAGACGGACATTTAGACGGAAGGATATTTCAAATTATAGAGTAGCTTGCCTATTAAGATTAATACTGGGATAAAAATATATGGGAAATTCATAAAACATTTCAAGGAATTTTACAATAGTAATAATTGCTTTTCAAACAGACCTACAATCTACATGTATTATATATGATTATATAACATAGAATAAGGAGGAATAAAAATGAAAACCTCAAATATTTTAGGGAATATTGAAGAAAAGTTGCGCTTGCGCAATAAAAACATAATATGAAACTTGAATAGTACACATGTCAAGTTGGGACAAAACTGAAATAATCTTTTTAATGAAAATATATTGAAAAATATTAGATTTTTCCTCTAACTTTATGTCTCTACTGCATAGAAATTAAATTTATGTTTATCTAATATTGTTTACATTTCACCACTGTCAATGTACTTTATTACGCAACTTGCGTAATCACTCGACTACGAAATGTAAATGTAACTTGTGTATAACTCAACAATTAATAAAATAATTTATGATAATAATTGAAATTAAAATACTTAAAAATATATAATTGGATATAAACATCTTTTACTCTCAGACCTTGAAAGAATTAAAAATCAGCTGCTAAGGATTTTTTGTAAACAAATTCACGCGCAACCCTAATACAAATGCCGTGATCATTATTTCTTAACCAAATATTTTTAAAATCATTTTTTTATTAAATTCATGTTGAAATGAATTTTTGTTTAAAGTTTTGCTCATACTATAAGGTTTTAATCCATTGTGAATAGGACAAATATGGCTGGACGATTGGCTGTATGGCTTTTAGTATACTATTAACCCTTACAGATCGGGCCCCTATTCCCACCTTAATAGATCGGGGGGGGGGTCATATTGACCCCCCCCTCTATCTTGGCTTCTGTTACAGATAAAGACGTAAAATTTTTTTCTGGTGGTTCATGTGTATTTTTAGAGAAAATTACTTTTTCTAGTCATAGCAGTCAGGCCGCTCCTTAGCCGCTTTTTAGCGGCCAGCCGCTAAATTTTAAAACAGCTGTAGAGCGGCCAATTTTGCAGCTAGGATGATCAAATTTTAGGACGAACTTTTATTTTTCATAACAAAAAAATTACTTTTTCTGATCATCGCCGAAAAACGGCAAATAATGGAAACCGCCATTTTCGGCGGTTATGGCGGTAAAACGGCGGTTGGCGGCGCCAATTAATATTTTTATCTGTTTATTGTTGCTCAAGAATTCATCAAAAAAATGTATAGGTCTCTAGCTGTAATAGAAGCCACGATATTCATGATATATGTCTGTAGTAAAAGCCGGACAAAAATCGGTCATAAAGTCGGTCAGGGTGTGGTCAAACGGTCATAACACCACTTTTCTCATAAGGTCATTGATATCTCAGTATTCACCAAAAAATTTTAGGTTTCTACCTTATACACAAAAGTCATAATGTAGAAATTAAGATTTATTTAGAATTTTTTTTAAATTTTGGTGCTACCCAACCGACTTTGACCGGACACCACGACCGACACAGACCAGATATCCTAATAAAATCAACTCCTGCCGACGCATAATTACTAAACTTAAAAAGTCATGAAGTCACAGCTCTCCATCTTTCCTACAAAAAAAAATGACATTAAAAAAACTAGAGGGGGGGGTCAATATGACCCCCCCCCCGATCTGTAAGGGTTAAAAAAGGCATTTATTTTTCATATCATTTCTCGATAATATCTGAAATCATGTGATTTTACTACAAGCCTTGTAGCCATTTAGGGCTTTCAAAAGTTCCAATTTTATTTCAGGCTAGCCAGGCAGAATCTTCTACCTGGATTCTATTCTATACTTTATCTTCTTTGTTATACATATAATTAAGATATCCATTTTTAAATGTATTTTCCTATAGCGATGTGGGGGAAGGAAAAATAAGGGAAAGACTTTACGCACTTGAGTGAATTTTTTTTGGTTGGTAATTAAGTGTTCAGACGTTTCAACCACTAATTTTAATCTATAGAAGGGATAATTTTGTGCATCATCATTGGGGATGTACGCACTACCGTGGTTCAAAAAGTATTACATAAACAGAGAATATTGGTGTTTGCAGAGAGAGAGAGAGAAAGGGGACATTGGGCTGTTAATTACACAAGTCCAAAAATATTTACAATAACATTTTCTTATTAGTTGGCTTAACAACTTTGTGGACTTTTAATAAATTTTAATTGGTTGGTGTATTAAGTTGAGTGTCCAAATGTTTTAACCCCTAATTGTAATCTACAGAAGGGGTAATTTTGTGTTTTAACATTGAGATTTACATAATTTTATTAGCCATTATCTTATCCCTTTAGATCCTTGGGTATTATCAATTAACTCAAACGCCAGGTCAAACAAACCAAAATAACTGCCCAAACACCCGAGGTATTAGGTTAAGTAACACTAACACCCATCAGACAACCACCATTTTGATTGCAAAACCTTTGTCGGAGAAGTCCTAAATAGGATTGGTAATGAGTTGTGACTGTTTGGGGCCAAGGCATTCTACATACTTTAACTATTAATGTCAATTTTCAT
Organism: Acartia tonsa; assembly: GCF_053477335.1. Classification (NCBI taxonomy): domain Eukaryota; kingdom Metazoa; phylum Arthropoda; class Copepoda; order Calanoida; family Acartiidae; genus Acartia; species Acartia tonsa. Next base: position 6,544,259 of record NC_137272.1, on the reverse strand, counting down.
AGAATTAGGAAGTATTTCTTAGAATAAGGTAGATCTTATTAGAATAAGAAAGAATTTCTTAGAATAAGGAAGAATGTCTTAGAATAAGGTAGATTTTCTTAAAATAAGGAAGAATGTCTTATAATAAGGTAGATTTTCTTAGAATAAGAAAGAATGTCTTAGAATAAGGTATATTTTCTTAAAATAAGGAAGAATGTCTTATAATAAGGTAGATCTTATTAGAATAAGGTAGATTTTCTCAGAATAAGGAAGAATGTCTTATAATAAGGTATATTTTCATAGAATTAGGAAGTATTTCTTAGAATAAGGTAGATCTTATCAGAATAAGGAAGAATTTCTTAGAATAAGGAAGAATGTCTTAGAATAAGGTAGATTTTCTTAGAATAAGGAAGAATGTCTTAGAATAAGGTAGATTTTCTTAGAATAGGAAGAATGTCTTACAATAAGGTAGATTTTCATAGAATTAGTTAGTATTTCATAGAATAAGGAAGAATTTGAGGGAATAAGGTAGATTTTCTCATAACAAGGAAGAATTTGCTAGAATAAGGTAGGTCTTCTTAGAATAAGGGAGAATTTGTGTAATTAGGGTAGAATTTCTGAGAATATGTAAGAATTTGGGTAAACAAGGTAGATTTATTAAGCATAGTTGTAATAGTGAGGAAAAGGAAGAATTTCTAAGAATTAGGAAGAATTTGTAAGATGGTGGACAGAGGTCACCTTCCGGATCTACTGCAGTTCACGGTAAAATATTGCTGGTAACGAACATTGCCAAAAATCTATGAATTTTAAAGGTTGCTAGAAGCCAAACGGCTGAACGTACAGATCATGCCCGCACACTGTTTTAAGCGGCATAAGAAGGCCTACAAATAATCTGGAATAGCCATAAATCAATAATGCATAACTATCTCGCAGTGCAGAGAAATGCGTGAAAAAGGCATATTTTACGCGTTTTTTCTTCAGTGAAGCTTTCCCTGTGCATCATTGGATCTTGGCTATTGCAGATTATTTGTAGGCCTTCTTATACCGCTTAAAATGTTGTGCGGGCATGATCTGTACGTTCAGCCGTTTGGCAGCTAGCAGCCTTTAAAATTCATAGATTTTTGGCAATATTCGTTACCAGCAATATTTTACCGTGAACTGCAGTAGATCCCACCTTCCTTTAGTGAGAATTTGTAAGATAGTGGACAGAAATCACCTTCCTTACTGAGAATTTGTAAGAAAAAGGAAAGTAAATAGCCTTCCTATACCCAAGGAAGGGAATTTCTGTCCTTTTTAGGAATGACTTCATTTTCTTCATATGATCCAGATTTAGATATCTTAATATTGTATCTTAGATAAACTTATTTTTGTCTAATGGTACATTCTGAAGATTAAGATCTCGGTAAAAAAACAAGTTTGTGCTTCTCAGTGAATATTGCTCTTGGTTTATCAAGGAACAAAACAATGCCTCACTGAAATAAGAATTGATAACAAGGATCTAAATGGATAAGACAATGTCCGATAAATTGGTGTACTCCCCAAATGATGTTACACAAAATTACCCATTCTGTAGATTAAATTTAGTGGTTGAAACGTTGAAACACTCAATTTAATGAATCAACTATTCAAAATTCAATGAAGTCCCCAAAGTTGTTAAGCCAACGAATAAGAAATAACGAATATAAAACTTTGGGGACTAGTGTAATAACAGCCCATTGTCCCCTATCTCTCTGATTGATAGGCACAGTTTTCTGACCTAAAACAGTTGCTTTGTATAAACACCAACCTTAAAAGAAAAAGAAAGAAAGAGCAATGGAAAAAGGGTATAGCTTAGTTTTTGGAGAAAGAAAAAATGAGCCCCCCAAAAATAGGGGTAATTTATCTAAATGCATTTAAAAAGAAAGCTATTTTTTTTTCTACTGCACTGACCAAGAAAATTGTTCAAAAGGGTGAGAAAATGATAAAAAGATGTCAAAACTTCTAAAGATTCCATTTGAATTTGGCAATGACATATTAATAAGCTGCCCAAAATTAAGAAACTGGTGCTGGCAGCTTGTTATTTAATAATTCAATGCAAGGACGTATGTTGAGGGGGGGGGGGGGGCATATAATTGTATGTTTATCCCACATAATAAAAAACTTGGATGTTCTTGATTTAGATTAGATCTAGCAGTTGTTTTTTAAGGGTCTATCACTTACACATCCAGCAAATTACAGTCATCCTTACTTTCACTCCAACTGTGTTTAGCTTTAGTCAAAATCACAGCCGTTTTTTAAAGGAAAACAAACACAAATCGAAAAACCTGCTTATATCATAATTATTTTGCAACCTGATATGAAATAATACTTTTAACTGACCAAGAGGCATTAATTTCTTGCTTGTTTTACATTTTACATTGCCATCATCTTCATGCTCTCACTTTTTTAAACAACCCTAGTAAAAATAGAAAAATAAATCTATAAAAAACTGGTTCATTTTTTACTGTATAAATAACCAAAAAGTTGTTGTGAAAAAAGGTAAAAATCAGCATGTTTTAAATAGATGTAAAGACTTTCTGGTAACAGGTAAAGTGTATAGAGTTGCTACGGATTCGAAATTATACCTAATCGTTATAAAAATCAGCATGAAGAGATTAAAATCTATGACAGTTCTAACATGTTTAAATTAGCAAAAAGAGCTATCCATTACAGACGTGCGGAGCGACCATAATTATAGAAAAGCTTGTTTTTAAAAACACTCATGGTTGTCAGACCTTCTAGGACAAACAAAAATAATTTTGAAATGTGAATTTTTTTACAGGGAATAATCAAGATTTCTTTAAGTTCAAAACAAAACAACATAAATTGAGTTTGAAGGTTAGATCAAAAAAATAAACAGTGGCAATAACATTATGTAAAAATTGCAAATAAAGGCTTTTGAATCCTGACTGAAAGCAAAACTTTTCTCTAATTTATGAAAATGTCTATGTATTTGTGTATTGAGATGGATCCAAAATATTTTGGTTTATAAGGAAGCTTTGTATTGGCTCCAGCCATATTTTATGCATTTTTGTTCATTTTGTTTATAGCATTCTAAAAAACATTTTTTTTGTGTTATATCTTACCTTACTGTGGTAATTTAATGCCAAATTGGTGTATAGTTACTTAGCGCATCGCTTTATAGACAGCTTTCTGCGAAAGTAAAATTTTATTATTCGTAGAAAATTGTCTGTAATTCGATAAGATTTTGCAGCGTGGCTTAGAACCTTCGGTATCTCGGGGCTAATAAAACTGGTTTTAATCATATAATTATACATTTAATATCCTTGGAAAGCTGTTTATAATACGATGAGATAAATAACTATTTATTGTTTTTATCAAAGTTAGGTACATCTGCTACTGATTGAAGACTTGCTAAGCCCTATATGACCTACGATGTTTTAGGAGATTATAGGTATAAGTATTAACGAAATAAACAGGGATCTAAAGGATTAGACGATGCTCGATGAATTGATGAATAACTCTAATGATGGTATGCATAATTATCCATTCTGTAGATTACAGTTAGAGGTCGAAAAGTTTGCACACTCAATAAACGGACCAATCAAAGTTCTAAAAAAAAGTCTCCAAAGTTGTTAAGCCAACGAATAAGAAAACGTTGTTACAAACTTTGGGAACTAGTGTAATAAACAGCCCAATGTGCCCTTCCTCCCTGGAAATATACGGGATAAGACAATGGGCGTCAAATTGATGTGCATACTCAAAGTGGATACTTACCCATTTTAATATTGAAATAACTGGTTGAAAAGATTTGACTCTACATTCTTAAACAAACCAACCACAAATCAATCAAAGTATCCAAAGTTTTAAGCCAACGAATAGATAACGTTTTTGAAAACATTTGAGAAACAGCGTAATTTACAGTCAAATGTCCACTCCCTCCCTCTATTTGAGCTCTTTAATTTGAACATCCTTAATGTCCCATCTTAAAATATCAGTGGATAATAGATAAATATTTTGTAGAATAATTAAAACCACCTTAATTAGTTATCAACTTATTCAATGCTACATGCTAAAGCAATGGGATTTCTGATCATCTTTCTGATCATGTGGCTCTCCAAAACCAGCCTAAATGTTTTAGTACCATTTTTTTTATGTTGGGGCAATTACCTCTGGGGAAATTTGCAGGGATCTAAAGGGATAAGACAATGGCTGATAAATTGATGCACAATACATCCCCGTTAATGATACACAAAATAACCCCTTCTGTAGATGAAAATTTGTAGTTGAAACGTTTGAACAAAATTTATTTTAAAAAACAAAGTTGTTCAGCCAACGAATAAGAAAACGTTATTATAAAACTTTGGGGACTAGTGAAATAAACAGTCCAATGTCCCTTCCGCCCTGGTATTAAATGTGCTATGCTACATATGAATATTGTCATCCTTTTTTTAGGGTTGCTTATTTCTAATGATGTTGTGATTTTAAAATTGAAGAACTCATAACAACCAAATTATAAAATCGTGACCTCAGTTTTGGCGATAAAATATATTTAAAGTAGAGATCATATTGGCATTTACAAAGAGTATTTGCCATAAGAGGAAAAAAATCTTCAAATTAATGGCCGTTGAAGATTTTCTATAACTTTCATAATTTTTTTGGTCGTTGTTCGTTGGCCTGTTTATTGCTATTTTGAGCAGATCATTCCCTTAAGAGGAATAGCTTCTAACATATATACCCCCCCTTCCCTCCAAAAATAAGAAACAAAGTAAAGATGTAGTGCAAAGTATCTTGTTGAGCACTGATTAGGTAATGTTGTATTGGGTTTCAACGAACCTATCTGTTGAAAAAGCTTCGATATCTATTTACTCTATGTTCTAAAAATATAAAACAGTTATACGCTCAGTTTTTGCACTTACAGAGAACCTGGAGTAAAGTGATAGGTTAATGGTAGACAAACTTTTCTTCTCCCAAAAACTTTCCTAGATAGCAGTATGGGCTATGTAAATGCCCTTCCTCAGAATTTTACTTACTGCAAATAAATATTTGAATTCCGGCTTTAGCTCAGAATGTAAACTTATTTGCTGGTCATGGGTTCGAGCCTTAACCTTATGCTGTGAGGTTATTTCACACTAAGACACTTAAAGTGGTGGTATGTCTTGGTCAATGTATTGTCAAAAAACTATGAACTTTGAGACAAATGTCTTGCAATCTAAAATCTATTAAACAAATTATCAAACCATTCTTTCATCCGAAATTCGCCTTATTTTAAAGGCAGATTTTAACGGATTGGGGAGAGAATAATTTATTATCAATAGTCCTATCCCTTTTTCCCCTACACTCACAGTCACATACACAGACACACAGACACACACACACACACACACAGACACACACAGATACACACACATACACACACACACACACACACACACACACATACACAAATGATATGTCACCCAATAACCAATAAATGAAATGAGGATTCTTCAGGGAGGGAGAGAACATCGGACTGCAAATTATGCTGGTACCCAAAATTATATAGCCACGTTATCTTTTTTGTTGAATAAAAAACTTTGAGTACCCCTTAATTAATTTTATTTGGTTAGTTCCAAAGAAGTATAGCCCAAACTTTCAAGAAAAATTTAAATCTACAACCAGGGGTAGTATTGTTTATCATCATTTATATCAGATTATCGTCCATTATCTTATCTCTTTAGACTCCTGGGATTTTCATTGATATTACTTGGTTGAGGAAAATGCAGGAATAAGGTAAAACCAACAAACGAAATAAGCTGAAATTACGTTTGGGTTTCGTGATTTTTTCCCGAATTAATTTCGTAGTTAGTATAAGCTGAGAAAAATGTGTTGCATTAACCTAAAAGAAAGTGAAGTGTGAACATTTTAGCTTTTGGAAGTTTACCTTTTTAACTAGTGAACAATTATTCACCCCCCCCCCCCATAACCCATGTTTAAATTGGGAAAATTTATAATTGCATGTGCAAAAAAACGACACCATGGAAACTGTCCTAATTTTGTATAACTTTTGCGGAACATGTTCCAGTTACGTCATATTTTTCTTTCCCGAAAGAGGGAAGGGGGGAAGAAAATCTCTTCAAAAGAGATGGGGAAAACCCCTTTTTCTCCCATCTCTTTTTTCTTCCTCCCTTCCCTTTTTTTTCTTTCCCCCTTCCCTTTTTCGGGAAAGAAAAATATGACGTAACTGGAACATGTTCCGCAAAAGTTATACAAAATTGGGACAGTTTCCATGGTGTCCAAAAAAACTAATCTTTGTATCTTTACATCTCGCTAACCACTGAACCGATTTAGTTCTGCTTTGGTTTTCCTTTATAGTGAATAGGAAGGATTATAATTATTAGGGGGGTGGGGGGTGAGCTCTCAAACTACCCATAAAAAATAACCACCCTCTTTCAAATGACCCTAAAGGCCTCTATTAGCGTATCTGCTAGTATGAAAATCAGTTACACTAGCAAAATAAGTAACTCAACCTTGGAATTTAATAAAGAAATTCCTCTGAGGCCAAGGTTCCAGGTTTCTAGCAGACAGGGATTTGAAAATGAAAAAAAAAATTCTTTGCCCATCCGTTTCTAATAAAAACTCGTAGTGTACACTGAAAATGAAACTTCATAACTGATTGTTTCATTTTTCTCCTTTATTAGAAATGTTAGATCATGGAAAGAAAATGAAATAGAGCTTGCCTCGTTTTTTTTTACAATAGCTTTTCTCCCATTCCTAAAATAACCCATCAAAAACTGCAGTGGAAATACTACGTACGTTTCTTCTTTTTCTTTCCATAATCCGGAAAGGGTTAGTGAAGTGGAGGGGAAGATATGAGGACCTGCACTTCAAAATAAAAATCGTAAACCCCTAATAGACAGACAGAAGGACATACATAAAACACTTACAAAGTAGCTTTGCTACAAAAAAAATAATTTGTTCTTAATATATATTTTATATAATAACATATATTGAACATTTAAATATAAATATACATAAAAAGCATATTAATATCATATTCATAGACTAGTCTACAGTTAATTTCATTTATTATAAATAGAAAATCTTTTTTTCATAAGAAAAAGTGTTTTAGTGTATAAAACAATGAAAACTTTATCCATAAGCAGCGTAGCAATAACAAGCTAATACGATTTTTAGGACACTTCTAATATGTCTTAAATTAAAGCAAATGAAATTTCTTAAGATTCAAATGAAGTCCCAAACAAAAATGATTGAAAACCGACATCCTAGTTATTAAGATATATAAGTTTTTATAAAGAATTTTAATGTTAGAGGTAGATTTAAAATCTGCATCAAATTTTAAGGACTTTTATAAAGTTCGTTTTTTGTATAATTCTTTATTTAAAAGCGCAAATACAATTTACTTAATTAATTTTGACATCCATAATAAGTGGATTGAAAACTACCTGCACTCTAATTGGTTGAATGATGTACAACACTAAGCTTCTCCAATTAGAGCGCAGATAGTTTTCAATCCATTAATTACAGATGTCAAAATTAATTAACTTAAATTGTATTTCCGCTTTTAAATAAAGAATTATACAAAAAACGAATTTTATAAAAAATCCTTAAAATTAGATGCAGATTTCAAATCTACCTCTAACATTAAAATTCTTTCCAACTTATATATCTTACTAGCCATATCATGGATATTATAGAGTAACCTTTTCAAAAAAAGTATTTCTAAAAGCAAAGCTTTTTTATAATTAGGGTCGGTCCGTCCGTAACGGATAGCTCTAATCTTTATCATAAGCATGTTAGAATTGTCCTATCCAAGTTTGGATGATGATTCATGTAACAATTAGGTATGATTTAATCGTCACCAGAATGTCTGTACGTTCATTTCAAACATGCTCATTCAAATAACGATTTTATGTGATATAATAATTATGATATTCTACTGATTTTAGGAATACTGATTCCTAGGACAACAAAGTTCAATGTTATATAACAAAGCCTCTCTTATCCAGGCCTAAAGTATGTCCTTTAATTTTTACAACAATTTTACTTACATTTTGTTTAAACTTGTTCATAAATATATTCCTGACACGCTACAAGTGTTAATATTCGTTTGTCCTACAGTTTCAGAGCTTCCCTTTTATGGATGTTGTCATCCTTGTTTTAATAAACATACAATAAGAAAAATAATAAATTACAATAGGTTAAAATAATCTAAATAAAATTTCTATATATTTGGCCATTAAATTTAATATTTTCTAAGCAAAAATAATTAAAATCTAATTATATCAGAATGTATTATAATATATTTTTACAAATATAAATAAAACTTAAATAAACTAAAATTTAAATATTTAAAACTACAACATCAATAAAATTTAAACAAACTTTTTATTACTTTTTATTATTATAAATTTTTTATTAAACTTTCATTGTTTATATTAAAGAAATACCTAAAAAAAAATAACCTTAGCGAAGTTTAGTAAATTATTGTTTTATTTCTAATTAAATTCTTTTTAATTAAAATTTATCATTTACAATTTAAGATTCTTAATTCAATAATTTGTGAATCTATTTAGATTTAGGATTGACGTTTAAAATAACAGTTCTTGTAGTCAAGTAAATTATTTGTATTGTTAGATATCAAGATAGCTAGATACAAGCCTGTTCAGATTGTACGATGTAAATTTAAAATATCTTGGTATCCATAAATCCTATCTAAAGACTAGTAGGTAGGTAATTGAAAATAAAATCCTTGAAAAATCTAGACATCTAATGTGTAGATAGGATAGCAAGAAATCTAGTCATCAAATCAATAGTCAGGACAGCTAGATATCTTGAAATCTATATTCAGGATAGCAAGTTATTTAAACATAAAGTCCAAAAAAAGGTTTTCTAGGTATCAAAACATCTTTTCTACATACAGGATAGCTAGATATCAATATATAGACACCATATACATAGGTACCAGGACATAAATGTAAATAGACAGGATAGCTAGATAAAACAGCTTAAAGTGCCTAATAAAAATGACGTCACAATTACTAATGATAGGCAATTATACATTGTAATTGACCAATGGTAAAATGTATACTGACCTATTATTTGTCATTTGTATTGTATAACGTCATTATTTATTAGGCACTATAAACTGCCTCTAGCTAGATATCCGATACTGGATACCGGGTATCCGGCTGAATTATAATACCAGATATCCGGTATCTTGCCAGATATCTATAAATCTGGACTAATTCTAATTTCCTCTTCATTGATAAGATTCTCTGTGGATGAATTTGATTCCAACTCTCCAGTCTTCACCTTAATAATTCGTATCAATGGGAATAATCTAAATGTTCAGCAAAATATCAATAAAGAATTTTTCCTGTTCCCACTACCCGCACTTATTTTGAAATAAACTTAAAATAAGGGAGGGGGGGGGGGGGGGGCTCTAACCTTGCGAGGCCTACATCTGCGGTGCCCTAACGCTGCGAGGCGTACACAGAATAATAATAAGTAATCAAATGAAAGATTCCCCCCCCCCCTATTTTTTTAAAATTATTGTTTATTTTGTGTTGTTTTCCTTCTAGTATTTATTTAATTTAGAAAAGAAATGTTAAAGGTATTAAAAATATATTTCTACCTTTTTGGCAAGCGTTGGTAGATCCAACATATCTCCCTAAAACATATAAATTAATTAGATAAGATTTTTATAATAGAAAAAGAATAACTGTTCTTTCATGTATAAATATATTTTTCCATTAAAACTAATATCCAGTGGATAAGAACCGGTTCTCAGCCACACTGAAAAATCATGTATCGTAATTTAAAATTATAATATTAAAACCAGTTTTGTTAGCACGTGCCTTCGGCATCTCGGGTCTATCAAAACTGGTTTTAATCTTATAATTGTACATTTTTATATCCGCGGGAAAACTGTTTATAATATGATGCGATAAGTAGCTATTCTCAATGAAAGACTAAAACTTATTTCTGTTTACCGTCAATTATACTAATTTACGAAACACAGATGACTTCATGGAGACCATCGGTTTAAAGGTCCTTGGAGTCATATCAATGCAAGTAAACATTTAAAAAAAATAAAATTTGAAGCAAAGATACATTAAAAAGAGTTTGAAAAATATGCATAATAGTTATTTTTCGCATTGTTTTATAGACAGCTTTCTTCGGATAGTAATATACAAATCATAAGATTAATACCAGTTTGGTTGGCCGCGGAGAGCTGAAGGCTCTGGAAAACTAAACTGATTTTTTAATTTATTTTTTTCTTATTATCCGGGGAATTTATCTATGATATGATACAATACTTGATTTATCAATATGTCTCAGAACCGGTTTTAATCCACAGGATATTAATCAGTTTTATTTACCTTTCTCTTAACCGAACCAGTGGAGCTCATAAAACTCAATCTTTTTCTAATAGACCCATGAAAATCTTCCCTAAAAAGAGTACATAAAAAGTTAATTAATGTTTACATATTAAACTTGTTCTCTTCTCTTATTTACTGTGTTCATTAGTTGTTTACAAAGAGATTTAGAGGGTAACCTGTCACTAGGAATGGTAAAAGATCTTGAATAATTTATAATTCACCAAGCGAGGCAACTCTGTACCCAATTAACACAAAAAATATTTTTAATTCATTCCAAAATTTGGTAGAGAATGATCTACGACAAGGTTCTTTGAGACCCTTTTTTTTCGTTGTGAATGACAATAGATTATGATTTAACAATCAGCGGATCGAAACCATAAATACGATGTGTTATCCCCCCCAAAATAACGAAACTTTTGCAAAAAAAAAATTCTCGAATTAATTAGTTGTAGGTTACAGATGGACAGATGGATTCAAACATTTGAAGGTTTTTATTAGTGTTTCATCCTCCAAGAAAAAAAACCTAAAACCTTTTAGTGACAAGTAGATGTATTCCCTGAAAAACAGAGCTTAATTGATTAAGTAGTCACCGAGATCTTACCTTTCAGAATGACAGCCCAGAGAGAGAGAGGAGACAATGGGCCGTTTATTACATTAGTCCCAAAATTTTACAATAATGTTTTTTTTATTCGGTGGCTTAAGAACTTAGGGAACTTTAGTAAATTTTGATAGGTTAGTTCATTAAGTTGAGTGTTTAAACGTTTCAACCGCTAGTTTTAATCTACAGTATGGGTAATTTTCTGTATCATGATTGGGGATGTACGTCAATTTATCGGCCATTGTCTCATCCCTTTAGGAGGAAAGCCAGACATCGTTTTACTATGAATTGCCAATTTAGGCTTTGAAAATTAAGGAAATAAGGAAGGAAGGACAGGCGAACTAAATATAGAGTAGCTACGCTCCTGTAAAAAAAACTACCTGTTTGACAAAATTGACTTTGGCCTCGAATGATCCATAAATGTTGGGGAGAAGGGAAGTGAGGGAGAGGCTGACAAAATCAATAATCATTACAACTACAAACTTCACAAATTTGGGTATTAAAACGCGCGAAATATTTTCATAAAATCTTTCTATCCCTTACTCTGAATGTTTCACTATCAAAATAAAAAATACATTAAATATAATGGGAGATAGCATAGATGATATTTGGGGACTTTTATTGAATTGTGATTGGATGGTTCATTTAGTTGAATGTCCAAACGTTTTAACTCCTATATGTAATCTACTGAAGGGGTAATTTTGTGTGTCATCATAGGAGATATACATCAATACATCATATATTACTGACTTATCTCTACTTTACTAAGACCATCTCTACTTTATTTTAAGGAAAAAAAATTAGAAGTGGATATAAATCAATAAATTTTGCACCTATTTACTTAATAATTTTGAGTTTATAACACGCATTTCGTGTTCTACGATCCCTTAAACCTAAATGTAAAAATAGTATAGCCTAAAACCATCATAGGGCATTTGTTAAGCTTCACTTAAATAGATATACTTATCGGACCAGTGGTTATTGAGATCTTTCGCTTCAAACAAAAATACCTTACTGCTTTATATAATAGGATTAAAAATATGTAATTAAAGTTCTTTTTTTATTATATCAATGCGATTCTTGTTCATTAAGGCTTAGCCAACCTAAACTCTTTGTAGGTTTTTGTTATTAAGGTCATTTGATTGTCTAGGCTTTACTTATTTCCCTCAACTATTAATATTTTGTGTGCACTTTGAATATGTTTATTTGAATATTGTCTACTGACCTTCATATTCAAATCATTCATAATAACTGAAAAATGAATAAATTATCATATTCAAGGTTTGTTATTTTAGTCTTATAACAGTATAACATAATATAACAGGAAATAACAGTATACATATTCTTTATTGGAAGTATATAACCCCAATAATGATGCACACAATTACCACTTTAGTAAATTACAACTAGTGGTTGAACCGTTTGAACACTCAAAACAAACCAATTAAAAATCAATCAAAGTCCCCAAAGTTATTTAACAAACGAATAAGAAAACATTATATTAATGAAGAAAAAAATTATAATTTTTCAAACACGTAATAAATCCTTCCAATTTCAATTCCTCAACTTTTAGGTTAAAATCATTGATTATGAGGCACAGTTAAGCAAACAAAAGTTATCAAATACTTGAGCAAAACTACGTGTTTAAACATCAAAATACATGTGTAATATGCATTTTAATTTATGCAAAAACATATACATTTTTAAATATTTTTGATAAAGTTCGCCATTTTTACATTAATAATAAGTAATATTCGCCCCCAAAAATGTTTTTGAATTACTTGGCCTTAGCTAAAAACTATTCTAAATCAAAGTATCTATGAAAATAAGAGATTTATAGACATAAAATATTTATTTTTAATAATTAAAAAAAAAAATTATTGTTATTTCACATTTTGCACTAAATGTAATGATTAATTATTGTATTTGTAAAATTAGTCTAGAAAATAACTATTTGAAAGAGCTTAGGTACTCCATAATTATGTACAATTGTCAACTAACGTCGGTTAAATCAAAAAAGTTTTATTATTGTCCTAGTTTAAATTATGGTTTTTCCAAAAAAAGGCTTTTAAAACTGAAAAAGGTTCATTTAAAAAATAAATGTATTTTGGACAATAGATCGAAAACCCTAGACTCCCCGTCCGATTACTAGCAATGAACATATTTGTTTATTTTTTTGTCAGATTCAACTACTTATAGCTGACTTTTGTACTAGGATGAAATGAAAAAATAGCTGCTCTTTTCCACCAAAATTTGTACACGTTCTAACTAATAACATAGTCATAACTCGATTGGTTCTTCACTGTGTTTCTATTGGTCCAATAAGTAGATTGGGGTCTAGATCTACTATACCAATTTTTTTACCAGTGACTCTGACTGTGAAACAGTAATTTTTACCAATAGAATAATATTTGGTGGCCGTCTGAATGTAATTTAATGCATTTTGGTAGAGAAGCAACTCTATTAAAGACTGCATGACTTAATCAATAAGGTGCTCTTAAAAACGCTCACTATCTGTACTTGCTGATACAACCAAGCACCACACCATCAAAAACCGTCTCAAGAACTTGATAAAGATTCCATAAATGGACCAAAAAACATACTTTATATACATTCTACATTTGAACAGCTACAAAACGTAATCTTTTACTGTATTGCAGTTTACTATTATCCACAATTTTTTCGCTACATATGAACAAAATTATTCTTTTTAATGTTGTAAATGCTAATGAATCATTGAAGGTTGCATGTTTAATAAATTATATTTTATACAAAGACTGATAAATAACATCACGCAACCTTCTCAACAATTATGAATTCTATTTTAATATTGTTCAAAAAGTTACCCCCTATAGAACCAAGGGAAAAGGGAATATGATTCTGACAAACAATTGAACACTTCATATAAACTATCCAAGCAGCAAAAGTTAATGAATCAATACAATGAATTAATTAAAATTATGTAAATTTTATTTAAACTTCTGTTTTCTGTCGTGTTGTACTTGAAGAATGCCTAAATCATACTGTTTCAACTTAAATGTACGTAAGTATGTATTCAATTTTTTACTAATACTGCTACTTTAGTTAGCAATCATGGGATGCCAAAAATCGCATGGCTGCAGCTTTTACCAACAAATAGTTAAATAAAATCACGAAACCTATACGCGATTTTCAGCTGTCGTTGGGGGGGGGGGGGATGACGACCTTTTATCTGTCGCTTGTTGCCTTTACCTTATATCTGGCATGGCTAAAACATTTATTTAAATTTGCCTATAATTTTTTTATTTTGGCAAAACCATTAAATTGTTAACAATCCGCTGATTTAAAAAGACGCCCTTTTTGCATATTGTTATACTTGTACAGATATCAGTTCTAATTTTAATATAAAACTTTGATAATGAAAATTGTATGACTTTAATATTTGAATAATATTAATGATGTTAAAAAGAAAGAATTGCATATATGTTTGATTTGAAGTTTTCAAACATCATATCATTTGGAAAAATAACAATTAAAGGAATATAATTTTGGTTTATAGTTCCCCTAAAGATATTAGTTTTATTAGTTCGATATTACCACGTCATGCAATACCTCATCCCGGCGTAACTTAGGATAAACATTTTTAGGGTAGCCTTCACTTTGATGATATTCAAATGACATATAAAACATATAAAACTTTAGCTTAATCCCAGTGTCGTACAGCCAAGGGGGTGTCAATGTAAAAAAGTCACAACCCCTTTAAATTTAAAAGGGGTGTTTGCCAATTCAGGTACGCTTGTTTGACTTTTAATTGGGTGGACTGACATATAGGTTGGTGAATTTCTCCCCTGAAACTAAAACTACACCCCTGTTATTGTTTGTAATACTACTAATACTAAGACTGATACCCCCTACACCCCCGTCGATTTTGTTTTAATGAAGGGATGTCTTCAAAATGACGAGGGATCTAACAGCCTGATTTTAAGTCCATTACCATATCCCTTTATCATATAACAATAATTTGATTTGAAAACTAGACAATATAATGATTGGTGGTTATTTTATCACATTAACTTTGTTTAAGAATTATAGCTACTCTATAATTTAAAGTGCCTATCAATCTTATTTATGTTGGTTAAAATATAGTCAGAACGATTTTTACATATAAATATAAATTCAGAGCTTTTAAGGGACATATATGATAGATAAGTTGTTATTCATCACTAATAATAATCATTCTGTGGATCAGAATTATTGGTTGAAAAGTTTAGACATTTTAGTTTGAGCCAACCAATGAACTTTTCAATAAAAGATTGTAAGATAGCAAACGAGAAAACATCTTTTTAAAAGTTTTGATACAGTCCAATCAATCCATTCCTGAGATAAATTAAAATTCCTGTTATTTTACCTACTTAAAGTCAGGTAACACAAATAAGTTTTATATGCTCGTTTTTTTTCAACCTTTTAACTTTGCTATTTTATGGATTGTATCAAGAGTGCGCCCAATCCCATTTATTTTGTCACGAGGGGGGGGGGGGGGGGGGAGGGGGCATAATTTCCCCCTCTGCCTTCAAGTATGTTCCGGTTATTATTACTTTTGTAAACTTTTTTGCTTCTTTTAAATTTAATTGTTCTCTTTTAGTTTACTAAAACATAAAAAGAGTATATATACAATTATTGTCAATCATAAACAAATGCAAACAAAAGTTTTATAGAAATTAAATATTTAATCAAATGAATCCTTCATAGAAACAAAACTTTTCCATAAGTTTGGTCGTCCGTCCGTATGTAGGTTTGCTAAAATTGAAGCTCTAAGATGTTAAATACAAAAATGACATCATACAATACATATAACTTTTAATATAGGAAACTTAAAATAGATATTCAAATTATGCATTAACATATAATCAAGAACTTTATGTAAACAAAGACTTTCTTAAAATAAATTCTGTACATATTTTACTTTAACACTTTACTAGCGGATGCGCCTCCAGCATGTAAGGGCTAAAAATAGTCCCAAGACCATAGACGTCCAAGGGGGGGGGGGGGGGTAATGGGGCGATTAACCCCCCCCCCCCCAAACGATTTTGGGGTTGCCGTAGGCACCCCCAATTTTTTTTTCATTTTACCCCCCACCCCCAAAATAAAAAATCTTTAATAAAAAAAATTTTTGCGCGCTTCGCGCACATTTTTAATACTATATATTTAATAAAATTTAAAATACCCCCCCCAAAAATTTTACCCCGGGGGTAAATTTTGGGGGGGGTAAACTAAATTTACCCCTGCCAACAGATTTCAGGGGGGTAATTACCCCCACCCCAAGCAAATTTTACCCCCGGGGTAAAAATTTTGGGGGGGGTAAAAAAAAAATTGCGGCGCGCTTCGCGCGCCATTTTACCCCCCCTTAAAGAATTTTTACCCCCTCCAAAAAAAAAAAGCTTGGACGCCCCTGCCCAAGACTTAAATCTGAATCTAAAATAACCTAAAACCATCACAGGACCTATGTGAAGCTTACCTATAAAATAGAGGACCCAATCGGTTTAGTAGTTTTTAAGATCTTAAGATCAAGACAATAAAACCTTACTGCTTTCTATAATAGGATTTGTATTATGTCATTTATTGATATTTTTGTCAGGCATTTTTTGTTAGTCACTAAACCTCTACATGAAAATAATATATTTTCAGACAAGGACAGTTATGTCCATTGAGCATAAATAGCGCAAAATACTGACGTACATAAAATACGAACAGAAGCATCTTTGCAAACTTTGTAGGTATGTATTATGTATCAACAAATAAATAAAGCGGAAGTTCTACTAATACATTTAGTTGTAATGGTTGCCTATGAGTCTGGGGGTGTTAGAGCCCATAGTCGGTGGGGGCAGGTGGTGAACTTCTGTCCAGCTACCAGTATCCTTCTCTGGACTAAATAAATAGATAGATACATAGCTAGATAGATATTATGGGTGTTAGAGCCCATAGTCGGTGGGGGTAGGTGGTGAACCTCAGCTCTGTACAGCTACCTGTATCCTTCTCTGGACTAGACAGATACATAGATATATATTAGGATAATTAGGTAGATAGAATTAGAAAGATAGAAAGAAAAATAGAATTAAATAGATAAATAGACTGAATTCGAAAGATATTGAGAATTAGAAAGCTTAAATTAATAAGGTAGATAGATAGACATAATTACAAAGATAGATAGATAGAATTAGAAAGGTAGATAGATAGATATAATTCTTATATAACTATACAGGTAAATATCTCAGTAGATAAATAAAAGGACAAAACTGGAATTTAAACTAACCTTGGATCATCATAAATATCATAAATTTTTGGCTTGCTACAGTAGGAGAGACATCTGAAAATAAAAATATAATATCAAAAGTTATATATATGCTTACTCGTATTAGGAATCTATACAAAATGTTTTAGACATGTAGCAAGCTGTTTATAGTGCCAATAAAATTAAGTTATACACTTCAAATGATCAGTGATAGGCCGATAGACAGACTAAAATACCAATGGCAGGCCAGTATACATTTTAATTGGCCAAGCTTTTTATAAACCAAGCTTATCTAACTTAACCCCACATAAATGAAAGAAATACTGACAAATTAAGATATAATAAAGATTTTCATCTTCTGGCTTGCCTTATGGTCACTGAAATCCTTATTCAAGTTGGACTAGTCTAATATACCTAAATATTTAAATACATAGCCTTAAAGAATTACTAAAAGCACCCTTACCTCGTGTGTAGAACACATAGAATAATCCCACTAATTGCACATGTAGCTATAGGTATCACTGTAGCTAATAATAGGTTTCTCATATCCTCCTAGAATAGATAGATAGATAGATAGGTATACACCAGGGGCGGTCCGTCTCATCAACAATTCTTCAACAATTATTCAACAATTCTTGGAAAATCACGAAACCTACCCTGGTAATCGTCAGCTGATATAGCAAAAAGAAAGGTGCAACTATTTCTATAATGCACTATTGTTCATTTCAGATAGTATAAATCATAAGCTATCACCAAACCTCGTTAGCTTCTGATCCTTAAATCAAAACAAAGATTTCTTACTAAAGAATTTAGAATTAGGGAGATTTAAAAAATATTCTAAAATACCTCCTGAAATTAAAATCTTTACATTTTTTTCTTATTCAAGATATTTGTAACTGTTTACAAACAAAAAAAAATATTTTAACAAATTTTTAATCAAAAGCACTTCAACACCTTGATTAACCCCTTGAGGCAGGTTAAGGCAAAAGTTTCAAAACGATTCAATAACTAAATAATATCTCACTTTATGAATCTATAAAAAAATAAATAGGACAAATCCAACCCAATACTCACAGCATCTTGGATCTTTACAAAAAAATTAAAAATTCGAACTTATGCCTAAAGCTCAAAATTAAATTCATTGTTCATTACTTATCAAACAAGGATGACAACATCTATGGGAGCAAAGCTCTGAAACGATAGGACAAATGGACATTAACACTTGTAGAATGTCAGAACTGGATAATCAGAATTTAAATGTATAAGAGACGAAGCAAAATTGTTAGTAAATTTGTTGAAAAACTGCTTATTACAGGATAATGTTTATGGACATACTCACATTTCTAGGATTTGATTATAGAGTTGCTTTGCTTAAAATATTGTACTTTGTTGTCCTAGAAATCAGTATACCAAATCAATAGGATATTTAGATCACATAAAAATTTGTTATTAAAAAGTAAAAAACAATCAACATAATGTTTAAAATGGACATACAGACATTCTGGTAACGATTATAGAGTTGCTACGCTTTCTAAATTGTACCTAACTACTACAGGAATCACATGCAAAGTTTTAAAACAATAGGACAATTCTAACATGCCGCCCCTTTGATCGTTTTTTTTTTGTTTTACATTAATGGTAGGGAAAGGGGGGACTCTGTGCTCTACAAGGCACTTTGGGGGAAATTACCCATATTTTAAATGATTAAAAAAGTTTGTAAGTTGTAATATTCGGAGGAGATTAGAAGTTTTTAGGTTTGATTATTGCAGTACCTATTAAATCATGATTTGAGGGAAGCTTTTTTATTTTAGATTCCTATTTCGCCACTTTCCTCCAACGTGTTTGGCCATTAGATACAAGAAGTTGCTAAGAAAGGCAAAATTAAACTACAACAAATATTGTAAAATGTATGATTGTGAAAATACATAGTTATGTAGTTCCGAATTTTATTGCTAGGTGTCGTAAAAACCTTTTTTGAATTTAAATTTGTATATGAGATAAATATTTAAACAATCTTAAATATTTTTCAAAGTATTACAGCTATTCACTCTTTAGGATTTTTAATATATTTATTCACTATTTATTTAACATATAATTTACGAGTAGTTTATGATTTAGATAAAATACTTAAAAATTGTAAAAAGGCATTATTTCTGCACATACATCTTTTAACTGAACGGGCAAATAAATTCTGACAATCCTTGTAGCACGGCTTTTAGTAAACAAAGCAAAAAGTGCTAAATTAATGCTTTAGTTTCTTATCAAATTCTACCAAAAGTTGCTTTGTTTCATCATCAAGTTTTAAAAAATCTAAGAAATCAACTCTAAAGCATTGTTTGCCAGAATAGCCTTCCCTTGTCCCTGGGTATACACATATCATATATAGGTGTATAGATAGATAGATAGTACATGTAGCTATATAGGTATCACTGTAGCTAATAATAGGTTTCTCATATCCTCCTAGAATAGATAGATAGATAGATAGGTATGCACATTAGGGTGGGCCCATTTCCCCCTTTTTTTAGATTTTACTGTTATCATAAGTTGTGGAAGTCATATATATGTATGATGAGCCCCATTCAAGTTTCAAAAGTGACTTAGCTCTTATGGCTGCCTGCGCGCGGGGGGTATAAAAAGTGCCCACCCTCTTATAAAACCAAATATTTAAATTCCTTTAAACACAGGCATGTTGCATATCAAAATGACCGCATTGAAATGCTGATTACGAATCTGAAAACCGTTTTGAAAAATATTGCCCCTAGTTCGAATAAGATCTCATTAAGTACCTAAAAACAGCTGATTTAGTCTAAATTGTTCTTTTTGGTAGGTTATTTGAAAAACATTTCAGACTGAATCAATATTTTTCAAAACAGTTTACAGATCTGTAATCAGCATTTTAATGTGGTCATTTTGATATGCAACATGCCTATGTTTGAAGGAATTTCAATTTTTGGTTTTATGAGGGGACGGGCACATTTTATACCCCCAGCGCGCCCATTGTTTTTGGATTAAAAAACCTCTTTCAAGTTTCACAGGGTTTTATATTGGCCCAGTAACCCTTGCCAATGTCTACTAATGTGAAATTCCAAAATTGACCCACCCTAATGCACATATCATATAAATAGGTAGATAGATAGAGAGTAAGTGTAGTTTAAATTTGAAGCGTTAAACCACGACCAGGGCTCAACACGTAGCGCATTAGCTCGTCGCCGGGAAGGTGATAGGTTCGAATCTCGGCCCAACACTGCGTCAAAACAAAAGACGTTAAAATGGTTCCTACAGCTGATATGTCAGACATAGGTCTTGCAAACAAAGAGTTGGTTGTCTGATGGGTGTTACTCAATCTAATACCCAGGATATTTGGACGGAGATATTTGGCTCCCCTTAACTATCCTGGGTTGTTGGACCTGACGTTAAAGTGTCATGGACAGCAGCTTGCCCGTATGAGGTAATCAATAAACGATGGCAGCCGAGCAAACCACATTAAGACTTAGAGAATAGCTGCTCTAGTAAAATTTTTGATTTAAAGCTGGGAGGGAAAGT
Organism: Acartia tonsa; assembly: GCF_053477335.1. NCBI lineage: Eukaryota > Metazoa > Arthropoda > Copepoda > Calanoida > Acartiidae > Acartia > Acartia tonsa. Next base: position 6,523,507 of record NC_137272.1, on the reverse strand, counting down.
TATTACAATAGTCCCCAAGATTTTACAATAACATTTTCTTATCTGTTGGCGTAACAATTTTGGGGAATTTTATTGAAATTTGAGTTGAGTGTCCAAATATTTTAACCACTTATTGTTACCTACAGATAGGGTAATTTTGTGTATCATCTTTGGGGATGTACATCAATTTATCAGCAATTGTCTTATCCCTTTATATCCCTGGATTTAAAGACTATACCTGCTGATCCAGGTGGGTAATTGCCAGGCTCTGGTTAGCTCTGGCATAATGACAGGGAAATATTGTCTCGTTCTTTCCATACCTAGGTAGATAGATAGATAGATAAATACATAGATAGATAGATATATATATATACATATTATCTGGCATAATTATATGAAAATATTGTCTCATTCTTTCCATACTTAGGTACATATATAGATAGATAGATATATGGACTGATATATTATATCTGGCATAATTACATGGAAATATTGTCTCATTTATTCCATACGTAGATATATAGATAGATATATTTTATCTGTATTCACGAAATACTTTCTATGCATTTATGTATAAACTAAAGATGATCCCTTAAAAGACAGAGACCATTCCAAAAATAGTATAAATTCAGCATTTTCGCTGATTATTAATCAAAACAAACGTGCAAAATTACGGACCATTCCAAAATTATTATTTTTCATATAATATGTTTAAACTGCTTTCAAGCAGGATTTAAATTAATTACAGAATTATTCATAAAATTAATATGAACATAAGAACAAAATAACTAATTAAACTTATAAAGAGTTTCTTATGGTAGGTAGAGCTTACTACTAAATTGAAAATTCAAAATTGAGTCACCTAGCGGAAAAATTTAGAACTATATAAAATAGAAAGTTATCACATGTAAATTTTATAGTAGACTGTAAAATACAACATACACGCATAAACACAGACAGACTCATGTACCATCAGAAGAATATTATATACTAGCGGATACGCCCCCTAGAGGCCTCTAGGGGCATTTGAGGAGAGGAGAGTCGAATTTGATAACCCAATTTCTTATTTCAGATTTGAAAAGAAATATTAAGAAAATTTTTTTTAAGGGGGGGGATTTTTTTTCTAGGGGCGATTTCTCTTGGGAGGGTGGTGGTACCCTCCTCCAAAATAGTTATAAACCTTCCCGGGACCTATGAAAAGCTACCCTGTTAAGGAGATCCCGACTGGTTCAGCGGTTAGCGAGATCCTTAGGTACACACAAACAGAGAGATAAACATAGATCCTATTACTTTAATATACGGATAATGCACTGTTAGATCGACAGACTTATATTTGCACATTACTAACCAATTATATGGCTGGATTGTTCATTCACTGTATTTCTACTGGATAATTCATTTAGCATGTATCTAGTTTATTAAAGACTAGCGGCTTCGCCCCTAGCCTCTAGGGGCTTCTCCCTATGAAGTAATGGGAAGTCAACTCTCCTAAAAAAAAATATCGCCCCATAATGCAGTAAGGTTCCCCCACCTCAACTACTGGTTTTTGATTACAAAATTTTTTATTAGGGGATTTTTTATTTTTGGGGAGAGTTGGGGTGTCCCACCCCCCAAGAAAATAGCTTAAAACCACCAGAGGACCAGTAGGTATATTCCCAGAAGGGTAGAGCCCAATTTGATCAGCAGTTACTGAGATTTTACAAAATGTAAATAAATTTTATTGAGGGGGTGGGATTTTTTAGTTTTTTTGGGGGTGTCCCAAAGAAAATAGCCTTAAACCAACACAGGACCAGTAGGTATATTCCCTGAAGAGTTAAATCTGATCGGTCAAGTGGTTACCGAGATCCTAAGGGACGGACAGATACTTTGTATTATAGATAGTCCCTTAAAAGACAGGGACCACTCCATAAAAGTATTTTAATCAGCTTTAGCTGATTAAAATGTAAATAAAAATAACGTATGTAGTAATTGAACATTTCAAAATCATTATCTAAAATTTAATATGTTCAAACTGCTTTTAAGCAGGAATCAAATTAAGTATACAATTATTCTTAACATTAAAATAAACCTAATAAAGACAATCAACTAATTAAACAAATAAGCATTCTTTTATGGTAGGTAGTATTAACAACTAAATTCAAAATTTAGCATTGAGTCACTTAGCGGAATAATTTAGAACTATATTATATAGAAAATCAATAAATAAATATAATAAAGTAACAGGATGTCTGTGTATTTGTATGTTTGTACCGAATGATCTCGTTATCCTCTGAACCGATTTGGTCCTCATTAACAAGGTAGTCTCCATAGGTCCCGGGAAGGTTTATAACTACAGTGTGTTTTTTTTTATGAGAACTTTTTTGAAAGCAATTTTATCCCACTTATAGTTTTCAGAATTTAATGATTAATGGCTTATTTTCTTCGTTTTTAATGCAATTAATAGAACACCAAAAAAATATTTCAGTTTTTATTTAAAAAGTACAGTAAAATCTAAAATTCAAAACTTAGGTGTCACCAATTTAAAATGGTTTTACCGCATTTTTCTTATGCCTAAATCTTCTACCCTTTGCAAGAAAAAAATTGGATTTTCTGTAGTCGACTTTGGGGGGCTAGAACTCCCTCTCTGGTTAAGATATGACCTTCAAACTTTGATATGTTCTAGTACATGTCCCTTATAGTATCTGTATACATTTTTAGCTCTATATCTCAACTTTGAAGAGTTTAGCAGCCATTTTTGCAAAAGGTTGAATATTTGAGCATAAGAAAAATGCGCTAAAACCATTTTTAGATGTTGACACCTAAGTTTTGAATTTTAGAATTTACTGTACTTTTTAAATGAAAACTGAAATATTTTTTGTTGTTGTTCATTAAAAAGCGAAGAAAATAAGCCATTGCTTATTAAATTCTGATAACTATAAGTGGGGTAAAATTGCTTTCTAAAAAATTCTCATAACAAAAACACACTGTATTTTGGGGGAGGGTACCAAGGAGAAAACAAAAACAAAATAAAAAAAACTTATTTGTAGAGACATGAACGCAACATAGACAATTATTTCTCAAATTAGATATTTGAAATAAAAACAAACAAATATTTAAAGTGCCACTAGAGGCCTCTAGGGGCGTAGCCGCTAGTATATTCTAAATCAAGTTAACATACAGATAAGGTAAATAATAATATAGATAGATACTTAATTTTCTAACCAATCAAAAGACACAATTTGAGTGTAACCATAGATAGATAGATAATAAGATAGAAAGATACTTACTTTTCTAACCAATCTTTACAATTGACACCAGGAGGATAACCACAGATAGATAGATAGATAAATGGATATATTGATAGACAAATAGATAGATAAATAAATAGATAGAAAGATAGATAATAAGATAGAAAGCTACTTACTTTTCTAACCAATCTTTACAATTGACACCAGAAGGGTAACCACAGATAGATAGATAGATAAATGGATAGGTTGATAGAAAAATAGATAGATAGATAGATAGATAATAAGATAGAAAGATACTCACTTTTCTAACCAATCTTTACAATTGACACCAGGAGGGTAACCACAGATAAATAGATAGATAAATGGATAGATTGATAAATAAATAGATAGATAGAAAGATAGATAATAAGATAGAAAGCTACTCACTTTTCTAACCAATCTTTACAATTGACACCAGGAGGGTAACCACAGCCTTTTATATTCACAAATAATGAAGCAATCTGAAAATAAAAAAACAAGGATGACAACATTAGAATAAAACACTAAAGGGGGAAGCGTTTAATGACTATATGTCCCCACCCCAGCCCAAGGACTCTATGTGGACTTTCAATTGTCTTTGGAAATCAACCAATAGCGTCTAGAATATAAACACAGCCAAGTCGTTACAAAAGAGCAGAAAGCAATTTGCTAGCAGACGAAAAAGGTCCACATCAGGGAGATCCAGGTAGTTGTCTGATTATACATCTTTATTTATATTTTATTTTGACAACACCCATAAGAAGCGAAGCACACAAAATCATAGACGGGAATACGGACAATTACATTAAAAGAACATTAGTTAAGATAAATAATATATTTACTTGAGAAAAATCACGTAACCTTTCTTATGTATTTTTGATATTTATATTTGTAGAATGACTGACAGACCGACGAAAAAGCCATATTAGCCTTGCCCCCCCCAAAAAAAACAAAGTATATAAAATATGTTTAATTCTTTGGGTTAGTTTTTTTAGCCACACAAATATATAAAAAAAATCGATAAAATAAACTCTAGTCCTGCAAAAAAGCTTTCCTTTCGCAAGGCAAAACATATTAGGGTATAAAGACATATTGATCTGGTTAAATTACATTTCATTTGCAGGTTGGCATGGAACTGCTTTTTTTTAGTCAATTTATTTATGAAAAATCTTTGGGATTGACCTTAATTTGTAGGTTTTCGGTCAATTCTACGACACTTTTATGCTGTTCCATGTAATTTAAGGATAATATTGGTCATAATGCAAATGTAAATATCAGTCACAAACGTTCTAGGTTTTTACATTGACACAACTCAATACCATGGACCTTTTAGACAAATTTTGTGCAATTATAGAGTTGGTTATCTGTATTTTGAAATATTTGGACACTACTAGTGTAAACCAACCAATCAATATTTAATAAAAGTACAATAAATTGAATAAACATTTAACATCCTCCGAATTTGCCGCAATTTACTTTTATATTCTCCAACCACTGAACCAATTAGGTTCTGCTTTTCAAGTAATATAAATACTGGCAATGGTTTTGGGCTATCCTACTCACAAAAAAATAATATCCTTTCGCCGTTTAATTTGTAGACAATATTTGAGGCGTATCATAGGAAGCATATTTTTAAAAATTACAAAAAAAATAAAAAAAAACTGGTAGGATTGTTTAAACACTTCTGTAATGTAATTATGTCTTTTGTATAAACTTAATTCATATTTACTGACGCAATAATGTTCAGGTCCTTGCAGGCAGGCAGGGATATCCCATTGGACGCTATATTCATCCCCCAATCTTTACGTTAAAAATCCTGCCTCAGATAGCCTTTGATATCGGGATACACGGAGATAGACAGAGGATACTTTATTTTGAGTGTATATCTGAACCAAACCTTGCTAAATAATGTGCATGATTATATGGTTAAACGTCCTTCAGACAGCAAACCCTTTGATTGCACAACCTTTGTCTGAAAGTCCTCACTCAGTATGGTATTGAGTTGCACCTGTTTTCGGCCAAGGTTTTCCTCACAACTTTCATTGCACAGTAGGAACCATTTTAAACGTATTTATTTATGACGTCGCGACGAGCCGAAATTCAAACCTAGCACCTTCCCAACTACAAGTGTAATGCCTTTTTAAATTAAAGTTATTGCGGAGCAAATATTATCTGTGCGCCATTGTAATTTCCCTCCCTGTAGTGTTGGAAAATTATATCAAATCAAAAAAGCCATATACATTTTCACCTTTTTGCTAGCGCCGCTACTATACAACTAGGGAACTAAAGAATAAGATATATACCTATTTATTTTTCGCATCGTATTATAAACAGCGATATAGAATGTACAATTATAAGATTAAAACTAGTTTTTTTAGCCCCGAGGTGCCGAAGTTTTTTCGTATGGATGAGAAATGGTTCCTATCCACCGGATTCGAATCAATACGAGAAATTGATTTACAGGCTATACAACGATGCAAAAATAAGTTTATTAATTTTATGCAAAACTTTAGACAGTATATTGTTATACAGTCTTAAATGATTATACATTATCTTTACAGCCTTGAGATTGATATAATGTTTAAAGGAAAAAATATAAAATTTTTACAAGTATAGAACTCAAATTTTTGTCTTTGTCTTCTGAAAGAAAACTATTTATTGAAGAATTGAACATGCATTTTGCTGGAAATACCCCAAAAACCAAAGACTCGATGGAAAAAAACTTTGGACCTCATACAGCAAGTGTGTTTACAATCCAAACTTATTTGTTTTTTTCTTTTTTTATTATAAGGTTCTTTTTTTATGATAGGCATTTTCTTCAATATCTACAGATATCCCATTATTTAAAGTAGTAAGGTTTTTTTGTATGAAGCTTAAGATCTCAATAACTTCTAAACCCATTGGGTTCTCTTAATTTGGCAAGCTTTACATGTGATGGTTTCGGGCTATTTTTTACAGATAAGTCTTGGGGTGATTTAAGGCTATTTCAATATCCCCTTTCTTTTCCTTCTAGATTATAGGGACTTATTCGCTATTAATATCATTTAGTAAACTAGCGGCTTCGCCCCTAGCCTCTAGGGACTTTGCCCCAAGAGGTATAATTACATCTTCTATTACTTACCAAGCAGAACGGATCGCAAATTTTCGCACCTACCCAGAAGGAAAACATTTTCTCGATCAAAATTCGTAAAAAAAATAGCGATTAAATAACGTATTTGCAAAATTCGTAAAAAAAAATGGGGGGAGGATTTTTTTGTTTTTTGGGGGGTTGGGGGTGTCCCACCCCCACAAGAAAATAGCTTAAAACCACCGCAGGACCAATAGGTATATACCCTGAAGAGTAGAATCCGATCGGTTCAGTGGTTACCGAGATCTTAAGCTTCAGACGGACGGACGGACAGACAGACAGACATCAAGCTACTTTGTATTATAGATTAAATCTTATTTTGAACCATTAGTATTTGCATTGTATGAACTCTTATACAAAGGCTTTCCCCCCAAACTAAATGTAATAGCTTTGAAGGAAAGGAACAAATATACTAAAAGTAAACAGTTTTTTTTTATGAATTTTTAAAAACAGTATTTTGTTCATTCATCTTGATAACAATTACAGCATGTAATTTTACAAACAATTATACGTAATTTTCGTTTATGTTGTTGTATATGGACGGCCAAGAATTTTCAAAATCTCATAGGGAAGGAAATTGTGAATTTGTACGTCAGTTTGTAGTTAACAAAGAATAAACTCAGCTGTGCGCGAAGCTTACCAATCTATGATTGGCCAAAGGATATTCACCTAATCTCCATGTGCATCTGAATCCTATCATCAGAGAGTCAGGGCTACATACATACCTAGAGGCTAGAAGTGAAGCGAATGGAAGTACAAAAAAGGGGCATTGTAAATACATACAATGCCCCTTAATTTGACAGAGAGTTTTGCTTTAGGTAGACTAAAAACTTTCTCAGAATTCACCTCCCTTTCCTGTCATGAGTGGAAGCGTCTAGTTGATGATAATTTTGAATTATTATTATTTTCATGTTATTAATTTTCCCCTCATTTTTTTGCCTTAAAATATAGTTTTTTACAAATTTTCTTTAAAAAAAGAAAGAAAATAAGCTAATAGTTTAAATTACAAAAAAAAAATTTTTGAGGCAATTTTTTAAAAATTTACCTTTGTTCTTTTTGAATACACTAAATTACAATTATTTTCATTTTTTATACATAGAAATTCATGCATCTAAATTAAAATTTTTAACCAAAATTTACACTTATTTGCAAATTTTAATTTAATTCAAATTGTTATTCAAATAAGACTAATTACCAAATTTAATTGAATTGCCAATTGAAAAAATTGTGTTTTCCTCATATCGAAAATAAGTTTTTCATAATTTGTTTGAATTTTTTTTTAGTTGTAGCTTGATGTCTGTCTGTCTAACTGACTGTCTGAAGCTTAAGACCTCGGTAACCGATGACCTGATTGGGCTTTACTCTTCAGGGAATATATCTTCTGGTCATGTGGTGATTTTAAGCTATTTTCTTGGGGAGTGGGACAAACCCCCAACCGCTTCTCCCAAAAAAAATCCCCAAACCAATTTTTTTTTGTAAAAGAAACATAAGAGAAATTTACCCCTGCCAACAGATTTCAGGGGGGGTAATTACCCCCCCCCCTCCCAAGCAAATTTTACCCCCGGGGTAAAAATTTTTTTTTGGGGGGGGGTAAAAAAAATTTGCTGCGCACTTCGCGCCCCCCCCCCAAAAAAAAAGCAGAATTATCCCCCCTTATTATTATTCCTTCTTCAGTTTATAATTAGTAGTTGAACCGTTTGGACACTCAACTTAATGAACCCCCAAAAATTATTAAGCTAAAGAATAAGAAAACTTTATTATAAAACTTTGGGGACTAGTGTAATAAATAGCCCAATGTTCCCTCGCTCCTTATTTCTACCCAGAGAGAGAGGGGACAATGGGCTGCTTAAAAAAACATTTTTTTTACTTGTTGGTGTAACATCTTTGGAGACTTTAGTTTTTGATTTATTGGTTCAGTGTCGAAATGTTTCAACCACTAATTATATAGTGAATTTTGATTGATTGGTTTATTAAGTTGAATGTTCAAACCTATCAACCACTAGTTTTACGCCACAGAAAGGGTAATGTTGTGAATGAACATTTGAGATGTACATCAATTTATCGGTCATTGTCTTATCATTTAGATCACTGACTGATACCACTATCAAGTTTGGTATAGATGTAGTGTAAAGATTGAGGAATTAGTTTTCAGATATTTACTGATTAATGGTGGGTACTCATGCATTTAAACAAAAAATCTAAATAAATTCACAGAGAATTTACTGTTATTAATCAAGGAGAAAGGGGACAATGGGATTATTATTACAATATTCCACATAGTTTTATGATAAAGTTTTTTTTTAATCATTGGCTTAACAACTTTGGGGACTTCAGTGAATTTTGATAATTTGTATAGATATATGTATAACCCAGACAAATACCTGGCCCAAGTAGTAGGGACCTTTTCCGTCTGCTAGCAAATGGCTTTCTTCTCTTTTGTAGTGACTTGGCTGTGTTTTTATTACCGACGCTATTGGCTGATAGACCCTATGAAAAGGCCTATCGTATTGATACAGTTACTTATAGCTCGTGCCCCTTGTATCCTTTTACTTTAATGTTTATTTAAAGACATTTTCTGTAGGTGCGTTAAAAAAAACTTATATCATCTGCTTAGAAAATAAATTGAAAAACTAATAGAAAGATGACTTTTTGACTTAAACAAAGCAATATTTACTGCAAACCACTAAGAAATATAATAGCCATTTTTGAATGGCAGAAAGAGTAAAGTTTGTCTTATTTAAGATTCCATATTTTTAAGGTTGATTTGTCAATTTTCTAAAATATTAACTATATTGTATAAAGACTTTATATGTTGAGAAATTCAGGGATCTAAAGGGATAATACAATGGCCGATAAATTGATGTACATCCCTTATGATGTTACATAAAGTTACCCCTTCCGTAGATTACAATTAGTGGTTACAAGTTTAGACACTTCAAAAACAACCACATAAAATTCAATAAAAGTCCCTAAAGTCAACGAATAAGAAAGCGGTATTTTTAGACTTTTGGGACTAGTGTAATGAATAGCCCAATGTCCCCTTCCTCCCTGAGACTTTATATATTGAGGAATTAGTTGTGAGTTATTTGTGGATTAATGGTCAATTCTCCTTTGATTTATATGGGCACTGAATTTAGAGTTTTTGCGAGATGCATCTTAACTAACTATGAAAAATTTATCATCTTCACAAATAGCCCATACATATATTCAATAAATATATATTTTAAATGGGGATTTCTTGGACGATTAGAAATAATGATTTACAAGTAATTGTGTCTCAGTAACTTTGAGAAATTCTTCTTATCATCGAATGTTTGTTTAGAAAAAAAAGAAAACATCTACAAGTAGTGAAGCACAAAATATCATGGATAGATAAGAAGCCAAAGTGAGTTATAGAGCAGATTTCATAAATAGAGATAATATGAGACCAATCTTATAGGAAAAATCACGCAAGAAATAAGTATCTTTGAATTTTAAAGCATGACCGACAGACAGACAGACAAATTGTATTTATACTACATGCACAATGGAATCATCACCAAAAATTTCAGCAATCTCTTTGAATAACAGGTCACATCGGACGGACAGACAAAATAAATAATAGGGTAGCTTCGCTAATAAAACAGGATTAAGTAATTGTATTTCTGCAGCCTCTACAATAATTTGTCTAATCTGAAACCATTCAGACAAAATAAATTGCAAAGTCAAAGAAGTTTTCTTATCAAAGATAAAGGGGTTAAGGGTAATTTAGGGTCTAATTTTCCTCAAAAAAGAATCTATTATTTACATTTTTATACTGATTAAAAAAATAACATCTAAAATCAGAAATTCCCTAAAATACGAATAATTTAGTCCTAACACCCAGGGGTAAAACTTACAATGAGAAGGAGGTAATTACACCCCCTATCCCCAATTTAAATTCTATCTGGAGTAAAAAAAACATATTTAAGGAGTGAAATGATAAAAAAATCACCTGATTTGTAAAAACGTAGGGCTTTGAGATTTTTTTGTACGTATTTCAAAGGTTTTACCCAGAGAGAGAGGGGAGAATGGGCTAATAATTACACTAGTCCCCAAAGTCATATTATGTTTTCTTAGTCGTTGGCTTAACAACTTTGGGGACTTTTAATGAACTTTTATTGGTTGATTTTTGAGGTTGAGTGTCCAAACGTTTCAAACATTGATTGTAATCAAAAGGGGTAGTTTTGTGTATTATAATTGTATATCTATTTATCGACTATTCTTATCCCTTTAAGTCCCTGGGTTTTACCTGAGTTCTACTCGGATAATCTTCATTTTTATCCTTCTTTTCTGACACCAGGATTTTATAATCATCCTAAAAAAACAACATGTACTAATAGGTTCGAACCAACAGATTGGTTTATTTGTCTGTCAGACAAATTGACCGACCTAAGAACAAGGTTAGAATCTAAGCTTATAAAAGGGAAGAACGTCATTGGATTAGGTATTCAAGATAATTTCATGAATACCTAAAATTTGGACCTGACAAATGGATGTATTATTACTTGGATCTTACACCAGATTTTCATGTTCTATAATAAAGTGAACTCTGTAGCGGGCTAAAATAATAATCTCACCCCCCCCCCCCACCCTTTACCACATCTTTTTTCCTACTACTGGATAAACGGCCCGACCAATAAATGTGGGGGGAAATTACAACCTCAATTGACTATATTTTTTTTTCTGGTATATCATCCACGTATATACTCTACATCCATTACCTGACATAGAACCCAATCAATTATTTTTCAAACAAGGATGACAACATCCATAAAAGCGAAACACTGAAACGGTAGGACAAACGGACATTAACACTTGTATAGTGTCTGAACAGAATAATCTGAATATAAAAGTATAAGAGTCGAAGCAAAATTGTAAGTAAATTTGTTGAAAAACTACTTGATACAGGATAATGTTTATGGACCTACTTACATTTTTAAGACTTGAATATAGAGTTGCTTTGGTTATAATATTGTTCTTTGATGTCCCAGGAATCAATAAACCAAAAATCGGATCAAACTGATAATTAGATCACATAAAAATTTGTTGTTGAAAAAGTAGAAAAATCAACATGTTTAAAATGGACTTACGGACATTCTGATAATGATTATAGAGTTATTACGCTTTCTAAATCGTACCTAACTACTACAGAAATCATCATGCAAAGTTTGAAATCGATACGACAATTCTAATATGCCTAAATTACCGAATAAAAGCTATCTCTTTCAGATTGACGGATGGACCGACCCTAATTATAGAAAAGCTTCGCTTTTAAAAATACAAATACGAATTGGAAAATGACTTTTGTTACGGTGAATTGAAAACCTTTTAGAGAAATATTGAATAAAGAAAAGGGATGAATGTCATATCCTTATACCACGAATGAAAACGGTTGTTCTTCCTAAGTTAAAATCACCGCTAATTATTCAACATCAAACTGAGAATTTTTTTTTCACATGAAAATTAAGTATGTTAAATTTTCATTTCATTTAGAGTATACTAAATGTCGTACTTGATAAAATAAATAACAAAGGATTAGATAATATCAAAAGAGAAAATGAAAGAGATGTAAAAAGTTGAATAAATAGTTCTATAACTAGATGAATGGATTGGTATGTAACTAGAAAAATAGATAATATTGATAATTAAAAAGACAATTTATTATTAGACAGACAGAAATCAAATTGTTAAATAATTACCTGAGATAAAGAATATTCCACCATTATATGATGACAATGAAAGATATCCCTAAAATAAATCAGATTCTATTATATAAAGTAGTTTAAGAAGCTTAAGATCTGAAATAATACTGAACCGTAAGTGTTTTCTTTTTTAAGGTTAGCTTAACATAGGTCCTCTTTTGGTTTTAGATTTTTGTTTGTTTGTTTATTACTTTATGGCAGGTTAGGTTAGGTTACATTGGGTTATTGGTATCCGAAATGAGTTAGGGCACCGCAGGTATAGGCACTGAAGGGTTTAGGATACCCCGCAATCAATTTTTCAAATTTTATCAAAAAAAAGGGGAAGGGGATAAAGGTTGCATTGCTCAAAGATGGAAAGCTTCTGATAAGGTTTTAGCCAAGTAAGGTTTTATACAGAAAAATTGTTAATGACAATGCCTTTCTTCTACAAAACTTTCCATTTATGTACATATTATTTAAAGCCAAGTTTTTTTTTAAATAATAAAATAGAAAACATGATATGCAATGGTTTTTGATTACTCATTTATGTATGAAGTTAGATTTTTACTAATAAACTTGAAAACTACAAATGTTTGCTTGGTCATTAATCTGCAGTGTGCAGCTATTCTACATGCCTGTCATACAACAGTCACTAAGAGTTTTAGTTTTAGCATCGTCAGCTACAAAAAAAATGGATCTATACATTCAGTCGTTTGGCAGATATCAGCCTTTTAAGTTAATAATCGTTACCAGAAATATTTTACGGTGAACTACACTAGATCTAAAATTGTCCTGTCCTTCAGGTTCCTATTATGAACTTAGTCACGAATGAACGAACTTGCTGTAATTAAAAAGTAGCTGAGCTAATTAAAAAATGTATTTACATAAGTATTTGTATTATTAACTTGCATGATAATATATTAACGTCACTCTATTGGAAAAATAAAACTCATAGCAAACACAAAAAACTTTCTTTCTTTAAGTATCATAGCTATTCATTAGTTTATTTATAGGCTGCTTTTTTATTTCAATTGCAATTATAACCCCTGAAAAAAATCAAAACAACTTTTTTCACGAATATTTTTTGAAAGGGGGTAAATAATTGTTGATTGATTGGCCATAGTTTTTTAGGGTTTAGACCTAATTAGTCATGGAGTAGGATGAAATACTTTTAAGGGTAGTTCTGATATTATGTACGTGACTATTGAGTATCCAAACTTACTCTATAATCCCCTTTTTACACAACCAGGGGAAGTTGCGTTAATCTATTCAACTGAGAAATTCGAGTTGCCAAATGGGGACAAGAACTCGAACTCTCATCACCGTAACTACAACGCCCCTTGGTAAATTATTGTAAATTTTATTTGTTGTATTTCAATTTACTGTATTTTTGACAATAAGTGGGTGTGTTTTTTGACAAAATAATATTTCTTGTTATATCTAAATTAATAATTGGTAAAAATTATAACCATATAAAACTTTTTTTCTGTATTTTCTTGTTGCGTTTAATGGAAAATGTTCTACTAGTTGACTAGACATACATGATGTTAAAGTGCATTTATAATAACAACACTTTTTTAAGGAAAATTATTGAAATTATTACAACCACTTCAAAATTAAAAAGCATTAGTGTATTTTTCTTCAAATATTAACATATAAAGTGAAAATTTTATAATCAAATAATTACTTTATATATTAAAACTATTTCTCCACCTTTTTTGTATTTATCTGGTTATCCATCTATGTATGAATGTAACTATTTATCCATGTTTATATGCTTATACTATTTATCCAATTATCTATCTCTTTATTATCTATCTATGTCAATCCATACCTATTGCAACCTTCTCTACAAGAGGACCAAGAACAATATATTATCCATCTATCTATGTATTAATCTATCTAATTATCTATCTATTAAATTGTAACTGAAGATTGCTTAATGCATGAAACATGATGTTTTACAAATAAACTTTTGTTCATTCTATGTGGACTATAATTATCTATCTATCTATATCCATACCTAGTGCATCCTTCTCTACAAGAGGACCAAGAACAATATATTATCTATATCTCTATGTATTAATCTATATAATTATCTATCTATCTATCTATATCCATACCTAGTGCATCCTTCTCTAAAAGAAGACTAAGAACAATATATTTTCTATCTAATTATCTATCTATATTAGACTATAAAAGTTTAAAAGATTTTTAATCAATATAATAGATTTGAAATCTGCATAAAATTTTAAGGATTTTTATAAAGTTCGTTTTTTATATAATTCTTTATTTAAAGGCGCAAATACGATTTGAGTTAATAAATTTTGACCAATAGGATAGCTGGATTGGAAACTACCTACGCTCTAATTGGTTGAATGATGTACGTCACTTAAGCTTCTCCAATCAGAGCGCAGATAGTTTTCAATCCACCAATCACAGATCTCAAAATTATTTAACTTAATTTGTATTTGCGCCTTTAAATAAAGAATTATATAAAAAAACTAATTTTATAAAAAAAATCCTTAAAATTTTATGCAGATTTCAAATCTATTATATCGATTAAAAATCTTTAAAACTTTTATAGTCTAATCTATCTACCTGGTGCATCCTTCTCTTCAAGAGGACCAAGAACAATATATTATCTATCTATCTATATATTAATCTATCTAATTATCTATCTATCTATGTATATCCATACCTGGTGCATCCTTCTCTACAAGAGGACCAAGAACAATTGCTTGCACCTAAAATAAAAATATTTTATTTTTTACAAATAAAAAAATAAAAACTGGTTTTTAGCATTTACTATGATATATTAACATACAATATAAGGAGGAAAAAGACAACTTCTTAAAATACGAAGTTCTGGATAGTTCCTATAAAAGAATGACGTCATACAATACAAATGACTTATGATAGGCCAATACACAGACTAAATTACTAATGGCAATTCAGTATATAATTGGCCATTGTAGTCCGGCGTGGCGTCATTTTTATTAGGCACTATAAAACTCTTCATAAAAAAAAACTTTTTAAGAACCCGGTATTAGTGTCGGACTGATTATGACGTAACAAAAAAAATTAGCCAATGAGAGGACATTATTGACCAATGGTAAAATTCATAGTGGCTTCTCATTGGCTAATTTTTTTTGTTACGTCATAATCAGGCCGACACTTATACCGGGTTCCTTTTTTAACATTTACAGTATTATTAGTTAAGCGTTCGCACACTTTGGTAAAGTCAAATTGACTTTACATTTTATTTTCATAATCTGTAAAATAAAAATTTTAAAATACATCAGAAAGGAATAAAATGTCCGTTAATTAATTCCTATTCGGTATTTGGTTTCTTTCTGACTACCCTGTTCTATGTACGAATCCAAATTTTAAACTTCTTTTCCTCATCATGAATGTGCTTAAATTAGCTTCTGTACATTAGATTATGCAATTATAGTTTTGAGTGACTTAATGTTATAAAATTAAATCAAATCTTGAATAAATCTATTTTAATATTACATTCTAGCAGTTGCGACCCTAGAGGCCTCTATGGTCAACCCAAATTTGAGAAGGGGGAGGGGGGTGTTTTTTTTAATTTTATCTTTTATCTTTTATCAAAAAGAAAATTCAAAGAAATTTTTTTTATGGGAAATATTGACGTGATTTATCTTGAAAGTTTGGAGTTAACACCCGGCCCCTAAAAATTAAAACCTTTCTGGTACCATATCAAGATACGCTATATTTGATCAGTGGATAGCAAGATCTTTTGAAACATCAAACAGACAGACATACAGACATAACTTCTGCTACGTCTTTAAAAGTGTAGAGAAACTTGTAACCTTGTTTTGCCGCGTTACTTAGGGCCAATATTATCCGTTTTTTTAATTTATTGTTCAAAATCCTAACCACAACACCTTACATGTTATGTTACCTAGCTGAAAACTGAATTCCAGAACCGTAAATACACTTGGTATAACACTAGAATATTTAATCTTGCAGCATTTAAATTGTAATGTGATTATTTGAAATTATCCATCTTAAAACCGCGCTAAAGTTTGTAGACAAATGACCAAACTTTTGTAAAGATTTATAATTACTTTAACTTGAGATAAATTAGGAAAAAGGGTGAATACTCAGGGAGAGAGAGGACATTGGACTGTTTATTACACTAGTCCCCAAAGTCGTATTCGTGGGCTCAACAACCTTGGGGACTTTTGTAGAATTTAAATTGGTTTGTTCATTAAGTTGAGTGTCCAAACGTCTCAACCGTAATTGTAATCTTCAGAAGGGTTAATTTTGTGAATCACTATTTTGGATGAACATCAAATTATTGGCTATTGTCTTATCCCTTTAGATCCCTGAGGAATACTGATAGTTAGACAAATGGATAAGTAGGGGTACACAATCCTTATTCCAAAGTTACAAAATGTACCGATGGATCTTCTTGCTAACGCAAAACATATAACTATTAGGGGGGGAGTATACTACCACCCTTTCAAGAGAAATCATCGCCCAAAATTTTGTTTTTAATTTGATCTTTTAATACTCAAATTGTAAATGTGGGGGGTGGGGGTGGGGGTCGACCCTCCCCCCCCCCCGATTTCTAGGCATCTAGGGGCGTAACCGCCAGTAAACAAAATATTGTAGTTGATTAACTAATTATATAGGGAAAACAAGATATAAAAGCAGAATAGAGAAAAAAAAAGGAAAGAGAGAAGAAAGAAGAGAGAGATAAAGAAAGATAGAAATAGAAAAATAAAAACTATAATAGTTATTTAAACTGGTTTTAATCTTATGATTGTACATTTTAATATTCGTAGAAAGCTGGATATAATACGATCCTAGACATATTTTTTTCGTATGGATGAGAACCGGTTCCTATCCACCGGATTCGAATGAATACGAGAAAGAAAATTAAAGATGCAGAGAAAGAATGAAAGAAAGATACAGAAAAAATGAGAAGAGAAACTGTTATTGGTATATAAACGAGATATCCAAATATTAAGAGACAAGAAGATAAAACGATCTTCAAAGTTTGGCAAGATTTATTTAAACTTTAAGTATCAGGAATAGAGGCATGGCTATTAAAATAAACGAGATATAGACTATGAAACAATTATCATGCAATCAATTAGGTTAGTTGTTTCTTTTTAGTCACTAGCGGCTACGCCTCTAGAGGCCTTTAGAGAACGTAAAATGATTTCCTAAACTGAATGTTTACCAAAATATCCACTAGCAGCGTTTTATATTTGTTTGGTTTTTGGCGATTTTTATTGGGAAGGTGGTGGTAGCCTCTCCAAAATAGTTGTAAAATTTCCCAAGACTTATGAAAAGCTACACTGTTAAGCGATTAGCGAGATCCTTCGGTACAGACAGACATAGATCCTACAAAGTTATTTCTTTATGTTTTAAAGGAAGTGTGATTTTTCTTGTGGTGATCTATCCCTGATTCTTAAAGCTTAATTATATAAATTTAGAACTTCAGGTCTCAAGGTAAAACTATTTTTTACTTATAACAATGGAAATGTCAGTTTAAATCCAGGGAAAGATAAGACAAAGGTCGATAAATTGATGTATATCCCCAGTGATGACAAGCAAAAGTTCCCCTAAGTAGATTACAATTATTGGTTGAAACGTATGGACATTCAACTATAAGAATTAATAAATCAAAATTCAATAAAAGTTGTTTAGCAAAATAAAAAGAAAATTTATTAAACTTTGGGGACTATTGTAATAAAAAACCCAATATCCCCTAAAGTGCTACATGGATAGTTCATTAGCAGATAATAATTACATCTTTATTTTAAAAATTGGGAGCAAGAAAAAATCGGTGGGGGTGTAATGACTTCTAGGAGCGATTTCTCTTAGTGGGATGGTGGTACCCTCCCCCAAAATAGCCTTTCTTGGTTATATGAAAAGCTACGCTGTAAATAATATTCATATCAATTCAGTGGTTAGCAAGATCCTTCGTTACAGACAACAGATATAGATCCTGTTACTTTATAAAAGGACTATACCAGAGGATACGCTTCTAAAGGCATCTAGAGGCACTGTAGGGGCGATTTCTTTGGATAGTGATGTTGTTTGTACCCTACCCCAAAGATTATAAAACTTTTAAGGTCTTATGAAAAGCTACACTGTAAAAGAGAATCATATTGGTTCGGCGGTAAGCGAGATCCTTCGTTACAGACAGAGAGATACATCAATAAACTGGCTAAAAGATTAGGCGTTAGATTTCATTTTTACTGGGTAGGTCTATGCCTACTTTGCTACTTTAAAGTTAAAATTTTCCATTTATAAAAAAATATTTTTAATATAATGTATTTTTTTTTAGTTTAATTAAATTAAAACATGGTTCTTGTTGTAAGTAAGTAATGGCGACATGCAATTTTAGGCGGTTTTTAAGAAATTTATTATCAAATATTACAATTACAATTTTCTTTCATACAACAATATCTAATTGTGATAGCAGATAAATATTGTCTCAAGAAATGCTATAAATCTGCAGTACATTTTTAATGCAAAAAAAAATTTGGTTTTGTACATTTTTAGTGTTACTCTAATATAAAAGTAACATGATGTTTTGAGTCTGTTTACCGAAGGTTCTTACTAGAGGCAAGACCGAAATAATTTTACTTTACAGTGAAGCTTATAGTAGTTCCTGTGAAGTTTTATAACTTTTTGGAGTGGAGGGTACCCTCCACCCTCCAATTATAAATTACCCTCTGGAAAAAATACACCCCACCCCATTATTTGTTTTTACTTTTTCTTTTAAAAACTATAATGTAAAGTAAATGTTTGACTTCCTCCCCCCTTTCATCAAGTGCCACTAGAGGCCTCTAGGGTCATAGCCACTAGTATTCTATATAAGAAGATGGATAGCTGAAAAGAAAGAAATTACTTACCAAGAATAGAAACACTTTGAATAACTCTACATTCTACTGGCCGCTCCACAAAGTTTCCCGTCAAAGTGGCTGAAAAAAACAGTTACTTATAAGGACTGTCCGCAACAAAAATAAATTTATATTTTTCAAATCTAACCTGAAACTACATATATTGAAAATGTTTGCTATAGCTCTCTCTTACAATATGCATTTAGAGCAATTAACCCCATACCCTCCCTAATTATATGCTATAAATCAAAAAAAGGGACACTTCAGTTTATATTCTTGCGTTGCCCTAACCCTGCGTGTCTACAATGTATCAAATACCAAAACCTGACCTATAGTATTAAACAAAGAATTTAAAAACTACCGAACTCCCTGATTTATTAAAAACTGAGGTTGGGGAGGAAGGCGTTTCGATGCTCAACAAGATACTTTAAGGGGGGAAAAACAGCTGATTACCCAGAGCAGGATCAACAACAAAAGGTACAAGGTAGAGCAGAATACTGAAACTGGCCATTTATCTACTTATCTATCTATCTATTTATCTATCTATCTATCTATCTATATATCTATCTATCTATCTATCTATCTATCTATCTATCTATCTATCTATCTATCTATCTATCTATCTATCTATCTATCTATCTATCTATCTATCTATCTATCTATCTATCTATCTATCTATCTATCTATCTATCTATCTATCTATCTATTTACCTAGAGCAGGATCAACAACGAAAGGTACAAGGAAGAGCAGAATACTGAAGCTGGCCATTAACAGCAAGGAAAAGGTAAATGTTGTCACAAACTAAATAATAATCGTAGCTGTCTATAGTGCCCTAGCAAAATGGGGATAGATGTCACTGCGTTCGGCATACCTGTTCTATTGATGTCAGGAAATACCTTATACCGCATCGCTTTTTTAGTGGATTTCTTTCCCTCTTCTCTTTTTCTTTCCCTCAACTATGACGTCAATAGAATAGGTAGGCCAAAAGCTGTGACATCTATCCCTATCCCTAAGGTACTAGACAGAGCTACTAAATAATCAATTCATGTTCATATCAAGGTTTATTCAGAGAGAGATAAGAAAAATGGCTGTTTATTACACTAGTCCTCAAAATTTTAATAACGTTTTTTTAATCGTTGGCTTAACAACTTTGGGTGTTATCCCCATAGGATTTTTTTCAATTTTGAAAATGTTCCAACCACTTATTTTAATCTACATAATTTTGTGTGTCATCTTTGGGGATGTACATCATTTTATCGGGTATTGTCTTATCCCTTTAGATTCCTGGCTATAACCGAACGCCAAGAAAATTTTTTTGTTACATTTGAATTTCGACAACTTCAAAAATTAAATAAAAACTTTAAAGTTTGCAAAGAGAATATAAAAGTTTTGTTTGTTAATATGATTAATTAACGAAAACTAACTTAGAACTTAACTAAACTAGGAAAATAAAATATTTCTTTTTTTCTTTCATATTGTTTCCAGAAAGGGAGAGGACATTGGGATGTTTATTTAACTAGTCCCCAAAGTCTGATAATAACGTTTTTTTTTGTTGGCTTAACAACCTTTGGTTCTTTTATTGATTTTTGAATAGTTAGTTCATTTAGGTGAGTGTCCAAACGTTTTAACCATTAATTTACTGAACGGATAATATTGTGTACAATCATTGGGGATGTACATCAATTTTGCGTTAATTGTCTTATCCCTATAGATCCCTGTATTGTTTCAGTTTATTGTGCTATCCTTTCCGCTGATAATCACCAATACCTTAATTTTTTCGCTTAAACTTCTTTTTGGCGCTGATTTCTTTTTCATTTTTTTGGCGGCTTGTTGTTCTTTTATCATTGCTAACATCTGAATAAGAATATATTTTGTATTCTATTTTTTCTTAAAATCTGAAAGGTTTATTTGATGATTTACAGATTTACCCGTGGGGAATCTAACCCTGAGATGTGTAACCCTGCGTGGTTACCTATTATAATCTAAAATATCCCGACCTAAAGTATAATACAGCCACACAAAAAAACCCTCACATTACTTATACCAGTTTTGTTGGCCATGGACTTCGGCCCCTCAGGGTTAACAAAACTAGTTTTAATCCTATAATTTTTAATTTTAATATCTGCGAAACTCTGTCTATAATTTAATGGTATAAATAACTATACCTTATCCCTGGTAAGTGTCCCAGGATCTCCAAAACTTTGTCCATAGTTAGAACCTCCAGACAAAGATAATACAATTAAAGTAATAACTATACCTGATCCCTGGTAAGTGTCCCAGGATCTCCAAAGCTCTGTCCATCCACACTTTCTAAAATAAATAAATATATTCTAATGATTTGTTTTTCGAATGATTGGATAGTATAAAACCTCCAAGTGGTTTTTGATCTACCTTCCTTCAAATTTTTTAGACAAATTGGAAATAAAAGCGGGAGGATAGTTTTATTTAACTATGTCTCACTATTGCTAGGTTGTCCTACAGTTGCGGTCCACAAACACTTTTTACCCAATAAAACCTAGCCTAACCTGAACATAAGCAAAAAAACAAACAAATGAAAAACTACTCCCACCCCCACTTATTTTTGATTTATTTTAAAGATAGGGCGAGGGTAGTTGCTTGACAATGCACTTTAAAGAAACCACCAATAACAATACCAAATAATTGTCGTGTATTCATTAAGACAGATATACAGAAAGACAAGGGCATGAGCCATCCTAAGCTTAATAGAAAAAGTTTTGCGTGTTTAAAAATGTACTTATTTGTATAAATATAAGCTGCTACATATATTGACAAGATAATTGCAATTTATTATTCAACATTTATTTTCACGTGTCTACTTCAACAAATGTAGTTATGTACACTTTCCTTTAATTTAAAAACTAGCGGCTTCGCCCCTAGCCTCTAGGGGCTTTGCCCCAAGAGGTGATAAAAAAAATTAATATTTATTGTTTTAGTGAGAGAATGTTGCTATTCTTTCATTCAAAATAAATGCTGGAATAAAAAATAAAAATAAAAAGGGCAGCCTGCGGCAGCCTGTATCAGAGCAAAATAAAAAATAAGGGGGGGATTTTTTTGTTTTTGGGGGGGTTAGGGGTGTCCCACCCCCCCAAGAAAATAGCTTAAAACCACCACAGGACCAATAGGTATATACCCTCAAGAGTAGAATCCGATCGGTTCAGTGGTTACCGAGATCTTAAGCTTCAGACGGACGGACGGACGGACGGACAGACGAACAGACAGACAGACAGACAGACAGACAGATAGACAGACAGACAGACAGACAGACATACATCGTACTACTTTGTATTATTGATATGCATGATCGTTATACATAAGCTCTAATGACACTAGAGGCAAAGGGAAGAGGGGAAAAGTCTACCTTTCATTTTCATTTTTAGCTCTTTAAAAGTAAAAATAAAGAACAAATTTTGCAAGTAGGTATTTATTTTCCAAGGTTCCTTTTATTGGGAGGGTAAAGGAACGCTTCTCAAAAAAAAATTACAAACCCTAATCGGACATATAAAAGCTTCACTGTAATGGAGAACCATTTACATTTTACTTTTTTGAGACTTTAAGCACCGATTCTAGCCTCGCTGGTCAAAAATACTAAAGACCAGAAGTATTATATTCTAAAAGCAGAACGCATTTGGGGCAACAGACTAAGACATCAATCTACATTGTAGTATGTATAACGATTTATGGATATGGGTGTTCTTGTTCAATATTCATATAAGAATTTCATTCCAACTTTCTTTTTTCTTTCAGGGATCTAAAGGGATAAGACAATGGCCGAAAAATTATTTTACATCCCCAATGATGACACACAAAATTAACCTTCCTGTAGATTAAAATTAGTGGTTGAAACGTTTAAACTCTCAACTCAGTAAACCAACCAACCAAAATTCAGCAAAAGTCCCCAAAGTTGTTAAGCTAACGAATAAGAAAAAGTTATTGTAAAACTTTGGGGACTAGTATAATAAACAACCCATTAACCCCTTCCTGTTTTCTTTACTTTAAATCCATATATAATTTTAAAACATAAATTATTCTACTTTGACAAATAAGCATAACACAGTGAATAATTTTATGATTTATGGGTTTTTTTAGCAGCAAAGTTTTTATAAATCTTACTTATTATTTGGTTATTATCCTTTTAAAAAAGGAACAGGATGTTTATTCTGTCTGTCTTTCTGCACCGAAAGATATATTAACCGCTTAACCGATATGGTTCTCTATTACAGGGTATCTTCTCATAGGTCCGAGGAAGGTTTATGTCTATCTTGGGGGAGGGTACCACGACCCTCCTAGAAATAAATGAACCCAACTCAAAAAAATATTTTTTAAAACTACAACTGAAAATGGGGGGGGGGGGGTGAATTAACCCCCCGCCCTCAAGTTAAGTAGTACGGTTTTTTATCTGAAGGTGTGATCTCAATGAATACTAAACTAAATGAGTTCTCTATTTCAGGTAAGCCTTACATATGGCCTGTGATGATTTTATATCTGTTATTTCCGATCTAAGTTTTGGGATGGTTTTCAGCTTCTTTTTAGCCCCTCACTGCCCCTTCAAATACAGAGCTCCTAAATGCTAGTGGTGTAACCACTAGTAGCTTAAAAAGCAAAAATCCTATACGATTATATAGATTTGCAGAATTCTTATGGATTTTATTATCTTCAACTAATATGTAAAATAAAATTTTGAATTATTAAATTTATTGGATGATTATGTAAAATTGGAGAACACTGGGATAACGACATCCTTAAGTAGCAAGTAATCTAAAGGGATAAGACAATGACTAATAAATTGATGAATATCCTTAAAATTATCCCTTCTGTGGATTATTAGTAGTTGATATACTCAATTAAACGAACCAACAAATCAAAACTCAAAAGTCCCCAAAGTTGTTAGGACAACGAATAAGAAAACATTATTTAAAAAATTTGAGAACTAATCTAATAATTAGTCGTCCATTGCCCACCCCCCTCTCTGTTAAGCAGCAAAGTATAAAAAAAAACTATGGATGGACTATGTTTTGCCCTCTTTCTGACAATTTTAATACAATACATAGCCCTTTGATGTTAGTAAATCAATATAAATAGCTACAAAAGTTAAAATTGATTCAAATAAAAAAGTTCTATTGTAAAGGCCTTTACTACAAGAAATGCATTATTGACTTAAGGAAGAGTTTACTTAACACTTATGAATTCAATATTAAACTTCCAAATTATAAGTAGAGTATGTATTATATTTAAAAAATAAGGTTTCTATCATTAATAGAATCCAAATAAATCGTATTTTCCCCATAGAAGTTCCATTGCATTATCGACAGACTGACTTACCATAGATGCTCATTAGTAATTATGATATTCGAAAAAAATATTAGTTTGAAAATCAGCATATAAAATCAAATTACCTCTGAAACGTTGCTAACAGAGGGAAAGACAGACAGAGAGGCATAGATGACATGAACATAAAGACATACACAGGCAAACCATCATGTAGACATACAGACACTAAAAATATTAGCTTATTTTTGCTCAACCTCATGGAAATCAATTTTTCTTGTTTTGAAATAAATATTTTAATAAAATACTCTGTACTTTAAAAATCCAAAAAAAGGATTATTTTACTATTTTATCTATTCTATTCACGCCCCTAGTGGCATCTAGGAACACTAATTGGTAGGTTGAAGGGGGAGATTCATTTTTCAATTCAACAATTTAATTTAACCTACGAAAAAGGTAATTTTGTTTATCAGAATTAGGGATGCACATCAATTTCTTTTATTGTCTTTCTTTATGGATGGTGTCATCCTTGTTTCTTTAAGAACTTTTGTATCATATGAAGGAAATGAAGTCATTCCTAAAAAGGACAGAAATCCCCTTCCTTGGGTATAGGAAGGCTATTTCCTTTTCTTTTTCTTACAAATTCTCAGTAAGGAAGGTGATTTCTGTCCACTATCTTACAAATTATCACTAAAGGAAGGTGACCTCTGTCCACCATCTTACAAATTCTTCCTAGTTCTTAGAAATTCTTCCTTTTCCTTACTATTACAACTATGTTTAATTAATCTACCTCATTTCACCAAATTCTTCCTTTTTCTCAGAAATTCTACCTTAATTACACAAATTCTCCCTTATTCTCAGATAACTTACCTTATTCTAAGAAATTCTTCCTTATTTCAAGAAAATCTACCTTATTCCCCCAAATTCTTCCTTATTCTAAGAAAATCTACCTTATTCCCTCAAATTCTTCCTTGTTATAAGAAATTCTACCTTATTCTAAGACATTCTTCCTTATTCTAAGAAATTCTACCTTATTCTAAGAAAATCTATATTATTCTTTCTTATTCCCCCAAATTCTACCTTATTCTAAGATAATCTACCTTATTCTAAGACATTCTTCCTTATTCTAAGAAATTCTACCTTATTCTAAGAAAATCTACCTGATTCTAAAAAATTCTTCCTTGTTCTAAGAAAATCTACCTTATTCTAAGAAATTCTTCCTTATTTTAAGAAAATCTATATCATTCTCCCTAATTCTTTCTTATTCCCCCAAATTCTACCTTATTCTAAGAAAATCTACCTTATTCTAAGAAATTCTTCCTTATTCTAAGAAAATCCACCTAATTCTTCCAAATTCTTCCTTATTCTAAGAAATTCTACCTTATTCTAACAAATTCTTCTTATTCTAAGAAAATCTACCTTATTCTAAGAAATTCTTCCTTATTCTAAGAAATTCTTCCTTATTCTAAGAAAATCTACCTTATTGTAACAAATTCTTCCTTATTCTAAGAAATTCTACCTTATTCTAAGAAATTCTTGCAAAACATAGCAAATTCTTGCAATATATAGGGGTCCAAAACTCAAAAACCTGGTGTCCTTGGTACCGATGGTAAGAGTTGGTAAATGGTTCGAATCCTTAATAAATTTGGCAGTAAAGGCCAAAAATATTTTGGCATTTAGTCAAAATTTTGAAGAAAAAATACCCAGGTGGACAAATAATTTTGATCAAAAATTGAAAAGTGTCAAAATATTTTTGGACTTTGACCAAATTTACTAAGGATTTGAACCATTTCCCAAATCTTACCGTCAATACCAAGGACACCAGGTCACCATATCTTGAGAACGGGTGGTCGGATTGCGCTGAAAATTCGTTATTGAGTTTGGAACACCTATATATTGCAAGAATTTGCTATGTTTTGCAAGAATTTGGGAGAAATAGTTAGATTTTCTTAGAATAAGGAAGAATTTCTTAGAATAAGGAAGATTTTCTTAGAATAAGAAAGAATTTCTTAGAATAAGGTAGATTTTCTTAGAATAAGGTAGAATTTCTTATAACAAGGAAGAATTTGTTAGAATACGGTAGATTTTCTTAAAATAAGAAAGACTTTGTTAGAAAAAGGAAGAATTTCTTAGAATAAGGAAGAATTTGGGGGAATAAGGCAGATTTTCTTAGAATAAGGAAGGATTTGGGAGAATAAGGTAGATTTTCTAAAAAAAGGTAGAATTTCTTAGAATAAGGAAGAATTTATTAGAATAAGGTAGATTTTCTTAGACTAAGGAAGAATTTCTTAAAATAAGGTAGATTTTCTTAGAATAAGGAAGAATTTGGGAGAATTAGGTAGATTTTCTTAGAAAAAGGAAGAATTTCTCAGAATATGGTAGATTTTCTTAGAACAAGTAAGATTTTCTTAGAATAAGGTAGAATTTGGGGGAATAAGAAAGAATTAGGGAGAATAAGGTAGATTTTCTTAGAATAAGGTAGAATTTCTTAGAATGGGGTAAATAATTTTCTTAAAACAAGGAAGAATTTCTTAGAATAAGGTAGATTTTCTTAGGATAAGGAAGAATTTCTTAGAATAAGGTAGATTTTCTTAGAATAAGGTAGAATTTCTTAGAATAAGGTAGATTTTCTTAGAATAAGGAAGAATTTGGGAGAATAAGGTAGATTTTCTTAGAATAAGGAAGAATTTCTTAGAATAAGGTAGATTTTCTTAGAACAAGGAAGAATTTCTTAGAATAAGGTAGATTTTCTTAGAATAAGGTAGAATTTTTTAAAATAAGGAAGAATTTCTTAGAATAAGGAAGAATTTGGGAGAATTAGGAAGATTTTCTTAGAATAAGGAAGAATTTCTTAGAATAACGTAGAATTTCCTAGAATAAGGAAGAATTTGGGGGACTAAGGAAGAATTTGGGGGAGTCAAGTAGATTTTCTTAGATTTAGGAAGAATTTCTTAGAATAAGGTAGGTTATCTGAGAATATGTGAGAATGTGTAAGGAAAAGGTAGACATTGTTATGAAAAGGTAGAATTTGGAGTAACTAGGTTAATTTTCTTAGGATTAGGAAGATTAAGTGAGATTTAGGGAGGTGATTTTTATTCTCTTTTTCAGATATGTGAGAAAAAGGAGAGTGATTTTTGTCCATATTTCACTTATCGGAGAAAAACGAAGATGATTTCTGTCCTTTTTGGAATGAAATTTCTGTCCTTTTAAGGAATGACTTCATTTCCTTCATATGATCCGAACTATTTTCTACAAAATATTATTTATATATTGATTTCTATGTAAAATATATATAATTATTTACTAACCAATTTTAGCCTAACCTAGTTTGTTATGAAAATCAATAACATAACCTTTTTTGCTGGATACACTTTTTTTCAGGGACCTTAAGGGATAAGACAATGAACGTTGAATTGATGCAAATTAATAACTTTGTTAGATTATAAATATATTGGTTGAAAAGTTTGGACTCTGCTACTTTGAACCAACCAAAGGTTTGATAAAAGTACCCAAAGTTTCTAAGCCAACGAATACATGGTTATAAAACTTTAGGTACAACGGCAATAAGATATACAGTCCATGTCCCCTCCCTCCGTGCTTACTTACATAAGGGACACCGGTGCATAATTGTCAAGTATGTAAATATTAAAAAATTAGGCCGATCTACTGCAGTTCACGGTAAAATATCGCTGTTAAGCAATATTTCCAAAAATCTATGAATTTTAAAGGCTGCTAGCTGCCAAACGGCTGAACGTACAGATCATGCCCGCACACTATTTTAAGCGGCATAAGAAGGCCTACAAATAATCTGGAATAGCCATAAATCAATAATGCATAATTATCTCGCAGTGCAGAGAAATGCGCGAAAAAGACCTATTTTACGCGCATTTATTTACCAGCAATATTTTACAGTTAACTGCAGTAGATCCAAAAATTGTAAAAAAAATAGTTAAGCAAGTACAAATTAGTCCATGAGCTATGCAGCTTTAACAAAATGTCAAATAAAATCTATTTGTGACACAGTAAAATTGGAGAAAGTCTTGATATATATTCAATAAATGTAAAAATAAAGCTCTATAACCATAAACAAGACTTAATTGTAGATTATTTGTGGATGTTAGAGAGTGAGAATTTAATAGAGAGCAGCCACATTAAGCCGTTTAAAAATGCTGTTGTCCTGAAGTGAATAAAAGACATGTTGTTTGGACCCATAGACGGACGTATGGCGTACTAGATTCATAGGGTAGCTACGCTACTTACAATGAAGCATTATCGTATTAATCACGCAACCTCTTTATATTTCGTAAAGACGAAATAAAGGTACAAGTGGCCGGTTGAGCACTGATATCCCCCCACCCCCTATTTTTTAAAATATATTTTGAATGATTTTTTTGGGTGGTGGGATGGGGGGGGGGGTAGTACTTGCCAAACCGGAGCCCTATCCAAATCCATGCCACATATATGTATATCTGCGATCATCGATGCCTTTACAATGCGCATGGCTAACTAATACACAAAACAACCTAACCTTTTGTAACCTAAAGTATTAGAGAAACAAACAAAAAACTTCAAAAACTTGTTTAGAACTGCATCGATACAAATAATTAAAAATGGCATTTAATTTAATCTATTAAACATTAAAGTGTCTATAAAGTGTAAAATCAACATTTGTTAAAGGTTTCAAAAAAGTGTTTTCCCAATTAACTGAATTTTTTTTATAATAGCGATTTTGTAATTTTTAATACCTTTATATATAATGTAACAGGATCTCCGTGTGTGTGTCTGTGTGCACTAAAGGATCTCGCTTACCACTAAACCAATATGATTCTCCTTTAATGTATTTTAGTGGGTAGTAGCAAGAAATCAGACTTTTAAACATTAATAATTCTTGGTGTTAATTACATACAATAGCCCAAAAACTTCCTAATAATCAAAGAAAATAAAAAAAGCTATAACTATTACCAGCCGGAATAAAAAAAGTGTTTATTTTGTGTATTGTTGTAAACACTGTCAATAATAGTAAAGTAAATTAATGATAATAATAAATACATAATGTTCTATCACTTCCGTATATTGTCATGCCCACAAAAAGCAGAGAGAGGGGACAATTTGCTGTTTATTACACTGCACTGGTCCCAAAAGTTTTTAATAAAGTTTT
This sequence comes from Acartia tonsa, assembly GCF_053477335.1. Lineage (NCBI taxonomy): Eukaryota > Metazoa > Arthropoda > Copepoda > Calanoida > Acartiidae > Acartia > Acartia tonsa. The sequence goes on along the minus strand of NC_137272.1, from coordinate 6,494,116 downwards.
CTTATTCGTAAGCTTAACAACTTTGGGGACTTTTTGTTTGGTTGATTCGAGAAGTTGAATGTTTAAACGTTTCAACAACTAATTGTCTTATCCCTTTAGATCCTTGCTCAATCCTACTATAATTCAGTTAGGAGGAAATGATTGCAACCTTAACAACATTTGTGTGTGTGGATGTTTAATTGTGGAAAACAAAGAATAAGCAAGTGAGGCAAAAATAAATTTTTTTAATCATCGAAAGCTTTGCTTTTTTCATTAGAATATCCCTCAGAGAAAAAGATATAAAAACAAAGATTGAAAATTTCAAGTTCGAATTTCAGCCCCTAAGAGCTTACACTCATTCATGATAAGAAAAACAAATATTCATACTTTTGAATTCTTTACAACTTTGCTTTTATGAAGTCTTTCATAAAACCACTCTATATATGATTTATCTAAGGCTGAATTTTCGTGACCTTAGCAAAGCAACTGATAAAAATAGCCAGTGATTAACTCCCTTCAGGAGTGGTTTTATAAAAAACTTTAAAAAAGCAAACTTGTTTAAAATTTTGAATTAATAATCTTTGCTTGTCATGATTGTTCGTTAACTCCTAGGGGATGAAAATTGAACTTAACATTTTCAAATCTAATTTTCTCAAAAATTAGATTTAGTTGAATTTTAAAATTATCAAATGGTGTTAATAAACATACTTACTGATACAAATGCAAAGTCATTTTTGCCTAACACTAAAATAAACTTTTTTCGTCTGGCCGTGCAACAGTGAGGAGACAGGATGATCTCTTGGGGACTAAAGGTGATGCTTCGGGTTCAAGTCCTCTTCAAGCTACCGTTAACTTAATCTAACTATGTATGTTGCGCATCTGACATAGCAGCAGTAGGAACCATTTAAACGTCTAGTTTTGACGCGGTGTAGAGCCGAGACTCGATCCTATCACCTCTCCGAGTGTGTGTGTGTGTGTGTGAGAGAGAGAGAGAGAGAGAGAGATAGAAAGAAAAGGAGAGAAAAGGAGAAAGAGAGAGATAGAAAAAAATTTATTATGGAAATTAAACTTCACATTCCTTTCTCTCTGATTTAATTAATGATATATTTTAAAAGCCAATTCTTATTGTAAGAAATTGATAAATTGTTAGTTTTAAAGAGAGGAAGGTCAAAATAATATGGCCTGATTTTTGGAAGGGGCCATTTAGAGTTTTTAAGTAGCGAATCTACTCTATGAAATAAAGTATATTCGTGCATTCACTCAAATAGTAAGGTCGTTGAAATAATTTTGATTTATCGGAATAATGTTATTTTTTATAATTAAAGACAAGACTAATCTACCTATGTATATATTTATTAATTTTTACAAATAAAGAGGGAAGGTTAATTTTTTCTGGGGTAGGGTGTTGTCTCTTTTCCACTCCTCCTTTCTAGAAAATAGACATAAATAAAAAATCAGACATTTTCCCTGAGAACCAGAACCAATCCAGCAGTTAGCGAGATCTTAAGCTGACAAACAATAATCGTTCTACTTTGAATCATAGATACAATAAATTCTTTTATGCCTTATTTGCTCCTTAGAAAAAAAGTTCTTTTTAAATGGTAAGTTATGATATATAATTGTCCCTTTACTAATAATGTCTGACGCTTCCTATATTTACCATTGGTAATGTATTATGTAAAATAGATAAAAATAGTACGATTATATTCTTAAATAGCATCGCCAAAATAGAATGTGAATTATTAGACAGTAAGATTTATAGTTTAGCCTCGGCTACCCCATAGATGATGGGATACACTACAAGATCTTATTTTGTTTAATCTTGCTTAATAATGTGCATGATTATATGGTTCAGATCGGAAAACCGTTCATTACACGACCTTTGGCTGGAAGTCCTAACTTTGCATGGTAATGAGTTGCGTCTGTTTAGAGCTAAGACATTCCCCTATTTTTGTTTACACCTCACAGTATGAACATTTTTTAACATATTTTCTTATAACGCGGTGTCACCTTCCCGAAAATGATTTATTAAATATTCTTTTAATTCTTCCAAAAGAAATTTTTTTATAAATTTGTTTGCTTATAGACCAATGTGTAATTTGATTAAAAGATAATAATTTGTGGATACGACTAGTATATACTTTTTACACTTTACACTTATAGTTATTGAACAAAAAATTACGATCACTTCCTTGGTTATTGATGATTTTAAAGATTTAAAAGCATGAAAAGTTTTTTGTTCTCTACAATACAAAGTAAAACGATGTCTATCTGTCTGTCTGAAGCTTAAGATCTCAGAAACCACTGAACCGATTAGGCTCTACTCTTCAAAGAATATATCTATGGGTTTAAGCTATTTATTGGGGGAAGCTTTATAATTGTGTTGGGATGGTTTCAGTCTAGTTTTCTGACCTCACCCTTCCTACCCTAGAAGCTAGGAGCGAGGCAACTAGTTAGTAATAAAAACATGTTGTTTGCAAAAAAATTATATAAAATTGAAAAACATAATAAATGTTTAATAAATCAAATTTGCATTGCAATATAATGCTTGGATAAAAAGATAAATATTTCACTTATTTTTAATTCCTAGGACAACAAGGTACAATGTTATAAGCAAAGCATATTCATAAGTCCTAAAAATCTAAATATGTCCTTAAACAGTATCCTGTATTTAAGCATACTGTATACATTTATATTCTGATAATTCAGTTCTGACACTCTACAAGTGTCAATGTTTGTTTGTCCTGCTGTTTAAGCGCTTCGCTTTTATGGATGTTGTCATCCTTTTTAAGCCGTATAAGCTACGCTCTGACAAATGAAAGTGAAATTACACTAGAATTTTAGAAAAAATATTCAATAATTGCAAAGAAAAGTACTTTAATTGTAATCTACAAAAGTAGTAACTTTGTGTATCATCATTGGGAATGTACATCAATTTATAAACCATTGTTTTATCCCTTTATATCCCTGATTTAAAACTCCAATTTTAATATAAAATTAAGTAACACACAAGAACAATCATGTCCAATATTTTTACTGAATTAATAACGCAAACGGAAGTATAAAGTAGTTTAACTGTTAAGGGTGCGGAGGAGGGTGTCAGCTACCCCCTTTCACTCTCTCGAAAAATCAGGGCTCAACTTTAAAAGAATAAATTATGAAAAGACTGAATTTGTTTGTGTAGGAACAGGTTTAGACATCCAGCTGAATTTTAAAGTTATAATATGACGATTTCACTGAGGTTTACGCTCAGCTGCCAAGTACTGTAAGAAATACATCCCCTTGGAAAACACTGTGCACGACACTTGTTTAAAAGTTTACTAAAGTTAAGGACAGTTGGAAATACCATACTAAAAGGGTGGCTGTCATAGACGTTTAAGGGGGGGGGGGGTAAAAGGGTGATTACCCCCAAATGAACCCCCCAAAATTTTAGATTTTCAATTTTTAACCCTCCCCCCCCCCCCAATAAAAAAATGCCTCGATAAAATAAAGATTACCCCCCCAAAAAAAAAATTTATTTTCAAAATTTTACCCCCCCCCCCCCCAAATAAAAAAGCTTGGACGCCCCTGGTGGCTGTGATATGAATTTTAAAAGAATGTATGTCTCCAACGTTTTATACATTAACTTATGTACAATTGTCCTTTTTATTGAATTAGCTATAGAGTAGCTACTCCTAAATACTAAAAGTGCAATCTAATGATTTATTATCATACTAAATGACTTGGCATGTATGAATGACGTTCATGACAAATATTTCAAAGGTGACGAGAAATTAAATTATTAAATTGGAGAAATTCAAGTCAAAAAAATATTTTTTAAAAGAACCTAAAGACAAAGGTAGGTATATAAAACATAAAAGGGTGAAGTAAGCAAAAAAGCTAGGAAGGACTCGTTTATATTCGGAAATTCTTTATTATTTTAAGAAAGCAAACCACTAAAACGATACTATAGATCTGAAGATCTGAAAGGCGTTGTGAATTCGACATTTTAAATGATTTTCCAGATCAGCTAATTGAGACCCTTCGTTGCAAATTTATAGTTTCTGTTTTGCTGGTTTTTTTATTGCTTTTTTAAAAACAATAATGTAATAGTTATTTATCACATCGTATTATAGACATATTAGAATGAAAATTTATAGAATTGAAACCATTTTTGTTAGTCACGGAGTGCGAGGGCAGTTTCTATCAAAACTATATTTTATGATTTTTATATAAATTTTCATGAAAAATTGTCTGTAAGCTATGCTATATATGATTTTCAGATATATGACTTATAACCGGTTCTAATGCAGCGGATATTATTCGGTTTTAAAGCCATACTGGAAAGTATTGTATACATATATATTTAATTTATTTTGATGTATTTATTGATGATTGATTTTGATAAAAAGCGTGACAAATATGTAATTATCAATAAGCACTTTTTTATTAATAGCGAAGCTACACTATAATATATGGGTATCCATACGTCAGTACGTCCAAACTATACAATTTGGTTCGTCAGTCCGTCAATAACGAATAGCTGTGAACGTAATTTAGGAATGTTAGAATTGTCCTATCGACTTTACACCTTGATTCCAGAAACTGTTAGGTATAATTCGGATAGCGTAGCAACTCTATAAGCTTAATCAGAATATGATTCATGGATAGTGCCTTATGTAGGTTTGTGTGGCTTTTTATTGCTGCACTACCTATTAAAATAACTGGCCTTGGTTTGTTAATAGCATAGTGACTTAATAAATCATATTCATTTAGAATTTGCGACATGCATTGTTAAAGAGGTAAGAGGGAACAATGGATTGCGTATTAAACTGGTATGGTACCCAAATTTTTTACAAAACTACGATCTCATTCGTTGGCTTGAAACCTTGGGTACTTTTATCTAATATCATTGGTAATGTACACTAACGTTTCGTCCATTAGCTTATCTTTTAAGATCCCTGTAAAAGAATAATATCGGTTTAGAATTTATAGAAACCTTTTGGATCTACTGCAGTTCACGGTAAAATATTCAGCAATATTTCCAAAAATCTATGAATTTCAAAGGCTGCTAGCTACCAAACGGCTGAACGTACAGATCATACCCGCACACCATTTTAAGCGGCATAAGAAGACATACAAATATTATTTGGAATAGCGAAGATCTAATTATGCACAGAGAAAGCTTCACTGAAGAAAAAACGCGTAAAAAAGGTCTTTTTCGCGCATTTCTCTGCACTGCGAGATAATTATGCATTATTGATTAATGGCTATTCAAGATTATTTGTAGGCCATCTTATGCCGCTTAAAACAGTGTGCAGGAATAATCTGCACGTTCAGCCGTTTGGCAGCTAGCAGCCTTTAAAATTCATAGATTTTTAAAAATATTGCTTACCAGCAATAATTTAACGTGAACTGCAGTAGATCCAACCTTTTTAATACATAAAAAACTTTACTAAGGGCAGAATTTCAAAAAAAAATATTAAGTTGTCGAGAAGCTTTACTTTACATGAAATAAAATATGTCTTGTACACACGGACTTACAATGTAAACTATTGAGTATCTTCTTTTCAATAATGCATGCATGTATATAATTCTAAAACTATGCTAAGGATTTAGGAAAAATGAGTAAGAAAGAGAGAGAAAGAAAAAGTATGAGTATATCTGGTAAGCCGAGCGTACTCGGCCCACGGGGTAACGAGTTCGGATTCAACGGGCCCTAGCCTTTAAGTATTCTACCAAACAAACAAGCAGGATTCAATCATACAGAATTATATATTTAAAACTGAATAATATTTACAAGTTATGTTTACTATATATATACAACAAAAATATGACAATAGTTAGGTTTGAAGGGGGTGTGGGGCGCTAGGGCTTAGCGCCCGACGGTAGACAGGCTGTGGGGGCAGCGGTGGTAAAAGGGGAGGCAGTGCCTCCCGATTATATAAGTGCATGATGGACTCGTGATAGTTGCATGTTCAAGTCCCCTCCCCACATTTAGGCAGGCTTAGTTTGACCGCCGAGTGCGGGGTTAACAGCGGTCATGAGATGGATAGTGATATAATGGGATTAGTGCGGTGGGTTTGTTATCATAAGTCACAGCGAAGCAACTCTGTATTGGGCCTGTCCGTATGGGTGTCGTATTACCACAACCTCCCCTTCAAGGGTTGCGTGGCTCTTGAGACACCAGGCCTTGAACCTGGGGATACGACAGCCGGCTCATGCGCCGGACAGGCAGTTCCTGGGGCACAGCTCGATGGAGGACAGCTCGGGCTACACAGGCTCCTCGGGACACTCGTTGCTCGGTCTGACTGTGGTTGGTGATCAGCATTGTCAGCTCCTGGTTGGCTTCTAGGCGTGGGTTGGCCACGGCCAGGCCTCGCCGCTGGAAATTTTGCCTCGTCTGCAGGATCAGTTCTGTCTCGGCTGGTAACTGGACACGGAGGCCTAGGCAGATTCTGGTGGTTCCTAAGGGTGGAATGGTGATGGCAAAGGGCGCATAGAATTCCATGGGGGCGCCTGCTTGATTCAGGTTGCTTGGCCTCCTAGCTCCTACCCGGATGGGGATGGCTGTCATCAGCAGGGGGCACATGGCTTCTTCTTCTTCTTCTGGGGCGGCTTCTTCCATCGCAGTGGCTGGCTCTTCTCCTACAGGTCCGCTGCTGGCTGGCAGGTTCTCCATGTCTGCGTCAGGGTTCCAGATGGCATCTCTGAGTGGCTCTGGAGCGGGCGGCGGCGGCGGTGGTTCGTTGGGTTGCTCCTGCAGGTTTTCCTCCACTGGGTCACGATCTTGGCCGCTAGGCTGGGGGGCGGCTGCGGCTGGCTGGTGCACTGGGAACTCTCCTGGGTTGCTAGCTGCGGGCGCCGCCGCTCCAACTGGCAGCTCGGTGGCATCCTCGTCGCCGTCCACGTCAACTTGGATGTCTTCTGGGATCTGGTGGGCAGTCACATCTCCAGTGTATTTGCGCAGTCGGCCTACATGCGCGGTAACTTCTGAGATCCTGGCTACTGGAGAGGCAGGTTTGATGACATAATGGACTTCTGTAGCTTTCCTTACTACCTTCCAGGGGCCCGTCCATCTCTTGGTAATCTTGGCTGCCTTTCCTGGCACCAGGCGAGGGGCCAGGTACCAGACCAAGTCTCCAACCTCATACTTGGCCGTGCCTTCGTAAGCTGCCGCGCTCCTCCTGATGGCTCCCTCCTCCTTCTGCTGGATGGCATCATAAACTGCATAGTAGCGCTGCAACAGAGCTTGGACGTTGGCTGGAACTGAAGCATATTCGGTCTCTGGCAGCCGTAGCACCATGTCCACCGGAAGTTTGGCCTCTCTCCCAAAGAAGGCCAGGAACGGGGTCACACCAGTGGATCTACAGGCCTTGGTGTTGTAGGCAAAGGCGATGGCAGGCAGGTGGGGCTCCCAGTTGTTATCGTCTCGGTCTAGGAACAGGCGCATGCCTGTGTTGAGCGTCCTATGAAACCTCTCCACTCGGTTGGACTGCGGATTGTAGGGTGGTGGATGTGTCAGGCCAATCTCGAGCCGGGAGGCCAGTTCCTGGAATACCTGGCCGGTAAATTCCATTCCATTGTCGGAATGGATCTTCAGGGGGCACCCGAACGTGGCCAGGTGGCGGTGCAACAGGGCTTCAGCCACCGTGAGGGTGCGCTTGTTGGGGATGGCGTAGAGGCTGACAAACCGGCTAAATCCATCTTGGCAGGTGAGGATGTAGCGGTTCCCAGCTGGGGTCTCTGGCAGTGGCCCCACCAGGTCGATGAATAGGACTTGCTGTGGATACCCCTGGCGGGAGGGCACGTGGATCCCCTGCTTCAGCCTCTCCTTGGTAACTTTCTGGACACACTCAGGGCAGGTTTGTACCATCAGGCGGACGTCACGGGCCAGGTTGGGCCACCAGAAGTGCATGGCAACGCGGGCGATAGTTGCGTCCATCCCAAAGTGCCCAGCCATGGGGGTCCCATGGGCTAGAAAGAACGCATCCTGTTGGAGGGCCGCAGGCAGCAGGTATCTTGTCCTCTCTCCTGTCAGAGTCTGGTCAGTGGTGGTGAGGCAGCCATGCTCGTCAAGCCCCAGGGCTGAGAAGCGGCTGGCGTACTGCTGCTCGTCTCGTTCCTTGCCACGCAGCTCAGCCTTGGTTGGGGCCTTGCCATCAGCCACCCATTGGCGGACACGGAGCAGGAGGGGGTCCTGTGTCTGGGCTTCCAATACTCTAGCTGAGTCCAGTCGGGCGGCAGGAGGCCGGCTAGCTGCGGGCTCCCCTAGCTGGGCCAGGTTGTGGATATACTCCGCCTGCTCTGCTAATTCTTCGGCGCTAGCCGTTGGCATGTTGGCATCTTCCCGGCGGCTGAGGGCGTCGGCGTTGGTATTCTGGGTGCCAGGCCTGTGGCAGACGGTAAAGTCTAAGGCCGCTAGCTCCTCCTGCCAGCGGGCCACCATCCCTGTGGATGTGTTCAGTGATTTCATCTGTAGCAGGGCAGAGGAATCAGTGTTGATCTGGAAGCTGCGGTAGGACAAGATGCCGTGGAATTTTCGGATCCCATAGATAATGGCGGCCATCTCTCCCTTCCAGGACGGGTAGCGCGTCTCAGGGTCGGTTGTCTTGCGCCCCACGGCGGCAATCAGCCTCTCCTTGCCCTCCTGGCATTGACTCAATATGGCAGAGATGGCGCGGCTGCTGAAATCTGTGGTGAGCTGGAACACTGCTGGTAAATCAAACCTGGGCGGCGCTCGGATGGGGGCCTGTCGGAACTTGTCCTTGAGTTGCAGCAGCTGGGCTTCCATCTCAGGCGTCCAGGTTAGGGCCTTGGCCGTCTTCTGCCGATTCATCTCGTATGTGAGGTCTGCATACTCTGGGATGAACAGGCGGTAGTATCCAAAGAAGCCCAGCAACGCCAGCAAATCCTTGGGGGTGCTAGGGGCTGGCCAGTCCAAGATGCGGTCAATATAGTCCTCTTGCATGGCTATCCCCTCTCGGCTGAGGGTGTGACCCAGATAATCCACCTTGGACCGGAACAACTTGGTCTTGGCTGGCTTGAGGCGGATCCCTCCCCTGCGGTGGGCTTCCAAGACCTCTCGGAGCCTGGCCAGGTGGGCCCAGGTATCCTGGTGGAAGGTCAGGACGTCGTCAAGGTATGACTGGAGGTTGGCTGTGCCTAGTGGGTTTAGGACCCCTGCAATAAACCTGGAATAGACAGACGGTGCCGTAGCCAGGCCAAAGGGCATCCTTTTCCATTGATACAAGCCCCTGGGGGTGGTGAAGGCGGTGCAGGGCCGGCTATCCTCAGACACACGGATGGTGTAGTATGCGGCCACCGCGTCTAGAGCACTGTAGACACGGTGCCCGCCAGCTCGTTCCACCAATTGCTGGATCCTAGGCAGGGGGTAGCTGTCCAGCTCCAGACACTTGTTGAGGGCCCTGTAGTCGACGGCCCAGCGGGTGCTCCCGTCCTTCTTCTTGATGGGCACCAGGGGGCTGCTCCAGGCGGAGTCCGACGGCTCTATGACTCCTTCCTGCAGCCAAGTGTCCAGTTGTTTCTCCAGTTCAGCCTCTTGCCGCGGGTTCAGATCCCTAAATCTCTGGCGGATCGGCTGGGTCCCTGGCTTGAGGCGCAGCTGCAATTCAACCACATCTGTGCAGCCGGGGGTAGAATTGGAGAAGACGTCCCTGTACTCTGACAACGTAGTCCAGACCTCCTTCTTGAGCAAGGGGTCCTTGCGTAGGAACTCATTGTCTTCCATCTCCAAGGCCTCCCACAACTCTTGCATGTCTATAGGCTCAGCAGGTTCTTGGACCGAGTGGAGACGCGGGGGAGGCGTATCAGAGACCTCCAGAATGTCAGGTTTGACCAGCTCCCCTGCCACTGGGAGGCCAGCATCCAGCAAGAGGGGCACCTCCCCCTCATTGACCACCAGTACTCTAAACACAGTGGCAGAGCCAGGCCTGTGGGCATACAGGCCCTCTGGAATAACAAGGTCCTCCCCAAACCTCTGTTCTGGGGCAGCTAGTTGAATGGCATCCTTGGTGCGATGGCCTACTAGCTCAACAGGGACTGCCATAACCCCGCGGCCAGGCAGGACCACCCGCTTGGCTGTGCGGAGCTGGGGTGGTTGACCGTTAGTTGGAGTGACAGCGCTCAGCCTATACGTGGCTGGTGAGGGGTCAGCCTTGGCTCCGGGACCCACCGGCCGCGACTTGACGGGCTCGGCTTCTGGAGAGGCTGTCGTGTCGGAGCCAGGCTTGGCTCCGGGGGCGTCCGGCCACGATTTGACGGGCTCGGCGCTGGGAGAGGCCAAAATGCTGGGTCCAGCTTTGGCTCCGTGGGCGTCCGGCCGCGACTTGACGGGCACGGCGCCGGGAGAGGCTGGGGCCTGAGAGTTGAGTGTGGCTCCGGGTACATCAGACCGCGACTTGACGGGTCTGGACTCGGGCTTGGCTGGTGGACTGGCTGGAGGTCCCAGGTAGAGGGGGCCAGGTGGACACGGCTGGCCGTTGATAAAAATGTCGGAGGAGAAGATTGGTTCTGGAGGGCTGGCAATCTCAGGAAACGTTGTTGGCAGGCTCTCCCTTGGCACCTTGGGCACTGGGGGCAACCCCATGGCTAGCAGGTTAGCGCCCTTGTGTGCGTTGAGCTCAGCGTCCACCCAGTGTGTGCCTTTCTCAACCACACGCGGCTGCTCAGGCAGGGGGCCTGGCAGAGGCCCCTCATAGCTTAGCTCTCTCTCGGCTGTCTCCCGGTCAATGGGGACGCCACGGAGTGGGATAAACTCCCCACGCGCCCACAAGCAAGGTGGTTGCATGTCGAAACAGAGCCTAGTTCCGAACTCCTTGAGAAAATACCCTCCTAAGTTCAGAGGGTGGGAGAGATTTCGGACCACAGTCACGTGGTATAGATGGAGTATAAGAGTGTGTGAAACTGCCATATATAACTCTTTTAATTTTCCAATTACCTGGAGGGGCTGGCCTTCCTCATTAGCAGTCAGGATCTGGGTGTTGTCCGGAATCAACATGCGTTGCACGCCCATCGCGTGCATGAGGTGCTCAGAAATTACAGCAGACCCTGGTACACGGTTGCCAGAATCAACCATGGCATCAACCTGTACATGCTGGGCAGGGTCAGGAGTAGGAAACCTCACCCTGATATGGCAGGGGAAGTGGAGGTCTTGCCCTTGGGACAAGGGGGCCTCTCGTTCGGCTGGGGTTGGCAGAAACTTTGGTGGTGGCCGCACCGCAGCTATGGTGGTATCGCTTACCATGGTGGCTTAGACTGTAGCTTCGAATCACTAGGGCTTATTAATTATCACTTGGTCAACAATTTTATATTTATTTTTATCACTTGGTTGACTTTTTATACACAATGATGTGTTGTTATCACTAGGAGCTCTAGGTGTGATTCTGGAAGCACTGGCAGCAGGGAATGTCCGTCCTGCAAGGTTCAGAGGGGTGACGGCGGTAGGGAATGACCCGTCCTACAGCGCCGCTGGTTCGAATCCCGACAAATGGCGGCAGGGAATGGCCCGTCCTACAGCGCCTCGGGTTCGAATCCTGGGAGACAGCGGCAGGGAATGTCCCGTCCTGCCGTGCCTGTGGCTCAAAATCTGCTATCCGTCGCAGTGGTAGGGCTTACTTGTGTGCTGAAGCTTCGCAGCCACACATTGCCTTCTTAGGGAGACCAGCACACAGCTGTCTGTCTCGTAGGTTTGGCCTGGGTGTCCTGGGGCTTGTCCCAGCTACACTTGCCAATTTAGACTCAGTTTTGTAGCCGTCTGAGCTAAATTATCTGGTTGCCGTGGCTGCGCACCTAGCGCTACTCCTACACGATACGGACAAAGCGTCTTAACTGGCGCTTTTAGCAGGCTAAATCTGCTTGCCGTAGGCCAGAGGCCCACATATTGCGTTCAAAATGATGGAAATTCGACCTAAAAAGGCCGTCTCACGGGTCAGTTGGCTTCTCAGTTGGCGGCTGATTGTCCCCTTACTTGCCAAAGGGTCCAATCAGAGGTAGAATAGGCTAGTTCTGTAAGGCTCGATTGAAACACGCTGACACCAAGTTCTGGTAAGCCGAGCGTACTCGGCCCACGGGGTAACGAGTTCGGATTCAACGGGCCCTAGCCTTTAAGTATTCTACCAAACAAACAAGCAGGATTCAATCATACAGAATTATATATTTAAAACTGAATAATATTTACAAGTTATGTTTACTATATATATACAACAAAAATATGACAATAGTTAGGTTTGAAGGGGGTGTGGGGCGCTAGGGCTTAGCGCCCGACGGTAGACAGGCTGTGGGGGCAGCGGTGGTAAAAGGGGAGGCAGTGCCTCCCGATTATATAAGTGCATGATGGACTCGTGATAGTTGCATGTTCAAGTCCCCTCCCCACATTTAGGCAGGCTTAGTTTGACCGCCGAGTGCGGGGTTAACAGCGGTCATGAGATGGATAGTGATATAATGGGATTAGTGCGGTGGGTTTGTTATCATAAGTCACAGCGAAGCAACTCTGTATTGGGCCTGTCCGTATGGGTGTCGTATTACCACATATACCCTGCTTATGTAATTATTGTGTCGACAAAATTTATATGTTTAATTTTTTTAAATTGAATTATAAGGAATTTTTGACATTGATAAACTTAACATTACTACTTTAAACCTATATGAACTACTAGAGTTCTCGTTGGGCACTTTACCCACCCCCCTAAAAAAATTGGGGGAGGTTCAAATTTTTCAGGGATGATTTCTCTTTGGAGGGTGGTGATACCCTCTCCGAAAATAGTTATAAACCTTCCCAATACCTAAATATAATTAGCTTTACTGTAAAGGAGAACCATATCGGTTCAGTGGTTAGCTAATTAATTGGGTATAAACACACAGACAGACAAACATCATTTTACTTTATTATAAGGATAACATATTGACTAGTTTTATGTTGATATAATAGCAACACAAATGTATAACAGGGGAGAGTAAGAAAGTTAGATAATCTAATAGACAAAGTTGAATATTTTTTGACATATTGTAAGATTTATACTTTTCTGAGCTGTGTAACAACTAACTAGGAATTATATTTTTTATACCTCTTTTGTACTTTACATATAAAACTATTTAATTTGACCCCATGATGAGAAATCTTATTAAATGCTAACAAATAGTTTGTAGTAAATACTTTTCTCATATTCATTCGAATCTGGTGGATAGGAACCGGTTCTCATCCATACAAAAAAAATATGTCTAGCATCATATTATATCCAGCTTTCTAAAAATATAAAAATGTACAGTCATAAGATTAAAACCAGTTTTTTTAGTCCGTGCCTTCGGCACCTCGGGGCTAAAAAACTGGTTTTAATTTTATAATTGTACATTCTATATCCGCGGAAAGCTGTTTATAATACGATGCGAGAAATCGTGCGAAATCTTCATTCCTATTTTTGAAATAACTTTTAATTGTAACAGACAATTCTTTTATAAAACACTACTAGTTAAAGATCTTTTACTTCTGACTAATTGATAAATCCAAAAATCAAAATTAAATGTAATAAATTAGAATCTATGTAAAATTTCAGATCATTATGACAGTTTGTGGAACCTACCTTAGTTACTCTATGATAATGGTATGTTCGTTCGTCCATACGTACTTCAAATCATCTTATCTTCCGCGGATAAAAAATGTACAATTATAAGTTTAAAACTAGTTTTTTTAAACCCGAGATGCTAAAGGCACAGACTCAGTTTTATTATTATGATTGTACATTTTTTTTTATTTGTAGAAAACTTTATAAAATACGGTACAATACATGATTTTTCAGTATGGCTTAGAACCGATTCTAATCCATCGGATATTAATCGGTTTTGAAGCCTTGGTGGAGAAAATTATATAAATGTTACCTCTGTTATTGCTACCGCTCCCAGAACCAGGCTTTCCCTGACCATCAAACCAATCAAATATTTGATCAAATTTTTTTTCTCTCTCATGTTTTCCATTTTACAATATAGTTAAATAATCATATCTCATAATGCTTAAACTTATGGAAAGCTCCATTTTCCATTTAGATCTCGAGATGATTTTACTTTCTTTTATTTATTATTTTTCTGTAAACAACTCCCCCCCGCCCCCCCCCCCCCCTACAAAACAAAAATAAATAGCGCAACATTGAAAAATAATTAATACCTTACATGAGAAAAGAAATAGTTTGAAAATAAATAAAATAAAGTGCTTAATTTGTGAAGAAGGGACAAACGGCAGGATGAACTTAAAGACATACCCTAGTATAAATTTGATTCGCTGCCCTATACTATACATGGTATTGCCTGATTTTGTCCAATAAAACCAATTTACAACGTGTAATAATAACAAATTAGCTATTAACATTAATTTTAAATAAGTTTACCTATACCAGGAATAAAAGCATTTTGATTAAATATTTTCTTTGGTTTAAGAAAACGAATACAACAGCATTACCAAAACTGCACTGTACCAAAGGCATATATGGTACAAAATATGAGGAAAGAATATTTAAAATTTATCTATTGTCCTGTCCCTATATACATGATATTTTGAGCCTTCCTTAAGCAATAGCGTCTACCTTTAGGCCTTTAGGCGCACTTGAAGTTCAATTTGGTTTTAAAAAGAAAGTGAAAACATGTGGTTATTTTTAGAGTTGGGGCGGGGGTCAATCTTCTCTTTTTTTTCCTCCACCTTCCAGGACTTATGGGAAGATACACTGTAAAGAAGAACCATATTAGTTAAGTGGTAAGCAAGATCCTTCAGTACAAACAGATAGACAGACACAGATAATGTTACTTTTATATAAGGATATCAAATTCAATATTTAAGATTTATTGATTGATTGATTGTGACCCTGCCTGATGCATTTGCGCGGCTTTCTCCTAAAAAAAATAAATTTTATTAGACAAATAATAATTGTATGGTAGTTTTAATAGATAGATAGATAATTTGAAAGATAGATGGATATTTTCAAGGCTAAATTGATAGATATGTAGATGGATAGTTTAATAGATATGTAGATAGATAGTATGATAGATAGTTGGATAGTTTGAAAAATATATGAATAAGGGTAGATAGTGAAAAAATAAGCTTGAAATATGAGGCCAGAATGATTGAAATGTGAAAAAGCTCATTTCAAATATCTTTAAATAAATCTTTCAGTTTTCACATACAACAGAAAATTCCAACAAACACCGCTACCTATGAAGTGAAGGTTTATACAACACGTTGTTAGCGTTACAAACTTCAAGTTTTTTAAAGCTTTTCTAAAATTAGGGACAGTCCCTCTGCCCGTCCGTCCTTATATCCGGAAAGGGTTACCTATTTCGTTAGTTTAGACATGCTAGAATTATCCCATCGATGTCAAACTTTCCTGCAGTAGTTGGCACTACCAGAATTTCAACAAATTTACTTTCAATCAATTCAATTCAATTATATTCAGATAATTTAGTTCTGACACTCTACAAGTGTTAATGTTCGTTTGTCCTAACGTTTCAGGGCTTCCGCTTTTATGAATGTTTTCATCCTAGTACTTCAATATTTTGAGTATGTTTGCATTTGAAGAAAGGACTTTTTCGTGTGTGATAATATATTGATAAAATGTTTTATTTCTTTTTCCTATAATATGAACGAGGGAGGGAGGGGACATTGAGCTATCTATTACACTAGTCCCCAAAGTTTTATATTAACTTTTCCTATTTCGTTGCCTTAACAACTTTGGGGACTTTTAATGAATTTCATTGGCTTGACTTATTTAGTTGATTGTTTAAACGTTTCAACCACTAATTGTACTTATAAAAGGAGTGAATTTGTGTATAATCATTGAGGATATAGATCTATTTATCAGCCATTGTCTTATCCCTGATATAAAGTCTGTAAGTAGCGCAGTAATAATCATAGTAGCAAGTAAACACCATTACATTCAATTATTGCTAGGAATTGTCTTTAAATCACTGAATAAGACATTTTCATATTCAATAAATCTATGTTTCTTACTTTTTAAAAATTACAAACTTAAGAAAGCGTGGATCATGAAAAGAAAACTAAGTTTCGGGTTTCACAGTAGCTTTTGATATGTTATTTTAGGTTAGGTTAGGTAGGGTAATGTTCCTGATTACCCCACATGATTGGGAAATTGACAGGGTTAAAACATTCATAAATTGCTAGAAATAGGAGAAAAGCTACTCTGAAAATACGATGAAACACGCTACTTCTTTTTCTTTCCATGATCTTACTTAAGTTTCTAAAGTTTGTAATTTAAAAAAGTAAGAAGCATAGATTTATTAGATCCGAAAGCGTTCATTATTTTAATTTGTTTTAAGAGAAATAGATAGATAATCTTGTATTATTGTATTTTTTTGTTTAAATTGAAAACACAACCACAATTTTTTTTCATCAACATTAAAATTCCTTAGGTTTTTACAAAACCGTCAAAATTTGAAGAAATAGATGATTTTTTGTTTCATTGCCGCTCTTTATGTCTTTGACTTGTTTGGTTGATTGGTCGGTGCAATTACCAATCAAAAGTCATGATGAATTTATAAACAATATATATAATATTGTTTATTTTGTGAAAATTGCTCACTTTGGTTGATGTCAAATTTTGTTATCCTTACAAATGTACTAAAATTTCTCTGATATAGAAAGCTGTTAATAGTACCTATAAGAAAATGACGTCATACAATAAGAATGACCATTGCATTGATAGGCCAATACATAGACTAAATTACCAATGACAGGCCAGTATACATTTTAATTGACCAATGGAAAGCCAATATAATAGCTAGACCAATTGGTTTCTTTTATGTAGGCCTTTAAAGATTTCTTTAGGGAGGAGTTTTTTCAAACCCTCCTTAAATAAATATCCCTTGGAAAAAAATATTAACTCACTTATTAAGAAAAAGGGTTTTTGCTAAATCAAATTATAAAACTATTGGTGATAAGATGTAAAAACTATAGAATTCCATGCTTGATTCGGTTAGAGTTAGTATATATATTGTATATGACGATCGACTTCCAAAAACAAATTTTATTAGAAAGGATATCTTAAAGGGCGAATATAGGTTCGATATGATATGAGCTTATATCAAAGGTGCAATTCCATAGATTATAAATAACTTAAAAATATTGACATATTCAATTGTATAAGTCTATTTATAGCTTAAAACCCGTCAATCTCGAAAAAACAAATTTGGAATTAGTGTGGTTCCCCAAGAACTCAAACACCCTAGCATCACACAAGGCTTCGTGGGAAGGTTGAATTAAAAAGCTTTCGTTAAATGATAGTCATAATAACGTGGAAACCAATTAATCAGGGGTAAATATACCCTCCTTCTACCTTCATAAAGTAAATTATTTAAAAGTTAAAAAAAACATCAAATAATGTAAAAAGTAAAAAAAAATAATCGATAAAATTTTCTTGGAGGAAGAATGATTTCAAATCCCTGTTTTTTTGTGGCCGTGTGTGTGTGTGTTGAAAATGCGTACAGAAGGGTTGTTTATATCATCATGAATTAATCAAAGATCTCTGTACAGAAAATAAACTTTAAGACGTATTATTTACCCTGTCAATACTCCTGACGCCTTTCTACGCAAATTATTTTTATGCTTTTTAAAAAATTAAATAAACTAGTATATAATCTAAAATAATAAACATTTAAATTATCTTTTAAGGTGCGTGCCAATGTAATAGTCAATCAAACTTAAGCAAAATAGTCAAAAAAAGTCTTGTAAAGGGCTAAAATAAACGATTTTGTCGGCAATCTCATTTATTATATGTTCAATTGAAACAGAAAATTGCAAAATCTACTTAAGGATTTTTTTGAATTTTTAAATTTGGCATAGATATTCTAAAAGTATGTAATAGCACCTTTGATATAAGCTCGTATCATATTGAACCTATATTCGCCCTTTAACCCATTAGTGACGAAATGGCTTTTAATGCCCGGTTCCAGAAAATGCCGAAAAAAATCGGTTCTCAGTTTTAGGATTGCATCATTCTCAGTATGAATCCCCCCTCTACTACCCTGGTTTTCATTTCCCCCTGGAGCAGGCAGTTTTGCTTACTTCCGTTTGCCGGTATAGCTCAACAAAATTTGAAAACCAAGAAAAACGAGGTGATTTTAAAATACCCCTCCTAACTTTTTTGTTTATGAAGTAAAGTTAGTGATTTTTTTCGTGAAATTTAAAGTTCGGGAAAGCACCAAAAAACGCCAAAAGCGGTTACCTATGCCAAACGGTTTCTTTACTTGCGCCGAACCGGGTTTTCCTGCAACTTTCCTGTGCACGCCACTAGAGCAAAACAAAAAAATTGGAATTCCGTTTTTACCATAACAAAGCTTCCCTGAAATTTTCAGCTCGATCGGTCCATAAAAGTGGTGCTCGGCACTAATGGGTTAAAGTACAAACATCCACACAGACAAAAATTTACTATAGCATAATAGTTTTAAACCTCTTCGAAATGTTATATATACTTTTTCCAGCTTTTAATCTTTCCCCAATATTTTTTTACTTTTTTTCAAGAAAAGGGACCTGATATCATCTCAATAAACAGTAGCGGGACAAAGTGCTTCAAAAATCACAGCCATGTGACGTCAAAAAAATAAGTGATTATCCATCTTTTTTAGGGGGTTTCTTTCCCACTTCTCCTATCATCTCCCTCATTTTTATGACGTCACATGGCTAATTTTGAGACACTTTGTCCCGCTACACCAAACATGTTATTTTGGACAGGCAGAAAAATTGGAGGCTTATTAATTTATATTAAAAAACCCTATCTTTGTTTCTGTAATTCTTTGAGTACACATTTATTATTTCCTTATCAAAAATGCAAGAATTAATGAATATTATTAGTATTAATACTTTTCTGTAATATTTTATAATTGTCTGAGTGTCAAAGCACAAAAAAATAAGTGCAGTTAGTGTAAAGTATTTTGAAGGTGCCGTAACTCTATTTCTATATCAAAAAAACATCCTTCCTCCCCTTTAATCTTATTTCTCTTAACGATACTTATAACTCAGACAGCCATTTTCCCCTTGTAAATCTTTATTTTTCCATATGATTAACGATTGCAGGGGGAGCTTAACCCTGCATGTTACTCTAGCCTGACTGTGCTACACATTACCATATATAACCTAACCAAATCTGCATTAGATTCATATTATTCTTATTTTCTATTTATCTGAAGAAAAAAAGTTTGTGGAAGGGTAGTTATCAGTGATTTAGATGTTGTGATAGCACCAAAGAAGACAAATTAAGAATTAAGACAATTATGTTAATAAACTTTCTCATTTTATTAAATAAGATTTATTCTTTTTAAAAAATTGGATCATGGAAAGAAAATGAAGTAGCGGGTTTTGTTGTATTTTTACACTAGCTTTTCTCCTATTTATAGCCCATGCGGGGCAATCATTACTTAACCTAAAATGACCTGTATAAAGTTACTGTGAAAATATAACGGAACCCCCTACTTTGTTTTCTTTCCATGATCCAAAAATTTGTATCGAATACTGCTGGGGGGAATACTGCTTATAATACATATATAAATAAAAATTAGGGAGACCGTCATTTATAGAAAAGCTATAGCAAGTCATGAAGTACATGTTAAAGAAAATCAACCATCTACTACACTTGAATTTGCCTTGAACCCTATGGCTTGCACGCGTTTCAAGGTTTTCTTAATCATTTTTATATGTTAATCATATTGTTTACCATTTGAACAAAATTTAATAAATAAGGAAATCATTACATCCATAACCGCGAAGCTTATAATATTAAAATAATTGAAAAGTCAAAAGTCCGTATTAAGTAGAGCACCAAAAATTTAAATGATAAATGGAATGATAAACTAAAGAAAATGATAATTGAGAAAATAAATCAATTTAGACCAATACAGTAAATGAAATGTTTAAAAGGAACACAGTAATAGTGTCTGACTGATTATGACGTAACAAAAAAAAATAGCCAATGAGAGGCCACTTTAAATTTTACCATTGATCAATAACGGATTCTCATTGGCTAATTTTTTTGTTACTTCATAATTAGTTAGACACTATTACTGTGTTCGTTTAAAAGAAAATGAGAAGATATTACTGTGTTCAAAAAAATTAGCCAATGAGAGGCCGTTATTGACAAATGGTAAAATTTATAGTGGCCTCTCATTGGCAAATTTTTTTGTTACGTCATAATCAGTCAGACACTATTACTGTGTTCGTTTAAAAGAAAATGAGAAGCAAAGAGAACCTTTTTGCAGGGATCTAAAGGGACGAGACAATTGAAGATAAACTAATGTACATCTCCAACATTATACACAAAATTACCCCTTCAGTAGATTATAATTAGTGGTTGAAATATTTGGACACTCTACTCAGTAAAGCAACCAATCAAAATTCAAGAAAAGTCCCCAATGTTTTAAGTTAACGAATAAGAAAACGTTATTAGAAAACTTTGGGGACAAGTGTAATTAACAGCCCATTGTTCCCTTTCTTTCTGCTAATCAGCGCAAATACTTTTTCATTAATAAGTCACAAAACTAAAGCTATAAAACTATTGAAAGAACAAACACTTAAAATGAAAAGCTTTGCTTTACAACTTTATGCTTATTGCACACATGGTTTTAATTTTTCAATATGCATGTTTTTTAGTAGCGAAGATACTCTATTGGTCTGTTCGTCTGTATAATTTAAATGTATTTTCTCTTTATCTTTTATTCCGCGTTTCTATTTTTTTTTTGTATAAATCATCATTTTCTTCAGAAGCGTAGCTACTATAAAACTAGGCTCAGGCTATGTAGCAGTATGTCCATCATAACAATTAATTTATATTTTACCTATCATGTAAATCTAATGCTATATCTATCACTAGCGCCTACTCCCCTAGATGCCTCTAGGGGCACTTGAGGAGGGGGGGAGTCGAATTTGATAATCCAATTTCTTATTTTAGATTTTAAAAGAAAAATTTTAAAAGATATTTGGGGGGTGGAAATTTTTTTTTTTTGGGGGGGGTGCCCCCCCCCAATTATTTTTAATTTTAGTTAAAAAACGTAAATTTTTTTTTTTGGGGGGGGGGGTATTTTTCATTTTTGGGGGGGTTAGGGGTGTCCCACCCCCCAAGAAAATAGTTATAAACCTTCCGGGGACTTATGAGAAGCTACCCTTGTAAGGAAAACCCGATCGGTTCAACGGTTAGCGAGATCCTTCGGTACAGACACACAGACAAACATCCTGTTACTTTAGTATAATGATTGTATGTTTTGCGGATATATTGGCTACTATGTGCATATTCATACTTGATATTGTTTGAGAGAGAAATTAAGGAAATAGAATATATTTGACAAATCGCATTATGTTGTTATTATAAAAATTCTATATATAAAATTATTATAAAATCTAAAAGTTAGCATAGCAGATAATATTTACAGGTTGTTTTCATGTAAAATAATATCCTCCACATAAATACAAAATTTAGTAGGTGTGGACATTGGAATAGTTATATAGTTATAGTCATCGTATTATAAACGGCTTTCCGCAGATATAGAATGTACAATTAAAAGATTAAAACTAGTTTTTTTAGCCCCGAGGTGTCGGAGGCACCGGCTAAAAAAACTGGTTTAAATCTTTTGATTGTACATTTTTATATTCGTAGAAAACTGGATATAATACGATGCTAGACATAGTGTTTTCGTATGGATGAGAACCGGTTCCTATCAACCAGATTCGAATGAATACGAGAAACTACAATACCGTAGGGAGTTCATTCATCCATCCCAGAAATATAATTTGGTACATAAATTTCTAGCTTTTTCAGAATCTGTTATAATAAAAAAAATGGATAGTTACTTCGCCCCAACCCTATCTTTATTAATGTGAACATAACAGCCCTATCTTTAAGGGGATAAAATAAATGGGTTGTAGTACTAAATATACATAGCATAAAATCAACATTAGTAAACTCTAAATATGTATAACCCCGCAGGGTTAACGTAAACCCTACCTTTTCTTCCTCTGTCCCCCCATACCTGGGGCGTCTACCCTCCCATGGCCCCAACCCCCATAAGAAGTTTATTATTTCTAACTCTTCCTCACTTAATAAAGGCATAATCACTACTAAATATAGAAAATATATGGACCATCATTTGTTTATTTACTTTTATCAACAAATAAACCAAAAACAATTTCCCAGAACTTCATTTCATATTGTCATCCGTTTGATTAAGTCTAGCCCCCCCCCCCCCCTCCCCACCCAAACATAGAATGAGAACAAATCGATCCGGCGATCCGGTAAAATCTATTCCATCCTTTATTACTCAAAAATACATTTACAACCTATTAATGTCAAATATTTATAAATTTTCCATTGCCCTATCTCTGACTAATATCCAGGTTAATTTATCTATATTTACCACATAGGTATCCCTATCTACAAAGAAAGTATTTCTATTTGCCATTTAGGTAAATCTTTTATAAAACAAAAATGCCAAAATTTTATAATGATTTTCTTAAATCAGGTAAGGAAAAGTAAAGGTGTAAGAGGTCCCACAGGCATAGTGCCTATATATGGTATAGAGCTCTTGAGAGTATAGAATCATGCCATTAAAAAAGTTCACCGTAAAAAGGATAGTACAATTGTCGTCGGTTTGGTAGACAAATTTCTTATGTGCCTTACAATGGAAACGGGGTTGGCCTGTGGGGTTAAGTCAATTGACTGCAAAAATGCCGCATTAAGTGCAATGTTAAGTATTTATTTGGTCAGATAATGATTCTTTTTTATTTCAAATATTCCATATTTCAATTTGCTTTCCCTACTTATACTAATGACTTATACAATTGTACATAATTTAATTTAAATTCTAAGCTGCTCTTTAAGTATGATATGTCAATCCGTCTATAACTGACCGTCATGTGACCTATAATAAGTTTTATATAGTTATTTTGATTTTTAATTCAAATTTTACTTGGATGTACCGCCACTGATGACATTGCTTTTTTTAATTAGCGAAGTTACTCTATAATTGTCCGTCTGAAATGTTTTAAATAAGTCTACATATTTTCATTTTTATGATGCTGCTCTCTAGTTCATTTTTTCCGGATGTCTATTCATTATTTTGGAACTTCGCTACTTATGGATGTAGTCATCCTTGTTGTTTTATACCAGCTTTGACTAACCAAAAATTTATATTAATCAAATAAAATGTCTTTGTTAAAGGTTTATAAACATAAAGCATTAAGTTTATGGTATTAATTTTATAATTTGTATTTTAATGTTCGGGAAAATTTATGTAATACGATGCTATACATGTTTTTTTATCATGGCTGAAAATCAGTTCTAATCCGTTTCGACTCCCTTATGGAATATAATATTATAGTTAACAATAAATATTGGATTTACCAGAGATCTAAAGAGATAAGACAATGGCAGATAAATTGATGTACGTCCCAAATGATAATATATAGAATTACTCCTTCCGTAGATTACAATTAATGCTTGGACACTAAATGATCTTACCAATCAGAATTCACTAAAGCCCCCCAAAGTTGTTAAGTCAACGAATAAGAAAATGCTATTATAAAACTTTGGGGACTAGTGTAATAAGCAGCCCATTGTCTCCTCTCTATTTGGAATTAGTGCTGATTGACTGACAAATTATATAGAACCTACCTTCGTGTGCTGCATCATATTGCTGGCAAAATTTGGGTTGAACGGCATGGTTAGGCTGGTGCTTGGTTTACTTGAGATATTTTGTACAGATAATTGATTTTTGGAGCAATGCTACTTTACAAGCATAAATACTCAGGGATCTTAAGGGATAAGACAATGAACGATAAATTCAATTTTGTACACTTTTAGTTTAGAACTAGCCAATCTAAATTCAATAAAAATCCCTAAAGTTTTTAAGCCACCTGTATTAAATAGCATGGCCATAAAATTTTGGGAAGCAGTGTAATTTACAATGTCCTCTCCCTCCCTGAAAAGTATTTTTCAGATTGGCGTGGAAACCGATTAATATCCGCTACATTAGAACCGGTTCTCAGCTATACTGAAAACTCATGTTTAGCATCGTATTACAGAAAATTTTCCACGCATATAGCTTCAAGGCTAACAAAAACTGGTATTAATTTTATGACTTTTATTTTTATTTATCCGTGGAAAGCTGTCTATAATACGATGCCTTAAATCACTACTCTTTAAATTAAAGTCCTTTCCTTTGATCTGATAATATTTTTTGCTCATTCAATCACCTCTACAAAATAAATTATAAATAGCAAATATCACAAAGTTTAAAAGATTTTTTCTGTCAGCATGTTACAACATTGCGTGCAATTTCTTTGCACATTTGTCATATTTGATAATTTCAACATTTTTCTGAAAATTATTTTAAGATAATAGGTATCAATTTTAGAAAATAAATTGTTATTTAATTTAAGATATAAGTTTCAACATCTTTTGCAATTAAATTGCAGTCATAGACGTCCAAGGGGGGGATAATGGGGCGATTACCCCCCCCCCCCCATTTAAAATTTACCCCTACCCTGGGGGTGCCGTAGGTACCCCCCCCCAAAAAAAAATAAAAAATCTAATACTAAATATTTAATAAAATTTAAATTACCCCCCCCCCCCCCAAAAAAAAAAAAATTTTACCCCGGGGGAAATTTTGGGGGGCGGGTAAACTAAATTTACCCCTGCAAACAGATTTCAAAGGGGGTAATTACCCCCCCACCCCCCTTAAAATTTTTTACTCCCCCCAAAAAAGAAAGCTTGGACGTCTATGATTGCAGTGTTAGCTTTTTTAAAATGTAAAATTGTAGGGATCTAAAGGGATAAGACAATGGCCGATAAATTAATGATACACAAATTACCCCTTCTATAGATTACAATTATTGGTTGAGACGTCTAACCACTCAACTCTATGAATCAACTAATAAGAATTATTAAAATTCCCCAAAGTTGTCAAGCCAACGAATAAGAAAACGTCATTAAAAACTTTTGGGACTTGTGTAATAAACAGTCCATTGTCCCCTCCCTGTCTAGTTTGTGCACTATAGTAACCGTTCTTATCGCACTTTTGAGTCTCAAAAGATTTTTGTTTAATTTCATTTTTAAAGCGATTTTTTTTGTTTAATTTCATTTTTAAAGGGATTTTTTTGTTTAATTTCATTTTTAAAGGGATTTTTTGTTTCATTTCATTTTTAAAGGTATTTTTGTTTAATTTATTTTTTAAAGGGTTTTTTGTTTAATTTCATTTTAAAGGGATTTTTTTGTATAATTTCATTGACATAAATGCCTTGATTCTAAGAAATTTTTCATATAAGTATTTTATCACTATACTAACGATTTAACGAGAATATAAGCCCAAAACTTTTTTTTATTGAAGCCATATGGTCATCAATATAAACCATTGAATTTTTTATACTGATAGAATACTAATGATATCCATTCATTTTTTAAGGGTTTCCTTTCCGACTTCTCTCCTCATCCTTTTTAGACGCTTTTTTATGATGTAACACATGACTTTTTTCGCTGTCCCAAATATTTAACTTGTAGAAATAATAAAACCAATAGACTAGAAAATTACAATTCATATAAAGAACAAATAAGTCCTTTTTTTTGCAAAAATAAACTTAAAATAATTAAAAGATTGTATGATGTCTTAAATAAAAGTAATTTTTGCTTGTCCTTGAAGACAGACAATCGAACACATTGTCAGATGTTTCTTTATATTGCCCTTAAAGTGATTCGGCTTGCGACTTTTGTGTTGTAATAACTGATTAGACTTATTAAGAAGCTTAACCTTAAACTTGAAAACATATTCGTTAACGGAAAAAAGTAGAATTCATGATTATTTTATTACACTTTGACATAAAATATGTTTAATAAATCATTAATTCATAAGTTAAGGCAAAATAAAGTTATCAATAATACAAAGTAGAATGATGTCTGTCTGTCTGTCTGTCCGTCCGTCCGTCCGTCCCTTAAGATCTCGGTAACCACTGAACCGATTAAATTCTACTCTTCAGGGAATATACCTACTGGTCCGTGGTGGTTAGGCTATTTTCTTGGGGGGGGGGGGGACACCCCCAACCCCCCAAAAAACAAAAAAATCCTCTTCCCCATTTTTTTTGTAGAAGATTTCCTTAAAGCCCCTAGAGGCCGCTAGTTTCTTTTAATTCAAAGTCTGTTCATAAACCAAGGGATATAAAGGAATAAAACAAATGGCCGATAAATTGATGTGTATCTCCAATATATACAAGAAATTGACCCTTTTGTAGATCACAATTATAAAAGTTGTTAAGCCAACGTATAACCTTTTAATATTACCTGAAAATCAGTGCAAATATCAGACAGTGGTTTGCAAGATTTTAAGACAGCGTTCACTTTGTAAATAAATAAAAAATCTTGGACAGTTTAACACTCATATTTATATTTCATTGATACCAAAGCTTTTCTATAATTATGGATGGTCCGTCCGGAACGGATAGCTTTTTTGTTTTTAGGCATGTTAGAATTGTCTTATCAAAAGCTATGGTGACAATACGACGAAACCCGCTATTTAGTTTTCTTTCCATAATCCTAATACGTTTAAAATGGACATGAACACATCATAATATTGAATATTTATATCCCCAAAATTCATTATATGTAAAGATTGAAATCGATAGAACGATTCTATCGTGTATAAATAATTGTGCATAGATTCATGTAGAAAATCCTAAATTAACGTATTGACAGCTATAACCTGAATAAAAAGTATGTTTGCTCCTGCAAATACTATATATATATGTATATTTCTATTGAATGTATTATATTTATATGTTTTATCGTATTATATTTCATTTTCTTACAGGGAAAGGACATAAGGAGTTTTACAGAACTGTAGAGCCAAGCAAATAACAAGGATGACAACATCCATAAAAGTGAAGCTCTGAAATGGAAGGACAAACGAACATTAACACTTGTATAGTGTTAGAACTGAATAAGCAGAATATTATGGCATAATTATAAACAAAATTATAAGTAAATATGTTGCAAAACTGTTGAAATACATGATATTGATTAAGGAAATACTTAAATTTTAGCACTTGATTATAAAGATGCTGAGCTTATAATATTGTACCTTGTTTTAATAGAAATCAGTGAAAAAATCAGATGAATCGTATAATTTTAACATACAGAAATTTGTTGTCAAAAAAGCAAAAAATCAGCATGTTTTAAATGGACGTACATACTTTCTGGTAACGATTATAAAGTTCCAGCGCTTTCTAAGTCGTAACTAACTGTTATAGGAATCATCATGCAAAGTTTAAAATCGATAGGACAATACTAACCTGTTTAAATAAACAAATAAAGGTAACCACTACGGACGGACGGACAGACCCTGATTATAGAAAACAATAAATATTTCATAAGTACATGTATGCGAAGCTCAATAAATCAGAAAGTCAGACATACGAACATACACAAATATTGAGTAACAACGCCTTTAATATTCAACATTATATAGAAGTCTAAACAAAAATTTCATATTCATTTTTTTAAAAACAACTTTACTTAAATACAAGATGCTTTATATGGACATACTTACATTTTAATACTTGATTATAGAAATCTTTCGCTATAATATTCTATCTAATCGATCTAGAAATCAATAAAAAAAAAGAGAATATGACAATTATATCGTATAAAATTTCAACTACTCTTGGGAAATATGCGTGGATACTCAGCTACTATTGGGGAATTTGTGGATACTCAGCTGGTATTGTGCCAAAATATGTTGTCAAAAAAATGATCCTACGTACTTTCTGTGACAATTTCAGATTTGCTACACTTTCCAAATTGTGCCTAAATGTTGTAGGAATAATCATGCCATCGTTGAGTTGCAAAACGATAGGACAAATGAATGGGTATTAAAAATCCACGAATACTATTATTTCAAAGATAAAGAAAAAAAATTATAATAATTTTTTTACTTTAGCTCCAAAGCCCTGTTTTAGTGGGCCTTAGAAAATATATTAGATTATTTTACTTGTGGAATACTAATGTATAAAAATGTGGGCTAGGTCCTTCATCATTTATCCAATTTTTTCATTATTTGTTAAAAACATTTTAACGAGTATTTTAAATGATTTTTTTTCTTTTAAAAAACTATCATTTTATGCAACTTCATATACTTAGGAATCTTAATGGATAAGTCAATGGACGATAAATTAATGTACAATGATGATACACAAAAGTACTCTTTCTGTATATTAATACAATTGATTGAAAAGTCTTTAATATTAGTTTACACCAACCAATCAAATACCCAAAGTTTTAAAACCATCGAATACGATAACGAGTGTATACAACTTTTTTGGGTACTATTGCAAAATCTAAATTTCATTCCATTCCAACATTCTACTTATTTTAACTACGGCTTAAATACAGAATCATAATAAAGATAATACAAATCTCATACATTGATGCCCATCCCTAATGATGACACACAAAATTACCCGGTAGATTACAATTAGTGATTGAAATATTTAAACACTCAACTTATGAACCAACCAATCAACATTCAATAAAGTCCCCAGGGTTGTTAAACCAACGAATAAGAAAACGTTATTATAAAACTTTGGGGACTAGTGTATTAAACAGTCTATGCCCTCTCTCTCACTGACAATAAACACCTACTCACTTTCCTATTTTATGTTTTATACCTATTGGCTTCCCTACATATCAATAAAGTTATCCTTGCATTTATAATATTTTTACCTTCATAATTTACCATTGTAATACATTTAACCAACTCTCATTTTAGTTACACTTGCCTACTATACACAAACTAAAACCTAGGCATTCCTTTTTATAGTTATTATATGAATTACTAACTAAAGAAAAACCCAATAGCAAACTAACTTGCTGTTTGTTCACCTCCGCAAAAGTATCAGTATCAGAACCGCATATTATTATAACAGCAAAGACTATTAAAGACACGCTAATTTATAAGTGAGATACTGTATTTTCTGATTATAATACACTTTTTTATTATTAGGGTCAGTCCGTCCGTATGGGACAATTAGCTCTTTTATATTCTCTTGATTTAAACAGGTTATAATTGTCCTGTCGATTTCAAACTTTGCATGATGATTCCTATATCAATAAGATTCGATTTAGCATGCGTAGCATCTCTTTAATTATAACCGGAAAATCCGTATGTCTATTTAAAACATGCTGTTTTTTTTTACTTTTTTGACAACAAATTTTTGTATGTTATAATTATCTTATTCATCTGATTAACATTACTACAAGGTACAATATTATAAGTGAATCAAGTCCTAAAAATGCAGGTATGTCCTTAAACAGTATCCTGTATTTAAGAAGTTTTGTATCAAATTTACTTACAATTCTTATATATTAATGCATTAATATTCTGCTTATTCAGTTCTGACACTCTACAATTGTTAATGTTTGTTTGTTCTAACATTTAAGGGCTTCACTTTTATGGAAGTTTTCATCCTTGTTTGTATTATGTGTAAGTGAAGTCACACCCCCAAACTCACTACTACTTAGTATAATTCAATATTTTTATTCTTAAATATACATACATACAAGGATGGTAATTTCAATTAAAAATTTTTTGTTTAAAAACTTGATTAAAAGCTTTATTTATTTATGAAAAAGAACAGGAAACTGTGTAGATACTGTAGAGACTAGACTATAGATTAAAGAATACTTAGATATTTTATAGTCTAGACTATCAAGATACTTTATTTGTATAGGCTGCGCAGATACTGTAGAGAAATCTTGATTACACTTAACAGTTATAAGTTACAAACTTTATTCTAATGGATAAACCAAATAAAAGAAAAGGTTTGCTACAAAACTTGGAAAGTGAGTGTTACTTTCTTTTTTAACCTGACATACCCAGTTATTTTTATCAATACAATCATTAGGTAATGGTTATAATACATACTTGGAAATAAATAAGTGTACTTTAATAAGAAAACGAAGTAGCGGGTCTTATCGTAATTTCACAGTAGCTTTTTGTAGATTTTTTTAGGTTAGGTAAATGTTAATGATTTTCCCGAAGAGTTAGAACCACCCGCAGGGGCTAGAATAGGAGAATAGCTACTGTGAAAATACGACGAAACCAGCTACTTCGTTTTCTTTCCTTGATTAAAAATTTCTTTGTTAATGAAAGAGTTGGCACTATGTTGGTTAAAGTTTGTATGTCCGTCTAATTCTATCAGCTTCGCATTTATGGATTTTGTCCTTCTTACTTGTCTTTATGAAAACTATAGTACATGTATATTGTATATGTGTGTGTATAACTATAAGGAGACCTCTCAGAATTTTTTCCTTCGAATATGTTAAGAACTTACATTATGCCTATGGCTGGGACCTTACAACCGGTTTTCAAAATAAAATAAGGGGACAGGAAATTAACTTTCTCGTATTTATTCGAATCCTGTGGATAGGAACCGGTTCTCATCCATACTAAAAAAATATGTCTAGCATCGTATTGTATCCAGCTTTCTACGAATATAAAAATTACAATCATAAGATTAAAACCAGATTTTTAGCCGGTGCTTTCAGCACCTCGGGGCTAAAAAAACTAGTTTTAATCTCATAATTGTACATTCTATATCCGCGGAAAGCCGTTTATAATACGATGCGAGAAATAACTATTAAATCATTGCAAGACTGAAGGTAAAATTGAATTATAGGTTAAAACCAACTCGAGACATATGTGAAAACTTCCCTAATTAGTAAGCTAGAGAACTTAATGGAAAATCTTCTTCATATAAAAGGATATTTTTGCAAACTGAAATACTTTTTAGGTTCTTTAGGGGATTCAAACTTATCTTATAAATACCAAGTTAAGTAATTAATGATTCTGAAGGCTTTAATTATTGAGTAAAAAGTTTGAATACTGCTATTTTAAGCCAACGAAGGAGATAATGTGTTTATAAACTTTGGTTACCCGTTTAAACTTAAAGTCCATTTCCTCCTCCCTCCAAAGTTTTTGGTATTTACTATTAATTCCAAAATGACTTCGACTTCAGAAAAGCACTTGCAGACGTAATCAACATTGACTTTATAAATCAGTTAAATTTTGCATTTTTAGATAAAAAAAAACAAAGTTAGCAAATAAAACCGAACCTGTAAAATCAGACGATAGGAAAAAAACATTAACACGTTTAGAGTGTAAGAACTTAAGCAAAACTTGAATTTTTTAGTGTAAACAAAATTGTAAGTAAATTTGTTGCAGAATTGATTAAATCCAGGATTCTGTTTATGAACATACTAACATTTTTAGGACTTTATTATAGAGTTGTCTGGCTGATAATAAATTGTCCTAGCAACCATTATTTCAAAAATCAGAAGAATAGGACATTTACTTTATATTAAAAGTTGTTGTAATTGTAATTTGATCAGTTTATAAACATAAATTGTTAAAGTTTTGTTTGCTTTCAATAAAAAATTTGAAGTTAATGTACATTAAACATTCATACATAGGTCAGGTTAGGTTAGGTTATAGGCAAGGGGGCCGAGCGCCCGCGGCTAGGCAGGCCAGGGGGCCGAGCGCTGCGGCCATAACCTTTATTACTATTAGAAGCTACTTTTCTTAAGTAAATGTCCGGAAGCTACTTTGTCCGGAAGCTACTTTGTCCGGAAGCTACTTTGTCCGAAGCTACTTTGTCCGAAGCTACTTTGTCCAAGATCCGTTAATACAGGTTAAGAAATTATATATTTCTAAGAGCTAAAATTGACTGGCTTAAAAAAATCAAAAAAAATATTTTCCTTAAAATTTATACAATTCATACATTAGGAGAAAAAATAAATAAATAAAATTATTTATTTATATTTATTTATTTTGCAAATTTTGTGACGCTGGTTTTATGCCAATAAATATGACAATACTATACAATCATTAATCTTTAGACTCCACAGGGAAATAGGGAAAGTAAAAACGTGACAAAATATATATTTTAACTGTCATCTTTAAAAAATTACAGTTCAAATTGGGGGTTACAAAGTAAACGTGTGGGACTAGAGTAATAAACAGTCCATTGTCTCCTCTCTCTTTAGATGACAACATTTAAAATTTTATTCAGGGTTCGGAAGCCGCGCTATCAGCCGCGCGGCTCCGGCTGCGGCTGAATCCTAATTTGCGGCTGCGGCTGCGGCTGATGTGGCTGAGGCTTATAGTTATGGAAGTGGCTGAGAGTGGCTGAGGCTTAGTGCGGCTGAGAGTGGCTGCGGCTGAATGCGGCTGAGGCTTAATAAGAATTGGGGTGGCTGAGGCTTACAGTGGCTGAATTGGAATTTTGTGGCTGAGGCTTCGAGCGGCTGAGGCTTACAGTGGCTGAGGGTGGCTGAGGCTTACAGTGGCTGAAGGATTTGTGGCTGAGGCTGCGGCTTACTGAAAGCCGCGCGGCTCATAGCGGCTGCGGCTTACAGTGGCTGATTGGAAAATTAAGCCGCGCGGCTGAGTGAGGCTGAGGCTGAGAGTGGCTGATAACATAATTAAGCCTCGCGGCTGATTCTGAGGCTGCGGCTTACTGAAAGCCGTGCGGCTGAGGCTGTGGCTGAATTAAATTCAGCCGCGCAGCTGAATGCGGCTGCGGCTGAATACAATATTAAGCCTTGCGGCTGATCTTATGGCTGATTACAAAATAAGCTTTGCAGCTGAGGCTTCGGCTAAATTGGATTTTTTAAATGCATTCTAGGACATTTTTTGGAGAGTTGAGGGTGGTTAGGGGTTGTGAGAATAGGAGTGGAGGGAAGAGGGGGGAGGACAGCAGGATTTTTTCAAATGTTTGATTCAGAATTAGTACCCAAATTTTATACTGGTACCCAAAGTTTTATACTGGTACACAAAGTTTATTCTGGTACCCAAAGTTTTATTCTATTACCCAAAGTTTTATACTGGTTCCCAAAATTATATACTAGTACTCAAATTTTATTCTGGTACCCAAAGTTTTATACTGGTACCAAAAGTTTTATACTAGAACCCAAAGTTTTATACTGGTACCCAAAGTTTTAAACTGGTACCCAAGGTTTTATACTGGTACTAAAAATTTATACTGGTACCCAAAGTTTTTTACTGGTACCCAAAGTTTTATACTAGAACCCAAAGTTTTATACTGTTACCCAAAGTTTTATACTGGTACCCAAAGTTTTAAACTGGTTACCAAAGTTTTATACTGGTACTAAAAATTTATACTGGTACCCAAAGTTTTATACAGTTACCCAAATTTTATACTGGTACCCAAAGTTTTATACTGGTACCCAAAGTTTTATACAGTTACCCAAATTTTATCCTGGTACCCAAATTTTATACTGGTACCCAAAGTTTTATACTGGTACCCAAAGTTTTATACTGGTACCCAAAATTTTATACTAATGCCTAAAATTTTGTTTTAATATTGGTACCCAAAGTTTTATACTGGTACCCAAATTTCATATTGGTACCCAAAGTTTTATACTGGTACCCAAAGTTTTATACTGGTACCCAAAATTTTATACTAATAGCCAAAAATTTATTCTGGTACCCAAAGTTTTATAATGGTACCCAAAGTTTCATACTGGTACCCAAAGTTTTATACTAATAGACAAAAATTTATTCTGATACCCAAAGTTTTATACTGGTACCCAAAGTTTTATACAAGTTTTTTAGCAGTAGGAATTTATTTCAACATCTTTAGTTATGATGCAGTACAAAGCCTATCAACTCCCAGACGACGAGCCAATGCACTACATGTTGAGCCACGGTCGAGGGTTTCTATGACATTAACTCAAGGTCCAACAACCCTGGATAACTAAGGGGAATTATATCTTTCCTTTGCGCCTGTTTATGAGCCGAGGAACTTTTCATGTTGCACACCTAGCACCTAGGAACCATTTAATGTCTTCAGTTATAACGCAGTGTCTGGACGAGATTCGAACCTATTACATGATGCGTTACTTGTTGAACCTTGGGGAACCAATTCTTTCCTTTTCTGTATTAGTTTAAGTAACATCTATCCAGCAACCAACTTTTTTTTATTGAACTACCTGCCTGAAAGTTTTATGGTAATGAGTTACGCCTGTTTATGAGCCAAGGAAATCCTCCTACTCCAACTTTACATGTTGCACACCTGCCATAGCAGCAGTAGGAACCATTTAATGTCTTCAGTTATAACGCAGTGTCTGGCCGAGATTCGAACCTATTACCTCCCTGATGACAAGCAGATGCGCTTCTTGTTGAACCTTGGATAATTAAGGGGAACCAATTCTTTCCAATTTAAGTGACATCTATCCAGCAACCAACTACCTGCCAGAAAGTCCTATGGTAATGAGTTACACCTGTTTACGAGCCAAGGAAATCCTCATACTCTAACTTTACATGTTGCATACCTGGCATAGCTGCAGTAGGAACCATTTAACGTCTTCAGTTTTCACGCAGTGTCTGGCCAAGATTCGAACCTATTACCTCCATGATGACAAGCAGATGCGCTACATGTTGAGCCATCGTACGCAGGTTACATTTGTCTTAAAAATAATCGTCTTTAAAATGCTTATCATATGTACACTTGCAATAAATGTATTACTAATTTACCTCTTATGAAAAATGTTTTTTTTTACAAAAGTGCTTTTTATTACAATTATTCATGGGTATAATTTTTATGACAAACTTTTTATGTCACATAATCTTAATGACAAATGTAATTATGAAGTTATTACAAAAAATACTAAACAATAGGTACTGGAAAAAGAAGAACTGAA
This sequence comes from Acartia tonsa, assembly GCF_053477335.1. Lineage (NCBI taxonomy): Eukaryota > Metazoa > Arthropoda > Copepoda > Calanoida > Acartiidae > Acartia > Acartia tonsa. Next base: position 6,459,395 of record NC_137272.1, on the reverse strand, counting down.
TTAAAATAATATTTTGGGGGGTAGGGTGATTTTTATTGGGTGGGGAGGGCTGGGGTGAGTAAATCCCATTTTTAATTTTGGGGTGATGTTTACTTTTTTTTCTAAGGCAATTTTTTTCTGGTAGTGTGATGGTACCCTCCCCCACAATAGTTGTAAACCTTCCCAGTACCTATAAGAAACTACCCTGAATAGGAGCACCATATAGGTTTAGTAGTTAGCGAGATCCTGTAGTACAAACAGATAGACAGACAAACAAACAGACAGACAAACAAACAGTCATCATAATACTTAATGATCTAAAAATAAGACAAATTTTCATTTTGAAATATTGGAGCTCTGATAGCTTTTTGGTACAGTAACAGCTTTGAACCATCTATCATCCGGGTTCGAATCCTAGAAGAAAAAAAAATTGGGGGGGATGAAGGGTGACTTTTATTAATTTTTTATGGGAAAATAGGGGGGAGTTTGGTTGATTTTTTTTTTTTAAATTCAAAAACTTGGAAAAGGCAATTTAAAAAGTTTTCATTAGTTCAGTAGTTATCGAATTCTTAATCTACAGACAAAATAACTTAAAAGATTATTGGACCCGGCCAGCTGCTAGCAAGAATATGACTTTCTGTTTATTCTGTTTATTTCCCTTGCCCCTACCTCTCTTCTCCCTTCTCCCCGTCTGCTACATTCCAAACTAACACAACGAGTGTTTATTTCCCTTGCCCCCACTTCCCTTATCCCTTCTCCCTGTCTGCAATATTCAAAACATACACAACGAGTAGCGGCATTTCATGCGCAAGTCCCCAAACTCAGTCAGAAACTGCTAAATTCTTGCACATTCCCTTTAAGCCAGTCCCCAAAGTCTGAGACTCCTAAAAATTGAATATTTGATCCATTGTCCCCTCCCTTACTCCCTGTGCACTAACCCTTAGAACATAGGTGTAAAGCAATTTTATATTAAAATTTAGTTAATAATATTACAAATAAAGTAAGTTTACCTAGAACAAATCTCCTCTAATCTTTTTTTACACATTATATCCACCCTCCTTTTATAATTTTTTTTCAACTTGAGAGGAAAATAACTAAATATAAATGAGAGGAAACAAAAATTATTGTCCATTGTCCATAGCAGAATAAAAACTTTAATCACATTCAATTCTTGGTGGAATTGAACCAAGAACCTTTCCAACACACGACTGCCACACTAACCCCTAGACCAAAGGTGACAGAAATTTTGAAGAAAAATTTAGGTCTAAATATCACAATCATAATAAATTATTGGGTGCTAAATTTCATAGGTATAACTCTTATGTACATACTTTTAAAACCTGTTTTAATATGTAATGAGTTAATGGTTAAAGGATACTAGTGGCTGCGCCCCTAAAACCTCTAGGAATACTTAAGGGAAGCAAAAATAATTTATTTTGAGGGTCATCTTTTTTTGGGAGAAAAGATACATTTCCCCAAAAAAATTATAAACCTTCCCTGGATCAATAAGAAGCTTCACATTACCACTTTATATAATAGAATATGTGGATATATTAAAAAAAAAGAAAATTTGTTAATAAAATTATGGACCTCATTTATTGGCCAGTTCATTTATATATCCCATAAGAGGGGAGAGATGGATTAAAGGGGGTGTATGGGGGTTATTGTTATTTTAGCCAGCTGAGATTATTTCTTTATCAGAGTACATGAAAATATGGACAACATCAAAGTAATAATATATCGATTCATGTATTGCTTATAAATTCAGAAATTGTATAACATAATGATAAAGATAAAGAAACATTTTTTTTTATAATAATTGCAGTTTCGAAAATAAAATCAATTTTAGTAAGCATCTTTGTAAAATAAACAAAATCGGATGATATATGATAATCATTTAACTATTTCAATCTATCGAGTACATAAAGATTATGTAGATTTTTTTTGCATATTATACAGGACAATTTATTGCATTTTACAGACCTTTTTTTAACCAACTTTAAAAAGTAAAATATATCGCTGTTTAAATTTTTTTTGTTAGAAAACATATTAGGATAATTTGTAATCAAAATAAACACACACACACACCCTCCCCCCTCCCCAAATCTTAATTTAATTATTTTCATTAATTTAAAAATACTATGAAAAATGAAATATGTATAAATCATTTTTTTGCATAACTTTTTCAGTGTCTCTCATCAACCACAAAGTATTAAATACATATAAAATTGAAGAAATATCTAAGTAGGAGAAGCTTAATTATATAGAACAAGTATTGCGTACCTAAACGGAAAAATAATAGAGAAGCTACTATATAACTTGAGTATCACAAAAATTGATTGCCCCCTGTGAGGTTTGAACTCTTGGTCCCTAGTTTACAAGACGAGTGCTCTACCATTAAGCTAAATAGGCCACTTGTACAAGAAAAAAAATTTAAGATAATACAAATTCATAGTGAATATTATTTAAATTCTGAAAAATTTGTATCTTTTAACCCTTACAGATCGGGCCCCTATTCCCACCTTAATAGATCGGGGGGGGGGGTCATATTGACCCCCCCCTCTATCTCGGCTTCTGTTACAGATAAAGACGTAAAATTTTTTTCTGGTGGTTCATGTGTATTTTTAGAGAAAATTACTTTTTCTAGTCATAGCGGCCAGGCCGCTCCTTAGCCGCTTTTTAGCGGCCAGCCGCTAAATTTTAAAACAGCTGTAGAGCGGCCAATTTTGCAGCTAGGATGACCAAAGTTTAGGACGAACTTTTATTTTTCATAACAAAAAAATTACTTTTTCTGATCATTGCCGAAAAACGGCAAATAACGGAAACCGCCATTTTCGGCGGTTACGGCGGTAAAACGGCGGTTGGCGGCGCCAATTAATATTTTTATCTGTTTGTTGTTGCTCAAGGATTTACCAAAAAAAAATTTAGGTCTCTAGCTGTAATAGAAGCCACGATATTCATGATATATGTCTGTAGTAAAAGCCGGACAAAAATCGGTCATAAAGTCGGTCAGGGTGCGGTCAAACGGTCATAACAACACATTTCTCATAAGTTCATTGATATCTCAGTATTCACCAAAAAAATTTAGGTTTCTACTTTATACACAAAAGTCATAATGTAGAAATTAAGATTTATTTAGAATATTTTTTTAATTTTGGTGCTACCCAACCGACTTTGACTGGACACCACGACCGACACAGACCAGATATCCTAATAAAATCAACTCTTGCCGACGTATAATTACTAAACTTAAAAAGTCATGAAGTCACAGCTCTCAATCTTACCTACAAAAAAAATGACATTGAAAAAACTAGAGGGGGGGGTCAATATGACCCCCCCCCCGATCTGTAAGGGTTAAAAACAATAAAATTAGGCAAACGTCAGTAGGGCAGTTACCCTATAAATAGTATTCAATAATATTCATAAGTATCAACGTTCAAAAACGTATTGCTCCTGGTGAAATTCGAACTTATAACCCCGGCATAACAGTGTAGAAGAACCGTGCGCTAACTGATTGCGCCACTGGAGCTCTTACATTACAGGTTCAAACTTTTTGTAGTTGTTCGAGATGGTAGTTTCTAGGTTGTAATTAAAAAAAAAAATTAAGATAAAATTTTTATAAAAGTATATAAAAAAATTTAAAAGTATAACATTTAAAAAAAAATACATTTAAAAAAATTATTTTTGGGCAATGGAAATGTCTGACCCCCACCCCAAAATTAGCTCAAAACCATCCAATGTCAATATATATATAACTAGCGGCTACGCCCCTAGAGGCCTCTAGGGGGCACTTGAGGAAGAGAGAGTCAAATTTAATAACCCAATTTCTTATTTTAAATTTTTAAAGAAAAGTAAAAAAAAAATTTTTTTTTGGGGGGGGTGCCTCCCCCCTTATTTTTAATTTTAGTTTAAAAAATTTAAAATTTTTTTTCTTTTTTTGGGGGGGAGGATTTTAAATTTTTTTGGGGGGTTGGGGGTGTCCCACCCCCAAAAAAATAGTTATTAACCTTCCCAGGACCTATGAGAAGCTACCCTGTTAAGGAGAACCTGATCGGTTCAGCGGTTAGCGAGATCCTTTGGTACAGACACACAGATACACAGACACACAGACATCCTGTTACTTTAGTAAAAGGATTCCTAAGAAGGACAACATTGTCAGTTCAGTGGTTGCTGAGATCTTAAGCTTCAGACAGACAAAATTAAATGAAAATTAAGCCCTGCGGCTGAATTGACGGCTGAGGCTTGTACTAATTTAGCACCTGCGGCTGCGGCTGGGGCTTACAATATCTCAGCCGCGCGGCTGTGTTAAAGCTGCGGCTGAATTAAAAAAATTAAGCTGCGGCTGAGGCTGCGGCTTACAAACATCAAGCCGCGCGGCTGCGGCTGCGGCATAATCATAACTTTGCAGCTGCGGCTGAGGCTTTCTTGAAGCCGCGCGGCTGAGTGCGGCTGCGGCTTCAAATTATTAACAGCCGCGCGGCTGAGTGTGGCTGAGGCTTCCCCAACTATAAGCCGCGCGGCTGATTGCGGCTGAGGCTTAGAGGGGCGTTGGCTGAATGAGGCTTAGTGCGGCTGAGGCTTAATGTGGCTGAATTGGAGTTTTGTGGCTGAGGCTTACAGTGGCTGAATGCGGCTGAGGCTTACAGTGGCTTATGTTTTCTTTAAGCCGCGCGGCTGCGACTAAGGCTGAGGCTTATTGGGTGGCTGAGGAAGCCGCGCGGCTGATTTTGAGGCTTCTCGTAAGCCGCGCGGCTGATGGTGGCTGAGGCTGAGGCTGCGGCTGCGGCTTCCGAACCCTGATTTTATTAGTTGGTGTAATCTATAATACAAAGTAGCTTGATGTCTGTCCGTCTCTTCGTCTGTCTGTCCCTTACGATCTTGGTAACCACTGAACTGATCGGATTCTTCTCTTCAGGGAATATACCTACTGGTCCTGTGGTGGTTTTAGGCTATTTTCTTGGGGGATGGGACACCCCCAACCCTAGATATACCACACTTTTCTGGGATCTTGCTGCGTCAAGTATCAACTGTTGGGAATATCAAAGGATGACTCCATGCAAAATTTGAGCCGGATCCGGCCAAAACCGGCCGTGAATTTTATAAAAAACCGTTTTTTTCCGGTTTTTAGGGGGTATCAGTAAATCGATTCAGCTGGAGCAAAACCGGTTAGAGGTACAAAAAATGTTACTTCACATGAAATTTAGCCAATGCAATTGCCTACAAAAATGTACTTCATCATCAACTTGATTGGACAACTCTTTCCCCTCCTAAATGTCCATTAAAACCTCGGAAACGGCAAAAATCGCCAAAAATCACGCCTTCGGCGGCGAATAACGGCTAAACGGTCAGTCGGAGGCGAATGAAACATAAATAAAGAAATGTCCGCCTCAAAAAGTTGTTCAATATCAAAGAGATGTTTGAAGTCTCTAAAACGACTCCTTCAAATTTCAAATTGTGATTTTTTGATGGATTTCTTTGATGAAATGACAGGCCGGTCAATTTTTAGGCCATTTTTTGCGGTTTTTGGGCCGTCACGCCCAAACGGTTTGAGATAATCTCACGGGACCTTTTGCCCGACCTAAGTCTGGTTATTTATGAGGTCTAAGAAAAAAAAATCCCGGATTGGATGAAGCACGACGTCGCAGCGAGCCGTCAAAAATCGCTGGTCGGCTCATTTTGCCCCCTCAAACCCTCACCTCGTGCCATTTTTCTGTGTAAAGATTATAATTATAATCTTTTGCGTAAGTCTGATTTTTTTTCCTAGACCTCACAAATAACCAGACTTAGGTTGGGCAAAAGGTCCCGTGAGATTATCTCAAACCGTTTGGGCGTGACAGCCCAAAAACCGCAAAAAATGGCCTAAAAATTGACTGGCCTGTCATTTCATCAAAGAAATCCATCAAAAAATCACAATTTGAAATTTTAATTCATTAATAACTTTTTTCTCATAAGAGATAATGACACAAGACTTTCACTTGGTGAAAATTCAGCAATGTGAGCCGCCTAGCCTTTATATTTGGTGACCCAGGGGTGACGGGTTCAGTGCCCCCCACACCCACGAAGTGGGCATACTTTTGAAAATGACGTTTTTTCAGTTTTTCCCCTTAAAGGAGGGGAAGGAGTCGTTTTAGAGACTTCAAGCATCTCTTTGATATTGAACAACTTTTTGAGGCGGACATTTCTTTATTTATGTTTCATTCGCCTCCGACTGACCGTTTAGCCATTATTCGCCGCCAAAGGCGTGATTTTTGGCGATTTTTGCCGTTTCCGAGGTTTTAATGGACATTTAGGAGGGGAAAGAGTTGTCCAATCAAGTTGATGATGAAGTACATTTTTGTAGGCAATTGCATTGGCTAAATTTCATGTGAAGTAAAATTTTTTGTACCTCCAACCGGTTTTGCTCCAGCTGAATCGATTTACTGATACCCCCTAAAAACCGGAAAAAACCGGTTTTTTATAAAATTCACGGCCGGTTTTGGCCGGATCCGGCTCAAATTTTGCATGGAGTCATCCTTTGATATTCCCAACAGTTGATACTTGACGCAGCAAGATCCCAGAAAAGTGTGGTATATCTACCCAACCCCCAAAAAATCTAAAAATAACCACCCCCCAAAATTTTTTTTTACATTTTTTGTAAAATTGCAATAACTACTGATCAAATTGGGCTCTACCCTTCTGGAAATATACCTACTGGTCCTCTGGTGGTTTTAAGCTATTTTCTTAGGGATGGGACAACCCAACTCCCCCAAAAATAAAAAAGTTACCACTTCCAAAATTTTTAATTTTAAAAATTTTTATGAACCCCACCCACTCAAAAAAAAAATTAAATATTTTTATACAAATTTTAACTTTTGTGTATGCGAACAACCTAGGTATAATTTTTACAAATTGAAATTTTTGTGTATACGGCAAACAACCTGGGTTTAATTTTTACGAATTAAAATTTTTGTGCATATGGCGCACAACCTGGGTTTAATTTTACCACAGAGTAATAAAACAAAGAATATTTTTTTTTTGAATATTTCTATTTAAGAGGGTTGACTTCCCATTACTTTATAGGGCGAAACCCCTAGAGGCTAGGGGCGAAGCCGCTAGTATAATAAACAGGAAGGGAAAAAAATTAAAGTGAAAAAAAACAGCTTTTCGTTGTTGGTTCGAATACCCCTGTATAATTGGTAAAGAGCCAATTATCTTATCTGTTTTTTCCTTTTTCTAAACATATTCATTTGCTAAAAAATGGGGTTAAGTCCTCCCCCCCCCTTTCTTTTAAGAATCGAAAAATATTTAAAAGTTCTTTTATATAAAGTTTTTTTTAAAGATTTTGCTAAACCGATTGGTTTCTTCAGTTTAGGGAATTTCTTGTCATGGGATGTTATTACATTTTTCAATATGAATCGTTGGATGGTTTTAGAATTTTTCTTCTCCATCCCATGCCCATAGATGTCCCTTCCCCTATAAAAAGGCTTAAAAACCACGCCAAGGCAATAGTTATATATTGCATCGAATTATGGAGGAATTTCCGCGGATATTGAAATGAAAAAAATTTAAATTAAAACCAGTTATGTTTGCCCCGAGGCGCCGGACTCCCTGGCTATTTGAACTGGTTAAAATTTTAAAATTTTTATTTTAATATTTGTGGAAAATTGTTTGTAATACGATGCTATACATGGTTTTTCAGTATGGCTGAGAACCGGTTCTAAACCAGTGGATATTAATCGATTTCAAAGCCATATTTGATAGTATATTTCGAATATATAAAGTACAACATCTTCTGTTCAACGGTTATTGAGATCTTGAAGGGTGAACCGAGGGAAAGAAAAAAAATATCCTACATTTTCTATAGATTAGAATAAAAATACATATTGCGCCCTAATATAATATAATTTTTGCTATAGTGCCAAAATAAATATTGTCTTTATATATTAATATTCATTATATTACAGGAATAGCACAATCAACCAGGGATCTAAAGGGATAAGCCAATGGCCGATAGATTGATATACATTCCCAATGATAATGCATAAAATTATCCCTTCTGTAGATTGCAATTAGACGTTGAAGCGTTTAGACACTCAACTTTTTGAACAAACCAATCAAAATTCAATAAAAGTACTCATGGTTGTTAAGCCAATGAATAAGAAAACGTTATCATAAGACTTTGGGGACTAGAGTAATAAACAGCCCAATGTCCCCTCCCTCCCCGACAATCAACAGTTTATTGATCTTACTCCAATTCTTTCTATAAAAAATGACGTCATATAATACAAATGGCCAAAACTAAATTACCAATAGCATTCCAGTATACATTTTAATTGACCAATTGCAGGCTAGTATGGCGTCATGTATATTCTTTATAAGACATTATAAGTTGAGTGTTCAAAAGTTTCAACCACTAATTTTAATCTACAGTAGGGATAGTTTTATTTATCACCATTGGGGATGTACATCAATTTATTGGCCATTGTCCCTGATTCCTTCAATAATTTTCAGCTTTGTTTTTAAGAAGTTGTCATATTAGTTTTTAGACACTTAATTTAATTAATTTGACAAAGAAAATTCCCATAACTGCAAAACATGGTAACTATGTGAATTTATTATTTTTTATTAGAAGCGGAGATTTACTACAAGTAAGTCAATGCTAAACAATGATATAATTATATTATACACTTGAATTTTTACTTATTGATTCCTAAAATGATAAATTCTATGATATAAAGTAGTAAGCTTTTATGTCTATAGCTTAAGATATCGTTAAGATAGGTCCTGTGATGGTTTTAGGCAACTTCATTTTTTGGATTCAAGTTTTGGTAGGTATAGCCTTAGGCTATTTCTAACCCATCCAACCACTTCGAATACGGAGAAACTAAATCCTAAGGGTGCAGTTACTATTAAATAAATAAACTAAGAAATCCATATTAAAGTCCGTAAAATGTATCCTATTATAAAGTAATTTTGAAATAGCTTTAGCCGTTTTTTTGGGAGTCATTTCAAATTTGTTTCTAGAGGTGATTTCTCTTGAGAGAGTGGTAGTACACTTCCCACCCCCAAACATAAATAGTTAAAAACTTTTCCAGGACCTAGAGAAGCGGTTAAAAGATCCTGTTACTTTAATGTAAGGATTTATAAATTGTCTGACCGTTCGATTAAATTTGTTGAGCTTCGCTTTTATGGATGCCATCATTCTTGTTTTATTCACAAAGAGGTAATTGTTTGATTATTTAGAACCTAAGAATCATCTACAGACAGTTCATTTAGAGTAGCTGCGCTTCTTAAAATAAGACATTGTATAGTATTTTAATACTAAATCTACAGAGTAAAATATTTACTCACGTTGGAAAACAATATTTACTCTTATGTCAATTATTCTTGAAGGGAAAAAATAATAGAACATTTTCTTATTAACTTTTTAAAAAGGTACCCTAACCCATCCCCCCCCCTCCCCCCATATTATTATCCAAAATTGTCTAAAGATGTCAATTTGACTAAAATGTAGCATTTGAAGAAAAAAAGGATAATGGTTTTGATTCCTAAAAATTGTGTTTAAATGCAATATTATACATATGAAAAAAATAAGTTTCTATTTCCTTCACCCCTAGGCTCTAGAGGATGGCTATGGAATTAAGAAAATAATCTAAAACCATCTCAATACATTAATAAAGGTCCCGGAAAAATGAAACCAATTCGAACTAGTATTTTCCGAGATCTTAAACTTCAGACAAAATATTCTTACTACTTCATGTTATAGGATAGAATCTAAACTACTCTAAAAGTTACAACGTTTTTTTTCTACCGTTACCTCTATCCGTCTTATTTGAAAGACTTTTGTCTTAGATTTGGACAATTATATTTATGATTTTTCTGTTCAAAGGCCTTTATTTGCAAAAACTAAAGGAATATAGGTTTAAAGTTATTTATTGAAACTTATAAATTAACTTATATTAAATGATAGACAGGCTTTCGAAAATCCGGGAAAGCTCTGTATGTATATAGTAGCTTTGCTACTAAAATTGGATAACACAATATGAGGAAGCAACTTACAGTGCCTAATAAAAAATGACGTATAACAATACTAATGACCAATAATAAGCCAGTATATATTTATACAATGTGTATTGGTCATTTGTATTGTATGGCGTCATTTTTTATTAGGCACTATAAGCTGCTTCAAATTTGAGGGGATGAGTACATAATCCAAGATGAAATAAAAAGTATAATGTTTATAATAATAATTAGTTGTCTTGGCAATGTTTGTCATCATATGCAGTACATTTATACAATAGATTGCACAATAAAAAATTATAACATTAATATATATTTCGGAACATGGAAAGAAAACGAAGTAGCTGGTTACGTCGTATTTTAAGAGTAGCTTTTCTCCTATTCTAGCTCCTGCGGGGGCCAAACATGAACACCTAACCTAATCAGAACTAAAATAGCCTTTCAAAAGCTACTGGGAAAATGCTTAAAAGTACGGTAGTATGGAAGGAATGTATAAAACTCAGTGGCTGCTAAATATATGTATCTCTGCCATTCAATTTCAAAATGTCTTTCTGATATCTTAGATGTAAGTAAGCCAATACATTTGTATAGGGTTTCCTTACATGTAACTGTCCAGGACTAATACTAAGCTTGATAGTTGAGCAGTGATTGGTACAGCTTTTTATGAGATCCTACTGGACAAAATTCGCATTTACAAACCCACATCTAGATATTTAGATAATATATCAGAAACGGCTGTTATGATTAGGATTTACTTTTCTTGTAACTTTCAAATATGCTCTGGGGCGATTTTTGGCTATTTATCCTTTTTCAATTCTCCCTGGTCTCCTAAGGTGTAAGATCGAAGCAACTAACCCTTGCCAAAAATAACAAGATGTAATGTAACAATTTCTGGATAGAAAGACAAGACAAATTGCGCCAATAAAAAATTACCCTCGCCCATTTTCTTTTAATTTTTGAAATAGCTAAAAATAAGTAGTGAAGGGTTGTTGCCCCTCTCACCCTTCCTTCAAGTGCCCCTAGAGGTCTCAAGGGGGCGTGGCCGCTAGTAATTCAAAAAATAGTAAACTAATTAAGTGGTGGGGTTTTTATTAATTTTAACAGCAGCAAATTAAGATTTATTACTTGTTTATGACAGAAATGTACAAATTAAATAATTATGGACATGGCAAGGCTTCCAGGGAGGGAGGGGACATTGGGCTGTTTATACCACTAGTCCCCAAAGTTTTATAAGTTTTCTGATTCGATGGCTCAACAACTTTAAGGACTAAATACAATTTTTATTAGTTGGTTTATTTAGATGAGTGTTCAAACGTTTGAACTACTCTCTAAAATAGAGAAGGGGTAGTTTTGTGAATCATCATTAGCAGTGTACGTCAACTTATCGTCCAGTGTTTTATCCCTTTAGATCCCTGACTTACTTTACTTTACTTACAGGATGTCTGTCTGTTTGTCTTTGTGTTTGTACCAACCGCTAACTGAATTGAACTGAACTGAGCTAACCGCTTATTTATAAGAACTTCTGTGTATAGTCCCTTTCGTATTCTTTGTATTTTTTACAGTAGCTTTTCTCCTATTTCTAGCCCCTTCGAGGGGCTCTAACCCTTCGGGGCCAATTACCTAACCCTGTGGGGCAATTACCTAACCCAATTTAACCTAACCTAACCTAAAATAACCTATAAAAAGCCATTTTAAAAATACGACGATGTTACGAAAGGGACTATATGTCGAAGGAATGTATTTGGAGGGGATTTCTACCAACCTCCAAAGAAAAATAGACACTAGAAAAAAAAATCCCCACACAAATTTTTATCATACTTTTCTTCTTAGAACTTAAGCTTAAAATATGTTTTGGTTGACTCCCCTCCCTAAAATATAAAATGGGAGAGTCGAATTTAAGTGCCCCTAGAGGCTAACTTTTATTTGGTATTTATAAATACTTGAGCGTTTAAATATTGAAAATCTCCACCCTGGCTGGCACAAGATACCAGTAAACCTCGCAGGGTCATTCAGATAAAGAGTTAAAATAATGTTTGACTTATACAAAGCATTTGATCTTGGTTTATTCCTGCATTTCTTTCATGGTTCTTTACATAGTTTTAGAGACACTTGCCCTGGCATACGTCAAAAAATGATATCTTTAAATCCTTAACATTTTCTATGGGTTGTGAACACGACGATTTACAACAACGGGTTTGATTATAGAAGTATTTCTTGATCGCAAAGAAATACATAAAACTTAAATTTGATAATAGTTATACATCACATCGTATAATAGACAACTTTCCGCTGATATTAAAATTATAGGATTAAAACACGCCAAGGAAAAAGGATATTATTTTTATAATTTTTATTTTACTGTTATACGATACTTTACATGATTTCAGTATGGCTGAGAACCGTTTCTAATTCAGCGGATAATAATCAGTTTCTAAGCCATACTGGAAAGGACATTAAATTATTGAAAAAGTTTAAAAGTTCGGGGCGCAGCCACTGATAACTTTTACTAAACATAAAAATAAATCAGGGAAAGGGATAATACATCAGTAGACAACTTTTTACATCCATCTTTTGAGAGTGCAAAAATTTGCAGAAAATATTTTTCGCCTGCATTATCCTTTATATCCCTGTACTAATTGGAGTTAGATGTATAAAGTAGATACGCTACTAATAACATTAACATTATGGGTTATTTCACTAAACTAAAGGATAATTTGGTTACGTAGGTAGTTTACAATAGAGACAAACAATAGACAGGGAGAGAGAGAGAGAGAGGGAGAAAGAGAGATAGAGATAGAGTGAGAGAGAATGAGTATGAGAGAGAGAGAGAGAGAGAGAGAGAGAGAGAGAGAAAGAGTTTAATGGGTAAAATAAGAAAATATATAAAGAAAGCTATTATTATAGACAGAATACGTTTAGAGAGAGAGAAAGAGAGAGAGAGAGAGAGAGAGAGAGAGAGAGAGAGAGAGAGTGAAAGAGAAAGAGAGAAAGAGAGAGAGAGAAAGAGAGAGAGAGAAAGAGAGAGAGAAAGAGAGAGAGAGAGAGAGAGAGAGAGTGAGAGAGAGAAAGAGAAAGAGAAAGAGAGAGAGAGAGAGAGAGAGAGAGAGAAAGAGAGAGAGAGAGAGAGAGAGAGAGAGAGAGAGAGAGAGAGAAAGAGAGAGAGTGAGAGAGAAAGAGAGAGAGATAGTGCGAAATGAGCTTTCTAACCCAATATAACAAGCTGAAAAACCAAGGTTTTGCGCTTTCTTACACAATATTTTAAGTAATCCTATAAAACAACAAAAGAAAAAAATGCTATAATTTACTTTCCTTTTTAAAACAAAATAGTCCTTGTTTATATCATTACTAGTTGCTTCGTTCCTAGCTTCGCTTCAAGACAATAGAAGTCTAGAAAAATTAAGCCACATAACACCTCATACTTTTGTATACCTCCCCTATCCACCAAAATATAGCCTAAAGCCCCTCCAGGATCCGTATCTATTGTCCATGAAGATTAGAGCACGATCGATTCAGCGGTTACTGAGATCTTAATCTTTAAATAGCCTATAACCATCAGAAGACATATGTAACGTTGACCTAAAAACCCAATCGGTTTGGTACTTTTGAGCTTATAAGTTTCAGACAAAAACACCGCACTACTTTATATAATAGGATAGATTACATGTTATTGGTTATATTGTAGAAACTCTGTAAATACTCCGTCAGAGAGACAGAGGGACTTTCACATACACTTACACATTCAATAGTTTTCATATATTGTACATGTTTTTACAATGTGGCTAAATCTACAGGGATAAGACAATAGCCGATAAATTGATCTACATCCCCAAAAATGATACACAAATTGCTCCTTCTGTAGATTATAAATAGTGGTTGAAATGTTTCGACACTTCAATTCATAAACTAGCAAATAAAAAATTGATAAATGTCCCCAATGTTGCTAATCCAAAAAATAAAGAAAACGTTATTATAAAACTTTGGGACTAGTGTAATAAAAAGCCTAATGTCTCCTCTCTCCCTGAATAAAGTTTATTGTTCTGCTATTTAATAGTATTGGCAGTAATGTAAGACCTTCGTAAATATGTAATGTCCGAATTTAAAGTAAAGGAGAAGTGGCGGTCTGAAAAAGCCCCCCAAGAAAGGTTATATGGAGGAAGGGGGGCAGTTGCAGAAGTCCAATTTAATAAATACTTTTTTATGAATAAATGTCTTAGTCCTTTATATTGATTAATATCCATCTTAGCCTTTAAGCTTCGCTTTTATGGATGTTCTATTTAAATTCAAAACACTGTAATTTTACATTTGTTAATGTATACTTTTTTGAGCTTCACTTTTATTGATGTTGTAATCCTTGTTTTCATATTGTCATAGGTCTTACATATTACTAATGTGCTATAATTAACATAATTTGATTATCTTTACACAAACAAAAGGCAAGAAAAACATTTACTATAGTCAATGTTATTGTTAATACACCAAACAATTTTTCCTGATAACTCACGAATTGTCACTTCTAAAAAGTTAAATAAATAAATCAAAAATACAAAACAAACCTACCTTCTAGTTACATTCAGTCGTTGGTAAAATATTTGGACATTTTAATAGTTTATTATTTTAGATAATTCTGAAATAAAAATGTCAAGTTTCTAACAATGAGCATGCTATTGACATATAATACATAGAATAATACAAAGTAGTACGATGTCTGTCTGTCTGATCTTAAGATTTTTTTACAAATTATGTAAAAATCAAAACAAGATACAAATTCATTAAAAATATTTTTGAAAGGTTTTAACCTGGGTTTAATTTTGTTATGAGTAAATTTTACCAAAGAATTTTTTGAGACAGTATAACTAATAATCTATAGCTTTAAGATTCTATATAGGCGGGGACTTCCCATTACCTATTGTGGCAAAGCCACTAGTACTTTAATTCGTTATATATCTTTTCGTCTGTTTGGCTGTCTAACAGTTACAGATCTATAGTATATGTAAATGTATATATAAACTACATATCCCCTTTTCCAATATCCTTTTTCGTCTGCTATCAAATTGTTTTCTACAATGGCTGTGTTATTTTTCCCGACATAATTGAGAGTCGGAACAGGGTAATTGGGATAGGGAAATACAGTTACTTAACCCTTTTTCCCCTTTAGTGTTTTACTCTAATGGTAAAGCAACAAATGAATGAACGTGTTTTTAAAGGGTACTATTACAATACAATATTACAAATTTCTCTGGTAAAATATGTAAAAAAAAAGGTCTTTTGGGATACAGTACTGTTAGGCCAATCAATGATGCTTAATTTTTGACATTACACGTCAAATTTATCAAAATTCATCAATTTATTTCATTTATTTATATCTATTCCCTAATACTATACGTGTGTAAGAAGAAGTCATTATTTATGAAATGAACGTTAACATGCATACAAGGATTTATAAATTGCAACAAAAAATATATTTTTCGATAATGGTAATATGTTATTCGTTGGTCTCGAAATGTAATATTTGTATGATATTCACTTTTATTTTATTTTTGGACTACATGACTCCCCCCACCCCATAATTAAAAAATAATAATAACATAATCATAGTCATTGCAGGTGTCTCTTATTCTAAGGTGTATAATCCCTGCAACGCTCTCCTAACCTTTACCTTACCTAACCTAACCTAAATTAAGTGTAGGCATAAAGAAAATCACCATAGGTTATGAAGTTGTTTTGTAGTACGCGTTTTAAATAACAATTTTGTTGAGAATATAATAGTCATTTATCGCATAGCATTATAATCAGCTTTCCGCAGATATAAAATTTACACTTATAAGATTAAAACTATTTTTTTAGCCTCGAGATGCCGAAGGCACAGGCTTTTCTTTTTAATTTATCTCTCCCTGCATCCCTGGTTGCTAAGGTTGAAATATAATTACACCAATTAAAATGATTTCAAGGATACAACATTTTAATGATTTACCCAATATCTGTAGCAAAGATACTATATACATAATTATGCCTGTATGTACGTACGCGTATAAGATTATTTTAGTTATAAAGAGAGGGCAAAAAATATCCTAAAAACACATAAAAAGAACCTTTATATACTGTTTATGTGCGTCCCTAAATTGGAGAACCCTTTCGGTTCGGTTTTTATCGAGATCTTTACTGACAAACCCCCTACTACTTTACATATTAAGGTTGCTTTGATTATAATATTGTGACGTTAAGATAGAGAATAAATTAAAAAGAGTTTCTTTCTTGTCATTATGCCAAAACTCAAGGTTTAAAATGAACGGGACAATTTTATCACTTATGATAAGAACTTTTATAATGACTATGATTGCAGGTATTTAAAGGATAAGACAATGGCCGATAAATTTATGTACATCCCCAATGATGATAAACATAATTGCCCCTTCTATAGATTAATATTAGTGGTTGAAACGTTAAAACAACACTAAACTTAATAAATCAACCAATCAATATTCACTAAAGTCCCTTACGTTGTTAAGCCAACAAATAGAAAAGGTTATTATAAACTTTGGGGACTATAATAACCATTAGCCCATTATCCCCTCTCTCTGTTTTAATTGTATCTTCGCGTTTGATTATCCTTGTGCTTTTAACTATACATATTTAGTACCCAAGGTTCTTCATCTAATTTTCGGGTTAGCTTTAACCAGGGGTGTAGGGAAGGGACTATTCGAGATAATATATTAGGATCATGGAATGACAACGAAGTAGAGGGTTTCGTCGTATTTTCACAGAAGCTTTTGATAGTTTATTTTAGGTTAGGCAAATGTTAAAGATTGCCCCGCAGGATAGGAAATTGGACTTGTAGGGTTAGAGCCTCCCCCCTACCCGCAGGGGCTAGAAATAGAAGAAAAGCAATTGTTAAAATACGACGAAACCCTCTACTTCGTTTTCTTTCCATGGTCACAATTTTGAAGTAGTTCATAGTTATTTGGAAAATAATGGTTGAAACAAAAATTTTACGTTGTCCTTTTCCCCCTCCATAACTAAAACACATAATGACAACTTTGTTAAGATAGATAATTTTAAGAAGATAACTTCATACTTTCACAACGTTTATTTAAGGGATTTGTATTTTGTTTATGTTATGCACAGGGGCGTCGAAGCTTTTTTATTAAATATATAGTATTAAAAATGCGCGCGAAGCGCGCAAAAATTTTTTTTATTAGAGATTTTTTATTTTGGGGGGTATTTACCCCCCCAAAATTGTTTGGGGGGGGTAAATACCCCCTCCTAAATGGTTAAGGGTTCCTACGGCACCCCCAGGGTAGGGGTAAATTTTGAATGGGGGGGGGGGGGTAAAATGAAAAAAAAATTGGGGGTGCCTACCTTCCTTAACTAAATCGAAATTCTGTATTCTATAACTTTAACCTTATTTCACACAAAACAAGGATGACAACATCCATAAAAGCGAAGCACTGAAACGGTAGGACAAACGGACATTAACACTTGTATAGTATCTGAACTGAATAATCAGAATTTAAAAGTATAAGAGTCGAAGCAAAATTGTAAGTAAATATGTTGAAAAACTGCTTGAAGCAGGATAATGTTTATGGACATACTTACATTTTTGGACTTAGTTATAGAGTTGCTTCGCTTATAATATTGTTCTTTGTTGTCCCAGGAATCAATATACCAAAAATCAGATCAAACGGATAATTAGAACACTTGAAAATTTGTTGTTAAAAAAGTAGAAAAATCAACATGTTTAAAATGGACGTACGGACATTCTGGTAATGATTATAGAGTTGCTACGCTTTCTAAATCGTACCCAACTACTACAGGAATCATCATGCAAAGTTTGAAATCGATAGGACAATTCTAACATGCCTAAATTAACGAATAAAAGCTATCTATCTCGGACGGACGGACGGACGGACGGACGGACGTACGGACGGACGGACGGACGGACCGACCCTAATTATAGAAAAGCTTCGCTTTTAAAAAATATTTTAAAAAACAACATAATTTGATGTATTTTCTGAGATGTTTACTTGCTTGTAGGTTATTATGTAATGATATTGAACTTAATACTTATTATATACATAGAAACTCAGGGATCTATAGGGATAAGACAATGGCCAATAAATTGATTTACATCCCCAATGATTTAACACAAAATTGCCTTTCTTTTCTTTAGATTAAAATTAGAAGTTGAAACATTAGAACACTAAACTAAATTAACCAACCAATCAAAAAAGTCCCCAAAGTTGTTCAGTCAACGAATCAGAAATCGTTATTATACAACTTTGGGGACTAATGTATTCAACAGCCCATTGTCCCCTCTCTCTCTCTCTGAAAGAAACTAGACTAAGATAATGGAAAAGAATATTAGAATAATGAAAACCAACTTAAATATTGTATTTTTTTCAGACAGAGGTGACAATGTGCTGATTATTACACTAGTCCTCAAAGTTTTATAATAACTCTTTCATTTTTGTTGACTTAAAAACTTTGGGAGCTTTTAATGGATTTTAATTGGTTGGTTTATTAAATTGAGTGTCCAAACGTCTCAACCACAATTTTTTTATGTACAGAAGGAGTAATTTTGTGTATTAACAATGGGGTTGTAAATCAATTTATCGGCCGTTGTCTTATCACTATAGATCCCTGTATTTTTCTTTATTTATCACAATTACAGCAAACTTCTTATTTTTTGTTGTTGTAATAAAAGTTATAAATGAAACATTATTATATATTTGTACTATATAAAAATATGATTTTCCGTTTTTATAAATAATACATTTATAGTATAGATGTATAACCAACCAACTATGTGGAATGTGGATCCCCCTGTTAAGGACCTTTTTCGACTGCTAGCAAATTCCTTTCTGCTCTTTTGTAGCGACTTGGCTATGTTAATACTCCCTACGCTATAAGTTGATTTTCAAAGACCTAATTGAAAGTTGGTCAGGGTACTAGGGAGAAGCGGACATACAGTTATTGAACCCCTTGTCCCTCTAGTGTTTTACTCCTATATAGAGATACTTTACATAGATATCTTAATTGAGATATTAAATACAGTCTACGAATAAATTTCTGCTATATACAAGACAACTAAGTATAGGGCTATACAAAAGAAATATAAAATGAAAGAATTCCAGAAAAAAAGCGAATAAAACCTTAAACTACCAGAATTGACATGTTAGATTTACCATTGTTTTTCTTAGTATAAAATTTAGAATGTTCCTTGAATTTAGCTAGTTATTAAACCTTTAACAACCAGGCACACATAGTTTTTCAATATTCTGAAATCGCAGCAACGACTCTAGAAGCCTCTGGAGGCCGGGCACTTATGATTCAGCTTACCACTTTATATAATAGGATAAGAAACTTTATTCTTTAAGAGTGATGGAAAGCTAAATTATATAGAACATGTTATGTATAATAATAATAATTATAAGTCTATGGTAGTACACAAAAGGATTATAAACATTATGAACATTAACTTTAGAATAAGGATTTTTTGTCATGAAATTATATTCAATAGTAAAGGAGGGCAGGCATCTAAAGGGATAAGACAATAGCTGAAAAATTAATATACATCCTTTATGTTGATCCCTTATGTAGATTACAGTTAGTGGTTTAATAGATTTGGAAATTCAACTTAATGACCAACCAATCAAAATTCAATAAGGGTCCCCAAAGTTGTTAAGCCAACAAATAAGAAAACATTATTATGAAACTTTGAGGACTAGTTCAATAAAAAGCCCATCCTGAAAGCAGAATTTTTATTATTCTTTAAACAATGTGTATGATACAGGGAAAAAATTTGCCTAGTAAACTCTTCTGTTTTATTTTTAAAAGCGAAGCTTTTCTATAATCAGGGTTTGTACATCCGTTCATTAATTTAGGAATGTTAGAATTCAAACTTTTGATGATAAATCCTGACAAGTGTTAATGTTCGTTTGTTCTACCCTTTGGCTTTTGACTTCAGAGAACAATTTTATGAATTGTTTGATATACAACTTGTAATTTATGTTCAATAATGCTCTTGCTTTAATAAAGATTCAAACTTTTAAATATTTTGTAGTGAGCTAAATTTATTTTTCTTAATAAACACATTTAGATCCTAAATATGGATGATAAAATTCATAAGTAGCGAAGCCTATTACCATAACAAATTTACTTAGAAAGAAAAAGATATCTTAATTGTCATTTAAAACTTTGGAACAAATTTTCTACGTATTTTTTGTATAACAGCCTACAAAAATCATTAACACACGTAAAGAAATCAGAGAGAGAGGGGACAAAGGGTTTTTTATTGCACAAGTCCCCAGAGTTTTTATAACAACGTTTTCTTGTTCGTTGGCTTAAAAACTTTGGAGACTTTTAATTTTGATTGTTTTTTTAAGTTGATTGTTCAAACGTTTCAACTACTAATACTAATTTTACAAGTTGCAATTTTGTGTATCATCATTAAGGATTTACACAAATTTATCGACTATTGTCTTATCCCTTTAGATCTCTGCCTAACAACAACAAAACTGAAATTGTTTTATGATAATAAGGGATAAGACAATGTCCAATAAATTGATGTACTTTCCCAATGATGATACACAAAATTACCCCGTCTGTAGATTAAAAATTAGTGGTTAAAACGTTTGAACACTACACTTGATAAACCAACCAATCAAAATTGAGTAAAAATCCCCAAGTTATTAAACCAATGAATGAGAAAAAGTTATTATAAAACTTTGGGGACTAGTGTAATAAAGAACCCCCCCCCCCCTCTCTCTCTGGAAACCATTTATGATAATAATAGGGGAAGATAAATAGGAAAATAGATAAGAAGATAAATAGATAAATAATTAGAGTAGAGATAGATAGATAATGACCTTGCCCTTGTATTGGGTTTCAACTTAATAGGTTTTTTATTGTTATAGCTCTGGTAAACCAATAGAGATACATCTAGAGTCACACAATCTTCTATTTGCGTCCACAATTTTTTTTTGAAAATTTGAAAAAGAACAATAATGTACGTAAAAGTGTAGCAAAAAACAAACAAAAAATATGAAATAACTGAAAAATTTGAATAACCATTTTTATGAAAAAATCTCCAAAACATTTTGAAAAATATCATGCAGAATTCTCAGAATTCTTTTTTCCAGCATGACTTCGAAACCGATAGATTAGAACCTGTTCTCTGCCATGCTGAAAAATTATGTAAACTGTAGCATCCTATTACAGACAAGTTTCCACGAATATTAAAACAAACAAAAATTAATTAAAACAAAACAGGTTAAATCTTATAGATTTATATTAAATTATATCACATTACAGAAAGCTGTCTATAATACGATGCGATAGATAACTATTATGGTCTTTCTAGTTACGTCAGTAGTAGAGTTTATACCATTAGCTTTAAAGTAGGTTTATGCTTGCTCTAAATTATGTCTGTCAATTGTCTCCCTAACCCCAAGTTTACTAGTAGCTGATTGCTTCCTATGTTACGGCGTAGCGTTTTTATAATTTTATCATGTCTTTGTCTTTTAAGTTATTTAGGACTCGTGGTTATGCCTCTAGGGGCACTTGAGAAGGGCAGAATTTGATAACACAATCTTTTATTTTAGATTCTAAAGAAAAAGCTATTTTTTTCTAGGGGCGGTTCCTCTTAGGAGGGTGGTGGTACCCTCCCCCAAAATAGTTATAAACCTTCCATGAGCAGCTACCAAGTGAGGGAGAACCATAATAATTCACCGGTTAGCGAGATTCTTCGGTGCAGACAGAAAGACAAACAGACATACATCCCTTTACTTTATTAAAAAGATTACGTCGTAATTACGATAGAAGGTCTAATGTCTGTTTAGATACGTACGGTTAACTGATATAGTTCTCCTTTTCAGTGTAGATTTTGATAAATCCAGGGAAGGCTTAAAACAATTTTAGGAGAGGGTTCCACAATTCTCCCAAATAATTCGCCCCTATAAAAAATAAACCGACCTAAATTTTCTTACTTCTTAAAAAAAAGCTAAATCTGAAATTAAGTAACAAAAAGGATGTTGTTTTGTTGCCATCCTTGTTTAAAACCATAAATATATAAAAGCCGGGAAGGGAGATAACTATGATGGTTAAATTATTCTTTAGCCATTAATTTTTCAAATTCTTGCAAACTAACAATGACAGGAATTAACAAGTAATAGTTATTTCTCGCATCGCACCTCGGGGCTGAAAAAAACTAGTTTTAATCTTATGATTGTACATTTTATATTCGTAGAAAACTGGATATAATACGATGCTAGACATAGTTTTTTCGTATGGGTGAGAACCGGTTCCTATCCACCGGATTCGAATGAATACGAGAATAGTTATAAATAGTAGCTATATCCCCAGAAGAGAGAAGCCCAATCAGTTCTTTATAAAAACGCTAGAGGCTGCGCCCCAAGCACTTAGGGGCTCTATATTAGAAGGCATATGGAAGGGCAGAAAAATAGCCTAAAACCATACAAAGACTTATTAATAAAAAAATAACCCCAAATCACCTCAGGAACTAAAAGCAACTCCACTGTAAAGGGGAACCATGTCGGTTCAGAGGTTGGCGAGATCCTTCGCTACAGACAAAAAAAACACACTACTTAATATAATAGGATTGTGGAACTGAAGGACAAATATTCTTAAACCGCAAATTTAGCTCATAGTCATATCAGTATTGGTAGCTCCAAGAACTTTTAGAATTCCTGTCCTTCAATTTGTATTTCCTGTGCTATCAGGAAACTTTGGGCCAATTTAGAAACCTTCAAACAATAATATGCTATAATATGCATGCAATAAACACAAAAACAAAATAAAAGATAGGATAAAAGGTAGTTAAACAAAAGATTTTTTAAGGCGAAGCTATAATTAGGGTCGGTCCGTCCGTCCGTTACGGTTAGTTCTTTTCGTTACTTCAGATATGTTAGAATTGTCCTATCGATTTCAAACTTTGTATGATGATTCCTATAACAGTTTGGTACGATATAGAAAGCAACTCTATTATCGTTTCCAGAATGTCCGTAAGTCCATATGAATCATATTTATTTTTAACTCCTATGCAATAAAGTACAATATCACAAGCGAAGCATATCTATAATCAAGTTTTTAAAATGTTAGTATGTCCTTAAAAATAATTCTGTATTTTAGAAGTTTTGCAACAAATTTACGTATAATTTGTCAAAATCCATATATTTATATTTTGTATATTCAGTTCTGACACTCTACAAGAGTTAATGTTCGTCTGTCATACTGTTTCAGAGCTTCACTTTTATGGATGTTGACATCCTAGTTTAATGACATTTTTTCATTTAATCCTTTTATATACGTTACGAAAATACAGCTTTGCATTTTAAATTCATATGAAAACAATTGATGAAAATATGTATAAAAACTTTAAGGAAAATGATTGTTTTTCTTCACTTCCTAGAAATTAGAATAAGTGTCCAAATAACGCAGCAAAAATCATTTTAAAAAGTAGCGCAGCAACTACATCAAACCTATAAAATAGTTATATTTTTTGGTAGTCTGTCTAACAATTAAATAGATTGAGTTCCCCTGTTTAGGGAAGCTTTACATAAGTCCCGGGATGGTTTTAGACTATTATTCTGATTTTAGGTCTTGGGATAGTTTAAGCTATTTTATTGTGCCCTCCCTCCTCGATGGTAGGAGAACAGCCACTATCATTACAGTGTCAATTAGAAATGTAAATATATATACAGGGTGCGGCACATAAATCCGGACATTTTTTAAACGGCCATAGCGTCAAAACCACTTGACCAATCAGGACGTTTGACCCCACTATAAAAAGCTGAGGTAATGACCTTTAAGCACAAAAAAAATCTTTGGACGAAGATGGACGTGTACAACAAGCTATCCGCGCATATGTACAACAAGGCAGATTTCAAATGCGCCGGTGGTTTAATCTGGATTCTCGACAAGGGCCCACTAAATCTGACCTCAGCCAATCTGTAGGTGAGGTAGAGTTATGCAACTTGCTTTGGATACTGTTAGATACATAAGTAAGACACTAAAAAAGACTAGAGCTCTCTATCTGAAATGGCTTGGCCGTAGTACTCCAGCAAAGTGAAAAGGGGCAGATTTTGAGATGTAAAAAACGTCAAAAACCGTGAAAATTCATGAAAATTTCTCGGTTCTTGACTTCAGGGACCCATATTGAACTTTAAAACTCATTTTAGACTATGGGTTGCGCTAACAACCCTAGCTGAAACTTCATGCCATTTCTAAAAAGGTAAAGAACGTCGTTTTAGCTCAACTGTGGTATAAATAAGAGCCTCCGTGTCTAAGGGTAGCTTGAAAGTTGGGCGAATTTGGATCTTGCAGTTACTCACGTTCCTAAGGAAATGTGGCCTCCCAGCAGCCCGATCTTAATTCAATGGACTTTTGGGCCTGGGGCTACTTTGAAGCATGCACCAATAGACGTGCCCATACCACAAAGACCTCCCTCATTGTCACTATCAAGGAGAACTACGCCAGCTTGGACAGGTACATTTTGACCTGGACCTGCCGGCGGTTGAGGAGGCGGGTAGAGGCGGTGATTGAGGTTGGCGGCCATCTTTTTTTATTAATCTAATAATCATATGCCTTTTCTGCCTCTCAGTTTTTAAAATTCAATAAAATCTTTAAAATTGACGATTTTATGTTCATTTGTTTAAAAATTAGAATTTGTCCAGATTTATGTGCCGCACCCTGTATATATATATAATTTTAGCAGTAATATTTATATAATAGACATAAAAATCGAACAATTCAGTTTTAACTTTTTACCACCTTTATTAAATAGCATGCCATAAAGTCAATAATAGTCATTTATCGGATCAGCTTTCAGCTTTCCGTGGATATTAAATTGAAAAAATATAAAATAAAAACCAGTTTTGCACAAAACTGGTTTTGTTTTTATGATTTGTATTCTCATATTTGTGGAAAATGGTCTTTATCACATTGCTATACATGATACCGATTCTAAAGCGAATTCGAAGCAATGCTGAAAACTTAATTTTTCAGACTACTTGTCTCTTGAAAACCTTAAAATTCAATGTCCTTAAATGGGGCAATAAAAACATAAAAGTGAAAATTCACAAAATGCCCATTTTTTTTTACAAATTTTCCTCATATTTTCTTTTTTGTCTTACTTTTTTATGCCTTACCCTCGCTTAGAGGTTTAGCTATCGATAAAGTAATGTGCAAATCGGTTTGAATATACATATATGTTTACAACATAACTACAAATAACTTATTTTTTGGTTAATAAGGCCGTGTTTAAGAATAGGTTATCAAAATAAAACAAAATCATTATTCGTCTCACCTATATTAAAAACTAAAAAGTAGTAAGGTTTTTTTTGTCTGTAGCTTAAGTATTCAATAACAACTGAACCTATTGCATTCTCCATTTTTTGGAAGCTTCTTATAGGTCCCTGATGGATGGTTTTATGCTATCTCTTTTCCTATCTTACTTACTCCTTCGACCACATAGATCCTAGATGCTATAGCACAGCCGTTAGTATGCTAAGAAAAAACATTGTTATCTTAGTAAAATTATAAAAATCTATCACTAATAAAATTTATTGAATTTTCTTACCCTTCGTTTCTGCATATATAGTTTTTCTTCCTCCCACCCTCGCGTTCAATTATATGTTCGGTTCTTTAATTTTTACATAACGAATCACAGCTAATTAATATGCAAGCTAAGGCTTAAACTTTGCTGTGATTATATTATTTCAAGGATTGTAAACCCAGCCTGACCTAGACCCTCTAGACCTTTTCTTTCTTCTTAATTTCCCCCTTCGGGAAAAGGTGTTCTAACAATCCAGTAAAAATAAATTTTTCAATTTAAATCTGTAAAATTATCAAACTAACTTCTTTTTTCCCTGTTTTAAATCAAAATTAAATGCTTCGCCCATTACTTTTATGGGCTATGTCTAGAATGGGATTTAAGGTAAACTTTACCCCATGATTATTATTATATCATTTAGTGATATATCAAGATTCCAGAAAGACAAACGGACAGGCGTCCAAAAAATGTAGATGATATCATGTAAGGGAAAATATACCTTTTTAAAGACAGTCTTTGGATATGTAAAAAAAATTCTACTGCAATTGGCTGTAGTTTCACCAATAGGCAATTTTATATCCGTGGAAAGCTGTTTATAATACGCTGCGATAAATAACTATTAATTATCTAGTAGTTATTCAATCAAGTCTTGAAATTCTAAGTAGAAAAAAAGATTAATTTAAGAGAAGTGAAACAAATTTCGTATAAAAAACTTTTGTTACGCTATCTATTAAATTTGTCAATATTATAGGCTTTTAAATATATTTATTTATTTATTGTGTGTGTGTGTTTGTGTGCGTATGTGTGTGAGTGTGTGTTCATTTTAACGCCAGAAGAAACCACTGTTGGCTATGGCATATGGTAATGTTATATTGATGCTAAGGACAGACGCGCCATACAGCGGAGATTCTTGCCATTCAACAAGTTTTTGTTTATTGTCATGCAACAAGAGTTTTATGGAACATAAAATCTCCAATTTATACAAAAAAAAATCAAAATAGACATACAGTGGCGAAAACTCCCACCTTTTTCAGTATTTTTGTTTTTAAAAGATAGAGAGCCATAATTAGACACAAATATGAATTTTATTTTTTTAATACCATTATCCTGGCGGGCAAAAGGAAGTCAGTAAATTATGGCTGTTTTTTTGTTAGGTGTGAGAAAAAAGAAAAAAAATATTTCCTTTTTTTATATTTTTAACAAAACATAGAAAGTTAACAATAAAATATCCCATAATGATAAAAACTAAAGTAAATTATAAGTGTACCAGCCAACCTAAGCTACCAGGTTTGATCTTGCAGGTTCGGATCCTCCAGGTCTCCAAAAAATGTTAATAGAGACCCCCCCCCCCCATACTAAATTTTTTACCAACAAATATTATTATTAATATCATACGTGACTACTATAGTTTGATACTTCTATACCTGAACCAACCCACCTTGTCCTGCTTGGGCCACCACCGAGCCACCACTCCTGACAACAACATCACCATTTTACTATTAATATTAATTACTCTATTCCGGAACCAGCTTTACAGGCAAACAGGCAAAACAGTGGATAGCTTACATGCCTTCTTGGAATCTGGATCACATGGATCATACCTTTTATGAACCCGACCATAATCATTTACAATATACAACAATAGTAATAATTAATAAAATATTTTATTTTTAAACATATTGTCAATTTGATCTCATGTAATAAATAAATTATTATTGATATCCCAATCTGTTAAATAGATTAGGCTGAAGACTAGATCTTTAGGGGCTAAAAAAAACTGACATATCTAAACAAAAGAAAACAGAATTTCAAAATTTCAAATATATTAAAAACAGATTGACCGAGTTTAAGCTTTTCCTTACACTTTGTACTCTTAATAAATATCTAGACATTCATTTAATGTTTGCCCTTGGAGCCATGATTCTGCCTTAAACGTCAGAGTCGACAATTTGCGCGCCTATTGCATTTCTACGCGCGTTGTTAACTTGAACTTGCGTTGGTTTTATAAGTTTAAACAACACAACCACATACACATAAACACACACGCACACATATATCCTTATATCCTAACATTTTTGTATAAAATAGGAAATACGTCGCTACAGATGTCAGTTCACTTTAGCCCACCAAAATGTTAAGATTGGTTAGTGCGCTATTACTTATTTATATTTTTGTTTGTGCTTCATTTTTACAATTTTTGTGCTTTAGTTTTCATAAATTTCAATAATAAAAATATTATTTTACTTTTCAATGTGTGATATTAGAAAAATGTTTGTCTCAAATTATCTCATAGTGAAAATAAGAACAAAATATTAAAAATAGACCTATAGTAAATTAGTAAATTTTCACAAGTTTATTTCACTTAAAAACTTTTAAAAGTTTGTTATTTACCTTAATAGTTCCATATTCTAATTAAGTCTTGAAATTTTTTTTAAAAATATTTTATTTGCCAAAACAAATAATATTTTTGTGTTTAGGTATTATTAACTGGATGCCTTGCGGCAGTTTCCCTTGGATTTCCCCAGGGTCCACCCCCCGGAGCTGGTGGACCCCCAGAGGGGGGCATTGCCTTCCCCAGACCTGGAGCCAATGGAGAATATGCTGCAGGTAGTAGTAGGCTTTTCAGAGATGCAATTTTTTATCTTAAAATTTTAATTTGAAACTTTTATAGTGCCTATTAAAAAAAGACGTCATACTGGCCTACCATTGGTTAATTAAAATGTATACTGGCCTGCTATTGGTAATTTTGTCTTTGTGTTGGTATATCATTGGACATTTTTATTGTATGACGATATTTTCTTTATAGGCAACATAAAGAGCAACTTCAAATTTGCCTCCAACTTTTGAAAAAAATAACACATTCAATTAATAATTGATTTCTTTGTTAGAAACATTAACAGCAGATCTTGAGCTTTAACATAAAAAAAACAATAGAAACTGTCAAAATGATGATTATTTTAATCTTTAGACAAATTGTTTTTTTTGAGCACTTTTGAAAAAAATGTTTTGAATTCAAATTTACAAATAACAGTAAACAAAAGAAATGAATAATTACATTGCATTGGCAATGTTAAACTGACTCTAGCTGGCACTTATATTTTCATTTAATTTAAAAATAAAAACCTTGCCCTATATTACTATTAGGATGTTCCAAATTTTGATTTTGAAATTAGCTATAATCTAAATTTTTGCTTGTTTAACAAAGGTTCATTTCTTATATTTAATCTTATCACAAATACCATTATTATGCTGGCCTTCAATCGAATGGTCCACTTCTATATCATTAAATGATTTTTAAGAGCTACTTTTTAACTTAACCTTACTTGCAAACATTCACCATTTTTTCAGATAGCCATGTAAATTTTGTAAGGATATTCTAAAGCAATCTTAAAGTTTAAACGCATTTTTTAGATTAATGTTTAATTTATTTATCGGTATGACATGAGAAAGTGAAAAATTTAATGAAATTTTTAAAAATAAAATGATTCGAAGTAAACGTCTTTTCCTGCAGTAAATTTATCATAATTGGGACAGTCTAAGCCATTTGTATGTTTTACAGTTTTGAATTTGATTTTAATCTTTGTATACTGTGTGTATGTTCTTAACATGAAATTCAAAATAATAAAACCTTTCTATTTAGGTTAAAATTATTCAATATACATATTAAAAACACAAATGGATTGCTATGAATCTTTGATGCAGTATTATTTTTTCATAGATTTTGATATTGTGATAACATTTTTCTAATACCTTAAAGATTTTTTTAACAATCATTTATATTTTATCTTTTAAAATAAATCAAAATCAATATCAGCTTAATACAAAAGTAGTTATGAAAACGTTTTCTTATACGTTGTCTTAACAACTTTGGGGACTTCATTAAGTGTTTAAACGTTTTAACCAATAATTTTAATCTACTGTAGGGGTAATTTTCATAATTGGGAATGTACATTAATTTATCAGCCACTGTTTTTAAATCCCTGCATATTAATACTTCTAATAAAAAGTAATCAATTTGGCATCCTGGTTTTTAAACAATACATAATTTTGTTGAAAACTTAACTAATGTAGAAATTAAGTAATTACATGGTTAAAAATTTGTAAACTTTAGTAATGTCAAAAATTTCAACATATGCAGGACCACATAAAAATAATTATAAGTTATTAAATGCAATTTTTGTGCATTTTGAACATTGTTAGACAATGTATAATTTTAAAATATGACTTTTTGCTCACATTTGTTTTTAGTCATTTATCCTCATATAAAATCTATCTAATGTATTTTTTTGGCAAAGGGAGAGAGGACAATGGGCTGTTTATTACACTAGTCCTAAAAGTTTTATAATACCACTTTCTTATTCGTGGCTTAACAACTTTGGGGACTTTTAATAGATTTTGATTGGTTGGTTTATTAAGTTAAGTGTTTAAACGTTTCAACCACTAATGTACTGAAGATGTAATTTTGTTTCTCATCATTAGGGATGTACATCAATTTATCGGCCATTGTCTTATCCCTTTAGATCCCCGAATTATTAATCTATTAATCATTCTAATTTTATTTTTTTGTTTATTGACTGATTTAAAATGTTTCAGGTGACTTTTTCCAGTACATAAACGTGCCCGCCCACAAAGTATTTGAATGGGGCTACAGACGTGGTAACCCCCATCATAACAGAGAACAATATCTTTCACAGAAGGATCACACCTTCAAATCCAAGGTGAGATAGATAGATAGATAGATAGATAGATGGGTTTAAATAGATATTTTTGCAGTTATTGTAAAATAACAATCTCCCCCTCCCCCACACACTTCATTTTTTAAAAATAGATAATCATACCTTACCCCAGCAGTGAGCTCTTACCCGAGCACCCAATATAACCTAACCTATCCTGACCTAAAGTAATAAACAAACAAATTAAAAATTACCACTGCCCTAATCTTTTTATTTTCAATAAATTTTAAAAAAGGCGTAGGGGTATCAGTTTTAAGGGACAAAGATTTTTAATATCTTACATTAACTAATCCCCGTTAAAGAAAATGTTGGAGATAAAAATCTATCAAACTGAAAATGACATTGACTACTTGACATGATTTAATTTTTCTTCAACAAAAAAATAAGTCAACCATAAAACTACGTCTGTCAAAATTGTACAACTCAGCAGATTCAAAATCATTGCTAGCAAACATTTCATAAAAAAAATTAAGTTCTAGCTGACGACATTTATTTTCATTTCACCTTTATTTCCTATCAAACGTTGTATATAATTATACATTTACCCAGGGAGAGAGGGGACATTGTTTAATACACTAGTCCCCAAAGTTGTATCCTTACGTTTTCTTATTCGTTAGCTCAACACCTTTGGGGACTTTATAGATCTTTGATTATTTGGTTCATTAAGTTGAGTCTTGGAAACTAATTGTAATTTACAGAAGGGCTAATTTTGTGCATCACCCTTGGGAATTATTTTATGGACATTGTCATATCCTTTAGATCCCTGCTTTATGCTACCATTTTTTTTCGATCATTTCTATGAAAATAATGATTTAATTTGATATGTTTTGTATTTTAGTTGAAGTGGCACGACCAGTATGGTGGCCATGGCGAGCACTACTACGACTACAACCACGGCAGTGCCTACGAGGAGCCCAAGTACGCCCCTGTACCCAAGCCTGCCTACTCACCCGCCATCTAAACGCCAAATAAAATTGCGGGAACATTTCTCAAAATCTAAAGAATTCGCTTAGAAAATGCAATTTTCCATCTGAATAAAAAAAATCTGGGAAAACCAAAATGAAAAATTTTCTA
Source organism: Acartia tonsa (assembly GCF_053477335.1). NCBI lineage: Eukaryota > Metazoa > Arthropoda > Copepoda > Calanoida > Acartiidae > Acartia > Acartia tonsa. The sequence goes on along the minus strand of NC_137272.1, from coordinate 6,428,042 downwards.
ATTTAATCAAATTGCATTGATAACCAAAAAGAATCTCTGAATATTGTTATAATATTAAAATTTTGACTGTTAAATGATTTTTATATTGTTGGGGTTTTGTTTCTTGTTATGCTTCAACTTATAAATGATTTTAATCAATAAAAATGTCAAAAAAAGACAAAATAACCTATCGAGTACAAATATTTTTTTATATATTTTTTTCAAAAACAATTTGTTATTGTTTCCCTTTAAGTTGTTTATTTGTTTTAATTAATTGTTTAATAAATTAATTCCTCCAGAAAAATTTTATTCTTTTTTAAACCGATTAATATCCATTGTATTAGAACTGGTTCTCATCTATAATGAAAACTCATGTATAGCAAAGTATTACAGACAACTAATAAAATGAAAATGTGCCTTCGGGGCTAACAAAACTGGTTCTTATCTTACAATCTTTCATTTTAAAAGATGCAGAAAACTGTTTATAATACGTTGCGATAAATAACAATTATTCATCTATTTAATATTTATCTATACTAAGCAGCCATAGCCGATCTCAATAATTCATTTCATTAACAAGCAGCTGCAAATGGTTCTGCAATTCTTAAATTAACTGCAGCCGCCAGTAATGTTAATAACGATTACAGTCGCAATCAAGCTGCACATTTTCTCAAATAAAATCGAATAGGAAAGTGTCTAAAAATAAATTGACATAGAACCATCCAGGAACCTATCTAAAATGAAGAACTCAATCAGTAATAGTTTATGAAATCTTAAGCTATAGATAAAAAAAACCTTACTACTTGTATAAAGAGACCATTGGCTGCGCCACTAGCATCTTGGAGCTATGTATTTAAAGGATAGGGAACGACAAAAAAAACGGTCGTGGGTTAACTTGTGCTAATTGTGCTATTTTAAACAAATTTATCCTCGTTTATTTCATCATCAAAAAATTCAATTAATTTTTTTTATCACAAAACGTCATAAAAATTTATATAGAAAAAGACCAATTTATTTACATTTTTAAAAAATAACGTAGCAATAATAATTTATTGTGCTAATTAATTTTCAAGTATTGAAAAATACCCTTGAAATCATAATTTTTTTTCTTAATTTGTTGACAAAAGGTTTTAAATTCTTTATCAGTAAATATTTTAGGTTTGCTAACAAAACATCGAGAATAGCATTTTGGTAAAATAAAATGACTTTTTTTTGATTTTTCTGTTTAAGAATAATTGAAATCATCTAGCGTGCTTTTTCTCAAGGATTGGCAGCTGCCTGTTTTAGGGTTACTTGGTTGCAAAAAATCCTTCTGAAAATGGTTCCTACTGCTGCTATTTTAGTTGTGCGACATTAATAGTTAGAGTAGGAGGAATGCTTTAGCCCAAAACAGGCGCAACTCACTACCATGCACAGTTAGGACTTCCATGCAAAGATTGTGTAATCAAAGAGTTGGTTGTCTAAAGGGGGGTTACTCTACCTAATACCCCTTATTTTTGGACCGGAAAGGAGAGATTTGGCTCCCCTTAGTTATCCTGGGTTGTTGGACCTGACGTTGGAGTGTCATGGGCAGCAGCCTCGTTCCTATGAGGTAATTTATTCATACAGAATACCTGTATTCTAATAATTTTTCTATAATGATAATAAGTAAAAAACTAGGTACATCACATCGTATTAAAGACAGCTTTTTGCGGATATATAAAAAGGAAAAATTTTAACATTAAAACAAGTTTTGAAAGCTCTAAGGGGCCAAAGACTCGGGCTTACAAAACTGGTACTGATATTTATGAGAATTTGTCTTCAGTTTAATGATATACATACTTTTTCAGTAAGGCTGAAAACTGTTTACAATCAGTTTCGAAGCCATACTTGAAATATGAATATTAAATGATATTTTGTGCGGACACTATCTATAAATTCTATTATCTTTTATGATTATGAATGTTTGTATCAGTGAAATTCATATCAGTAAAATAAAAATTTGTGATAAATTAATTTAAGATTTTTGTTTTAATTAAACGTAGATTTAAAAAAAAATAGTTTCTAATACATTCAATACTTTGTGTTTTTAGTTTTAGAATTGTTTTTTTTATCTATGATACAAAGTAGAATGATGTTTGTCCGTCCGTCCGTCTGAGCTTGAGATCTCGTTAACCGCTGAACCGATTGAATTTTACTCTTCAGGGAATATACCTACAGGTCCTGTGGTAGTTTAAGGCTATTTTCTTTTTTCTTTTTTTTTAGGTATTTAATTTTATTTTATTTTGTCAGCTATTCAAACCCATTTCATTATCTCATCGGGCAAAGGTTTGGGGCGAAGCCACTAGTTATTTAGTATAGAATGTAATAATGATTATATATAAATATTCACAACTAATTACCATGCACATTTGGGAAATATAAAAAATCAATAATTAAAAGGGCCCCTGTTATAGTTGAGTTTAGTGGATTTGGACTTTTTTGAAAGATATGTATATCCCCAATGATTATACACAAACTTCCCCTACTTTTAATTAAAATTAATAGATGAATCACTTAACTTAATTAACCAACTAATCAAATTCAATCAATCAAATAAGAAAACGCAACCATAAAACATTGGGGACATTGTAACAAACATCCCAATATCCTCTTCCTCCCTGATATTAATTAGTCTTCTCTGAGAGAGAGGATACTATGGACTGTTTATTAACCTAATCCCCAAAGTCTATAAGAATTCGTTTGCTTTACAACTTTGGGGACTTGAGAAAGATTGGTCAGTTTATTAATGTGAGTGTTCAAACGTTTCAACCAATAATTATATAAGTTATTTTTTAGTGTATCATCATTTGGGATGTACATCTATTTATCGGCCATTGTCTTATCCCTTTAGATTCCTGTGTTTTCTTCCTATAGTTAAAATGAAGTTGATGGACAAGCTGAATACTAAGAAGAAGAGAGACCTGGCTAATTGTAAGAAAGGAGAGGGCAAAGATGCTACTACTCTTCATGAGTATGAAAGTAAGCAAATTGCTAAGCTCCGCAAAAAGGTAAAAACATGATTCATCTTATAGTGCCTTATAGAAAATACAAATGACCAATGATAATCCAGTATACATTTATTTGACCAACTGTAAAATGTATACTGGCTTATCATTGGTCATTTGTATTGTTTGACGTCATTTTTAGTTGTTAAGTTAACTAAATATTTGATACATTCAGCTGATATATTCGAGATTTTAAGAGGTAACGCTTCGTAGTAAAGACGACTTTTTATCTGCCCTCCAAATGTCATTTTAGACTTATTTCACTTGTTGACTATACCTTTTACTGTTACGGACAAAAAAAAGTTATGCTTTCCTATTGTATTCACCATTATACAGTAGTAAATTATAATGGAGTATACTTTCAATTGAAAATGAAAAAAAACTTTGATTTAAATAATATTTTTTTTTTTTTAACAAAATCTTCTTTATTATCGGTTATCATGAATAAAGGTTCACAGAAAAAAACATTTACTAAGCAAAGAATTAGCCACCAAAAAACCTAATCTAAATTACTTTTTGTTTCAACTAGTTAAACATCTATGAGTTGGTCTATTATATTGTTTTGAATAAGGCTTAACGCTCTTATTCTTGAAAAGCTCAAAAGTCTGTTTGTTTTTTATATGTTCGAGCATGTATTTGGCCATAACTTGCATCTTGATAGGATTTTTATTAGTTTTCCATGAATTGGAAAGATATTATAAACTGATTACTTGGGATTACAAAGAAACTGTTTCAGTATCTTAGGCCGAAGAAGGTCTGTTTTGAAAGTATTTTTAACAGAGCTATGGCCAAATACATGACCGAACATATAAAAAACTAACAGACTTTATTTGTAATTTAGAATATTGAGAAGTTGGCTAGTATGAATCTTGTGTACAGTGACAAGGGTTATGGTCTTCTTGATATGCAGGTATGCTAGAAGTTGGCTAGTATGAATCTTGTGTATAGTGACAAGGGATATGGTCTTCTAGATATGCAGGTATGCTAGAAGTTGGCTAGTATGAATCTTGTGTATAGTGACAAGGGATATGGTCTTCTAGATATGCAGGTATGCTAGAAGTTAGCTAGTATGAATCTTGTGTATAGTGACAAAGGATATGGTCTTCTTGATATGCAGGTATGCTAGAAGTTAGCTAGTATGAATCTTGTGTATAGTGACAAGGGATATGGTCTTCTTGATATGCAGGTATGCTAGAAGTTAGCTAGTATGAATCTTGTGTATAGTGACAAGGTTTATGGTCTTCTTGATATGCAGGTATGCTAGAAGTTAGCTAGTATGAATCTTGTGTATAGTGACAAGGGATATGGTCTTCTTAATATGCAGGTATGCTAGAAGTTAGCTAGTATGAATCTTGTGTATAGTGACAAGGTTTATGGTCTTCTTGATATGCAGGTATGCTAGAAGTTAGCTAGTATGAATCTTGTGTATAGTGACAAGGGATATGGTCTTCTTGATATGCAGGTATGCTAGAAATTAGCTAGTATGAATCTTGTGTATAGTGACAAGGGTTATGGTCTTCTAGATATGCAGGTATGCTAGAAGTTAGCTAGTATGAATCTTGTGTATAGTGACAAAGGTTTTGGTCTTCTTGATATGCAGGTATGCTAGAAATTAGCTAGTATGAATCTTGTGTATAGTGGCAAGGGATATGGTCTTCTAGATATGCAGGTATGCTAGAAGTTGGCTAGTATGAACGTTGTGTACAGTAACAAGGGTTATGGTCTTCTTGATATGCAGGTATGCTAGAAATTGGCTAGTATGAATCTTGTGTACAGTGACAAGGGATATGGTCTTCTAGATATGCAGGTATGCTAGAAATTGGCTAGTATGAATCTTGTGTATAGTGGCAAGGGTTATGGTCTTCTTGATATGCAGGTTAATTCAATCTCCTTTCTAAGCTGTTTAATTACATTTTTGCACAATAATACCTACTTAAACAAGGATTATAACATCCATAAAAGCAAAGCTCTGGAACGGTAGGGCAAATGAACACTTGTAGAATTGTAAAATGTCTATTGACCTATCTTTGATCATTTGTATTGTATGACGTCATTTTTTTTACGCACTATAAGCTGCTTAAAGTAAGTTCACTATTTCCAATAATTCCAGTAATATCAAACCTGAAAGAGATCGCGAATTAGTTTTTTCAGAATTCATTATTTTTTACCTTTCCCTATTTTTTAAGTAATTTTCGTAGAATAATTTCTTTATAGCTCCAAGAAGTTAGAAAAAAATTAGATTAAAATGCAAAGTTCGGTTCAACACAAAGTTAATGTTAAATTTTGAGAAACAATTAAACTATAAGAAAATAAGCCATTTCTTCGATTGCAGATAAAAACAAAAAAATCAATACTTAGGAAATAATTTTGTAATAAACCTCTAATAATATTTGTCTTCAAACTTTCTTTAAAATGTAATGAAAAAGTTTGGTTTATTTTATAAAATCATTAACCAAATTTCGGTATGTTTCAGTTTGTATAAAGACAATAGAAAAATTGTTTAAATCCCTAGAAATAATGATATTTAAGAATTGAATTGTTTAAATAGAATAAACAAATAATATTTGCCGGACATATCCAGCAAAAAATTTAGCAGTCCATAATATATACATAAAAATATTCATTTTTATTTCTTTACAAATCTTCTCAAATATGTCGAGTTTTGTTAATTACCCCACATTATACGCACACACACACTACGTACATTACTCACACACACACACACTCACTAAACTACCAAGGTAGTAGGTAGAGCTATGGAGAGAGCAATAGAGAGAGAGAGAGAGAGAGAGAGAGAGAGAAAGAGGAGAGATGGAGAGATAGATAGATAGTTTTGTTGTATACCTCCCACATACGCACACACACACTACCTACACACACACTACGTACATTACTCACACACACACACACGACACACTCACTGAGCTGCTAAGGTAGGTGGTAGAGTTATGGAGAGAGCGAGAGAGAGAGAGAGAGAGAGAGAGAGAGAGAGAGAAAGAGAGAGAGAGAGAGAGAGAGAGAGAGAGAGAAAGAGAGAGAGAGGAAATCCCGTGACAGTAAAATAGATTTTAAATTTCGAACCATTGGCTATTTTTATTTTTTTCATTTTTTATCATTAAAATAATTGTCATGTATGTTACTTTTAAATGACATTTTAAAAAAACACACAATGTTTTACCTACTGTAAATCCAATTCTCTATAAAACACTGCCATTGTTCGTATTTAATGCATTTATTATTCAGTTTTGATAAAAATGATACGTACGGTATTGAACTGTTCACAAAATTTGAAAATTCTTTTTCATCTAATTAGATATTTGTGATTTTTTTAAGGCAATATTTTTAAAGATTTATCTTCAATTGTCAGTTATCTACCTATATATATAACGTTATTTGCAAATTCACAGCCACTTTAAAAATATTTCCTTAAAAAATCACAAATATCTAATTAGATGAAAAAGAATTTTCAAATTTTGTGAACAGTTCAATACCGTGCGTATCATTTTTATCAAAACTGAATAATAAATGCATTAAATACGAACAATGGCAGTGTTTTATAGAGAATTGCATTCAAAATAGGTAAATCATTTTGTGTTTTTTTGAAATGTCATTTAAAATTAACCTACATGACAATCATTTTAATGCTAAAAAATGAAAAAAATAAAAAAAGCCAATGGTTCGAAATTTAAAATCTATTTTACTGTCACAGGATTTCCTATCTCTCTCTCTCTCTCTCTCTCTCTCTCTCTCTCTCTCTTTCTCTCTCTCTCTCTCTCTCTTTCTCTCTCTCTCTCACTCTCTCTCTCTTTTTTTTTCTCTCTCTCTCTCTCTTTCTTTTTCTCTCTCTCTCTCTTGATTGCTCTCAATAACTCTACCTACCTTGGTAGCTCAGTGAGTGTGTCGTGTGTGTGTGTGTAAGTAATGTACGTAGTGTGTGTGTGTATAATGGGAGGTATATAACAAAACTATCTATCTATCTCTCCTCTTTCTCTCTCTCTCTCTCTCTCTCTCTATCGCTCTCTCCATAACTCTATCTATCTTGGTAGTTTAGTTAGTGTGTGTGTGTGTGTGTGAGTAATGTACGTAGTGTGTGTGTGCGTATAATGTGAGGTATTTAACAAAACTCGACATATTTGAGAAGATTTGTAAAGAAATATAATTGAATATTTTTATGTAAATATTATAGACTGCTAATTTTTTTGCTGGATATGTCCAGCAAATATTATTTGTTTATTCTATTTAAACAATTCAATTCTTAAATATCATTCTTTCTAGGGATTTAAACAATTTTTCTATTGTCTTTATACCAACTGAAACACACCGAAATTTGGTTAATGATTTTATAAAATAAATCAAACTTTTTCATTACATTTTAAAGAAAGTTCGAAGACAAATATTATTAGAGGTTTATTACAAAATTATTTCCTAAGTATTGATTTTTTTGTTTTTATCTGCAAGCGAAGAAATGGCTTATTTTCTTATAGTTTAATTCTTGCTCAAAGTTAAACGTTAACTTCGTGTTGAATTGAACTTGGCATTTTAATCTAATTTTTTTGTAACTTCTAGGAGCTTTTAAGAAATTATTCTATGAAAATTACTTAAAACATAAGGAAAGGTAAATAAAAATGAATTCTGAAAAAACTAATTTGTGATCTCTTTAATATGGAATAGGTTTACACTATTAATCAGTAATTCACAAGTGTTATTAATAATATTATATTTAGATTGAGTACAAACATCACTTTGTTGAAATGTAAGTTTTTTATGGAACAGTTACTCTATAACTCATTTATGTCCTTGCATACTTATCATTATTTGTAATAATGGTTTGCCTTGTAACATAATTTATGACAAACCCCTAACTGTCCCAGTTTTGAACAAGACAATTCCAGTTACGTCATATACGTTTCGAGAAAGAAAAAGGGAAAGGGGGAAGAAAATCTCTGCAATTTCCCAGTTGAGGAGTGAGATTCTACCCCATCTGAAAAAATAAACCCCACCCCCCCCCCTCCCTGCCATCTATCAAAGTAACCCCCCCTCCCCCAGCATCATGAAATTTTATACCCCATCATGTAATTTGATCCCCATCTTCAATTTTGTACCTCTCCAAGAGAAACAAAATAAAGTCAGAGAAGGGATAAATTATTCAACAGGGGACAAAATTGAAGGATGGGGTCTAAATTAGAACATGAGGCCAGAATTGAAAGGTGGGGTCTGATTTGATAGATGGGGGCATAATTGGCAGAAGGGGAAATAAAAGGAAGCCTGCAAGAAATAACACGCTTTAACTGCTGAAAGACTGCCACAAGAAGACCCAATACCCTAAATTTAAAGCCTTAAGCTTCAATAACAAAAAAGTTCTAGGCATTTCAAAATAGCATTTTATGTACAATGGAATTTTTGAAAGATTTCCAATGCTCATAAAAGAAAAAACAATATTAAATTACGTCGCCTAGACACAAAATTATAACCTTATCTTTGTCAGAAACTTAGATTGCCTGTAACCGATTATATTTTTACAATAAAAACACCACATTTCATAGTCAAAATCTATGAAAAAAATTCGATTTAAATTGCATTTTTAAACAAAAATCATAGTGGAAACAAAGGGGTAAACTAATACAAGCTTAGCTGTGATTGGTTGTTAAGCTGATTCAGCCTTCTGATTGGCTACAGTACATTCGGTACAATGCAAGTAAAACTTAATTTTTTTAATGATTTTGACCATAAAAATGGGTATTTTTATTGTAAAAATATAATTAGTTACTGGAAACCTAAATTTATGACAAAAATAAGATTATAATTTTGTTTCTAGGCCACGTATTTTAATTTCAAAGTTTTCAACATGAGCATTGCAATTCTTTCAAAATTTTCATTGTACATAAAATGTCATTTTAAAATGCCTAGAACTTTTTTGTTTTAGAAGCTGAAGGCTTCAAATTTGGGGTATTTGCTCTACTTGTGGCAGTCTTTCAGCAGTTAAAGCGTGGTATTTCTTGCAGGCTTCCTTAAAATCTGGGTATGGGGGAGGGGAGAGTCTAGAGGGGTTTGCGAGGTGAGCCTCGCGCGTAAGAATTTAAAATAGGCTAGCTTAAAGCTACCATGCTCCACTGTAGTGAAGCTATGCCTTTCACTCTTCTTAATTTTGCTATATTTTAAGAAAAATTTGAAAATGCCTCTGTTTATTTTTTTTTATTTCTCTTTTAAGACTTTTTTTATACTAAATCACCAACATATTCTAATACTTTACTTTACCTAATACTTTAAGAAAAAAATTTGGCTCAATTGAAGAAAGATAACAATAGTTTGTTTGGAATAGGAACATCTAGTGGCAGATTATTGAACTACATAATATACATTTTTCTGGATGCCATCAAACATGATTAGTGGTTGAAAAACACAGATGGGGTAGCAAACAATGCTATGCTATTTAAATTGAAGCAAGTGGTTAAAACTCACACATGGAGGTCAAAAGAATAATATGGGGTCATTTTTTCATGATGGGGTAGCTTCAAGTGATTATATCTGGAGAACTGTAAGAGATAGAGGCCTAGTTGCTTGACTGTGGTAACTCAGATTTACACAAGGAAGCCATTTATGCACATGGGGTGTCAAAATTTGATATGGGGTATTTTTTTTCATGATGGGGTGTCAAAATTTGATATGGGGTATTTTTTTCATGATGGGGTAGGTTCAAGTGCTTATATCTGGTGAACTGTAAGAGATACAGGCCTAGTTGCTTGACTGTGGTAACTCAGATTTACATAAGGAAGCCATTTATGCACATGGGGGTCCAAAATTTGATATGGGGTATATTTTTCTTGATGGGGGTAGTTACAAGTGCTTATATCTGGTGAACTGTAAGAGATAGAGGCCTAGTTGCTTGACTGTGGTAACTCAGATTTACATAAGGAAGCCATTTATGCACATAGGGGACCAAAATTTGATATTGGGTACTTTTTTTCATGATGGGGGTAGTTTCAAGTGCTTATATCTGGAGAACCGTAAGAGATAAAGGCCTAGTTGCTTGACTGTGGTAACTCAGAATTACATAAGGAAGCCATTTATGCACATGGGGTGTCAAAATTTGATATGGGGTATTTTTTCATGATGGGGGTAGTTTCAAGTGCTTATATCTGGAGAACCGTAAGAGATAGAGGCCTAGTTGCTCTACGGGTCTCCAGATATAAGCACTTGAAACTACCCTCATCATGAAAAAATACCCCATATCAAATTTTGGTCCCCCATGTGCATAAATGGCTTCCTTATGTAACTCTGAGTTACCACAGTCTAGCAACTAGGCCTCTATCTCTTACGGTTCACCAGATATAAGGACTTGAACCTACCCCATCATCAAAAAACATACCCCATATCAAATTTTAACACCCCATCATGAAAAAAAATACCCCATATCGAATTTTGACACCCCATGTGCATAAATGGCTTCCTTGAGTAAATCTGAGTTACCACAGTCAAGCAACTAGGCCTCTATCTCTTACAGTTCTCCAGATATAAGCACTTGAAGCTACCCCATCATGAAAAAATGACCCCATATTAATTTTTGGACCTCCATGTGTGATTTTTATTCCCCATATCTTATATACTTACCCCATTAGTAATATTTTACCCCTATAACTCATAGTTTATTACCACCAAGCTTTGTTTTATACATTGAAAATTACAGGGACCAAAATTTATGATGGGGTACAAAATCACATGATGCCGGGGGGGGGGGTTATTTTGACAGATGGCGGGGGGGGGGGGGTTTATTTTTTCACATGGGGTAGAATCTCACTTCTCAACTGGGATGTTGCCGAAAATCTCTTAAAAAGAGATGGGAGAAAAGGGAAGAGATTTTCTTCCCCCCTTCCCTTTTCATATGACGTCACAGGAATCGTCTTGCTCAAAACTGGGACAGTTTGGGGTTTGTCAAAATTTATTCATGATTATGTTGTTTGTGTAAGCTGTTGAGACATAGAAAAAGCTAACACAGATTTTTAAAAGAACCTTTTAGTTGATCTGCTACAATGGACAAAAATGTCTATGTTATTATTATGTAAATCAAGAAGCAGCTTATAGTGCCTAATAAAAATGACGTCATACAATACAAATGATCAATAATAGTAAACATTTCACTACTGGTCAATTACAAAGTATACTGACCTATCATTGATCATTTGAATTGTATGACGTAATTTTTTATTTGGCACTATAAGCTGTTTCCTAATAAATCAACTGTATGGAATTTTTTTTTGTTAAGGAAAGATACAGCCAATCTTAAAGTGCACCTACAACAAACAAAGGTAAAATAGTTTAATCCTGTAGGTATGGGCATCATAGTCAACAAAATTTAATGTCTCTTAGTAAAAATTGCAGTCATGGGCCATTTAAAGATTGCTGGAGACCTAGAGGATCAGAACCGGCAGGATCAAACCTGGAGACTAAAATTGACTTGAACAACTATATTTTATATTGTGTTGTACTACAATAGAATATTTTATTATTTTAGTCACATAAAATGCTTTGTTTAAGTTAAAAAATATTTTTTGCTCTTTACCTGGATGACCTACTAGGATAGGGATATACAAAAAAAATTCAACTCTAAGTTATGAGTCAAACCCATATTTAAAAAGTCACTTGGTTATAGCTCACTGTTATTCACACACAGAAAATATGATTGAAAACAACCAGACCATTTAGGGTTAAAATAAATTATATAAGCAATAAGAAATCATTTGATTTGTCTATTAATGTGAAATTATATATGTTTTGCTTACATTGAGGTATGACCTAAAACCAAGGTTTTTGTTACAACAAATGTTATTATATGACTGTTTTGTTTCAGGGTCTGAGAAGAGTTGACATAATGTCATTAAGCGACCCCTATGCTAAAGTCTACCTATTGAAGAAAAGTTCAGATGAGACTGATGGGTACCTTAAATATAGCAAGGTACAAATTGATACATAAATCTTCAATGTAATATTCTTTGCTGAAGCAGCTTAAAGTGCCTAATGAAAAAATAATGTCATACAATACAAATGACCAATGAGAGGCCAGTATACATTTTATCATTGGTCAATCACAATGAAACTAGAGTATCATTGGTCATTTGTATTGTATTTTTATTAGGCACTATAAGCTACTTCTTCTTTGCTCCCAATATCACAAGTTAAATCATTACAATCACTAAATCTTCCATATTGCACTCAGAGTACTAGTGAATTTAAAGAAACAAGGATGACAGCATCCATAAAAGCGAAGCTCTGAAATGGAAGGACAAACGAACATTAACACTTGTAGATTGTCAGAACTGAATTAGAAGAATATTAATGCATCAGTACAAACAATATTTTAAGAAAATTTGTTGCAAAACTGCATAAATAGATGATACTGTTTAAGGACATATTTACATTTTTTGGACTTGTTTATAGAGATGCTTCGCTTATAACATTGTACCTTGTTGTAAGAGGAATCAGTTTTCAAAAAATCAGAAGAATCGGATAATTTTAACATACAAAAATTTGGAGTGGGGACAAAACACCTAATTTAAAAATACCTAATTTAAAAATGCCTAATTTTATAAATGTCTAATGTGACAAAACACCTAATTTATAAATACCTAATTTAAAAATGTCTAATTTAAAAATACCTAATTTTAAAAATGCCTAATGTGACAAAACACCTAATTTTAAAAATGTTTAATTTTATAAACACCTAACTATAAATACCTAAGTTTAAAAATACCTAATTTTAAAATACCTAATTTAAAAAAAAACCTAATTTTAAGCATATCTTAAAACTGTTGTTGAATATATTAAACTGGCAGCTACGCCACCTAAAGTCCCCAAGGGGTGATTGCAGTGCGGAGGGGATTTCAATTAGTCTGTGGGAGGGGGGGGGGGGTTATGACCCCCCTCCAAAATTTCAAAATATAGTTTGAAATAGAAAAATTAAGTAGAAACTACTCTTAGGAAGGTGGTGTTAATCTTTCCAAAAATAGTTATAAACCTTACCAAGACCTATGATCTTTCAAAGTTATACATTTTTTTAGAAATTATTAGTTAGGTAATAAGTGTCCCTTTTTTATCATTAATTCATCATTAGGCTGCTAATAATGTAAAAGTTTCTTTACATATGAAAAATAAAAAAAGAGAGTGCTTTATATCATTTATTGTCATAGACAAAAAATTTGACAATAATTACATTTTATTTTATGTTTTAAATATTTACTAAATGTACTATCAGATATTAATACATCTCTTTCAATGTTTACGCTGACTAAAAGGAATAAAGAGTGATTATAAAACAAGTTTGACAACATCCATAAAAGCAAAGCACTGAAACGGTAGAACAAATGGACATTAACACTTGTATAGTGTCTGAACTGAATAATCAGAATATAGAAGTATAAGAGTCGAAGCAAAAAGGATAATGTTTATGGACATACTTACATTTTTAGGACTTGATTATAGAGTTGCTTTGCTTATAATATTGTTCTTTGTTGTCCCAGGAATCAATATACCAAAAATCAGATCAAATGGATAATTAGGTCATATAAAAATTTGTTGTTAAAAAAATAGAAAAATCAGCATGTTTAAAATGAATGTACGGACATTCTGGTAATATTATAGAGTTGCTACGCTTTCTAAATCATACCTAACTACTACAGGAATCATCATGCAAAGTTTGAAATCAATAGGACAATTCTAACATGCCTAAATTAACAAATAAAACGGACGTACGGACGGACTGACGCTAATTATAGAAAAACTTCGCTTTTAAAAATAAAATTTTGTGATAAGTTTGTGGCGCCTCACATGAGAAATAAATTTATTAGTAAAATCAAAGGTTGAAGGACAAAGATAATGAATTTTAATTTTTATTGGTTTCTTCACAAACCTAAGTAGCCGTAGCGTCGCTTTCTTGGTGGGTGATAGTTGACGATCCCCCAGTTTAGTTCTAGTTTTATTAAGAAAGATTGAAAAAAAACGGGGGGAGGGGTGGGGATCTTTCAAAGGGCGATTTCTCATTGGAAGGTGTTGGTAACCTCCCCAAAAGCGTAATAAACCTTCCCATGACCTATGGGAAGCTTCATTGTAAAGATGAATCATATTGGTTCATCGACTAGCGAGATCCTTCAGCAAGAACAATCAGCCAATTGGATTAATGTTTGAAATTTTAAGTATTTTAGTGAAAAAATAGATATTCTAGAATTAGGCATTGTTAAATTAGGCGTTTAGATAGTTTAGAATTAAGTATTTTTAAATTAGGCGTTTTTTAAATTAGCCATTTTTAAAATTAGGTATTTTTAGTTAGGCATTTTTAGTTAGGTGTTTTTAAATTAGGCATTTATAAATTAGGCATTTATAAATTAGGTGTTTTTAACGTAGGTGTTTTTAACATTAGGTATTTTTAATTTTAGGTATTTTAAGTTAGGCATTTTTAGTTAGGCATTTTTAAATTAGGTGTTTTGTCCCCACTCCAAAAATTTGTTGTCAAAAAAGTTAAAAATCAACATGTTTAAAATGGACGTACGGACATTCTGGTATTGTTTATAGAGTTGCTACTCTTTCTTATTTGTACCCAACTACTATAGGAATCATCATGCAAAGTTTGTAATCGATAGGACAATTCTAACCTGTTAAAATTATCGAAAAGAGCCAACTCTTTGTGACGGACGTACGGACATACGGACGGACGGACCGACCCTAATTATAGAAAAGCTTCGCTTTTAATAAAATTAATTAACCGATTTTGGGTTAAGAAAGTGTTAACCATTTAAGAAGGATAAGAATAAAATAATATTTCTAGTCTGCCTTTTAGTTAGAAGAATTATGGATTTTAAAAATAAAATGCATGATATAACAAATCAGCAATTTGTGCACCAAAATAAAATTGTATCATATTTATAATTATAAATGAATTATAAAGCGGGTAATTTTTTACGCAAATCCCATAAAGTTGGGTGTTTAGTTGTAGTTAAATGCTCTTATTAAGTTAAAGTGTTCTTAATTATGACCAAATGTACATACATGAAATGATACATAATTAAGAACAGTTTGACCTAATTAAGAGTTCATTTAATTACAACCCAACACCTTAAATTACGGAATTATGCAAAAAAATTACCCTCTTTTTAGAACACGGACACGAGCAAAGCTGAGAAGAAGAACAAAGAAAAGGGAGTGAAAATACTAATTAGCAAGTATAGAAGCAGAACTAGTTATTTTGAAAACCAACTCAGTCCAAACTTTGATACAGAATTCACATTTTGTGTAGGTGCATTTTTACCCGCAACTGTAGTTGACAATTAGCAAATCTGCTCATTGTCCAGAAGTTGATAGGTTCGAATCTTGGCCAGACACTGCATCATAACTTAAGTCTATAAAAATGGTTTATATTGCTTCTATGTCAGGTGGACTTAAATAGTTATAGTAGGTGAAATGCCTTGGCCCATAAACAGAGGCAACTCATTACCATGCATGGTTAAGACTTTTCAAAAAAATGTTCTGCAATCAAAGGGTTGGTTATCTGATGGGAGATTGGACACTTTACACCGCAATCATATGACACAGAGTATGTTTCATGTAGCATGAAGAGGTATAGAACCTGATGTGACACCAAGCCCCCTAAAGTCAAGTGTAAGAAATTTATTAGATGGCTCACATGCAAATTAAGTGAATTTATCTAATAAATGTATGTTACATGTATGTATAAGTTCTAAAAACCTGAATTTTAATATTCTTTTTAATTTTAGGAAATACCTACAAAAGATGTATTCGTCTATGATGTGGTTGTTTCTATTTGGGACAGAAATGAAATTTTTAACAACAAATTTCTATGTGGGGTGAGTTTTTACAAATAAAACCTTTCTTTATTTATCTCTCATTTATCCCTCATTTATTCTGACTTTATATATGCCCAAATAAATTGCTAATATAGAAAGTAAAAATTTTAACCAATAATTCATCCAATAAATACTTGCTCTTGGGTAGATCTTCTTCTTGGTAAACAAAACAGCAAGTTTACACAATTCAAACTAAAGAGAATTGTTAATCTTACAATAGATAATGTCTAAATAACAATATAGATTATGATTTTTATTAACTTTTAGGCACGCATTCCCCTGAACACCTTTTACCCCAAAGATGACTACCACAATGGAAATGACAAGAGCTATTCAATGTATGGAACTTATTTCTTCACAGTCAGACTTCAGAAGTCATATGCTGATGGACATGTAAGTATTTTACCAGTATCACTTCCAAACCGATTAATATCCAGTGGATTGGAACTGGTACCTAGCCATACTGATAGATTATGTACAGTATTGTATTTCACCTAGTTTCCCTGAATAAAAAACTGGTTTTTATCTTATAATTGTACATTTTATATCTGCGGAAAGCTGTTTATGATTTGATGCGATAAATAATTTCTTTATTATTGTAAAGGCATTTCTTCTACTTTTGCTATCATTGATATACTTACTAACTTAACAAAAGTATAATCTATTGGAGGCCAAGATTTAAACCTATTACCCATGATATATTGAAACTTTATTAGCCACAATAAAGAATGTAATTTTATATAAAAAAAATTTAAAATATCAGAAAATTTATTGTGTTTTTATATAGCCTTTGACTCTGAAACCTGAGAACTTTATTGCACCAGAAAAAGCTGTTGATGCTGAGAATAAAAAGTTCGAATCAGTGAAGAAGCTGCCAATAAGAGCACAAGTAAGAACATCATCAGTGGGCACTCAAGGTAATCTCTTCATTTGTTTCAATCATAATTATTTTTTTATTAATGTTATTTATATTTGTTTCAAATATTAAGAATTAATTCAGTTTGTGAGTTACAAAACTTTTTATTAATTTTCTTTATCTTTTTTAGATTCTTTTAAATCAAAGAGTTTATCCACACCAAACAGGTGATGAATAATAATCCTATTTTATAAAAAAAAAAAGTAAGCTATTTGTTTGTTGGGAAAATCTTGCTAACCACTTAGCCGATATGGTTCTTCTTTATAGTAAAGCTGCTTTTGGGTCCAGGGAAGATTTTGACTATTTTGGGGGAGAGCATCTTAACCCTCCCTAGAGAAAACGCCGCTAGAGTGCTGTAGCCACTAGTCATTACTAAAAAGTAATAAAACTAAATTATTTTTTTAACAAAATAATTGTTTTGATTTTTTTTTTCTATTAAGAAGTGAAAGCGAGACTGAAGCCAATAGAAGCTCAAGGGTTAGTTCAAAATAAAAATTCTTCCATTTCAATGCCATGAATTAATAATGTAAAAAGTTTTTGAGAAAAAACAGAGAGAGATGGAATAAGGTTTTCTTACTTTTATACAGAAAATGGTTATTCAAAAGGGTAAATTATAACAGTCATTGAGCCATTATCTTGACACTTTTAACGATTATAGTCAAACATGGTAAGAATATTCACAGAAGATGTTGATAACCAATACAAAGAGAAATACACCAACCAAGGATATACACAAGAACAATACTATCAAGGTAGGATCAGTAGTACATTGATAACCTATTATCTAATTTTCTTAAGTGATCATCTAGAGAACCCAAGGGCGCCATACACTTGTAATGGGATGATATTGATAGTTGATAGCCATGCAAAATTAATATAAATACACCAATCAAGGATCAGTAGCTACATTGATTTCCTATGAACTTATTGGGTGGGAGGGATTCTTCTTCATTAGAGGGGGGACAATAACATTTTAAAGACCATTCATTTTCTGAAACGTATACTGTATTACCTAATTGGGTCAGGATTCTTCTCTGATCATCTAGAAAACCTAATGGCATCTTCTGCTTGTAATGGGATGCAATATTGATATTTGTTAACCATGCAATTCTTATATAAATGCATCGATCAAGTGTGCATTCCAGGACATCATTACTATGATTTATTTTGATTACAGCTTACTTAATTGGGGTGGAATTCTCTTTTGATTTCAAGTGATCATCCTCTTGTAATGGGATGCAATAGCAATGCAAAATTAAAATAAATACACCAACCAAGTATATTCACAAGAACAATATTATCAAAATAGGATCAGTAGTTACATTGATTTCCTAATACCTAAATGGGGCAGGATTTAAATGATCATCTGCGAATCTAAGGACATCATCTGCATTGATATTTGATAACCATGTAATCCTTATACTAAAGTAACATGATGTTTGTCTGTCTGTGTGTACCGAAGGATCTCGCTAACCGCTGAACCGATCGGGTTCTCCTTAACAGGGTATATTCTCATATTTCCTGGGAAGGTTTTTCACTATTTTGGGGGAGGGTACTACCACCCTCCCAAAAGAAATGACAAAAAAATTGAAAATTTTCTTAAAATCTGGGAGACTTCAACGTAACATTAAGAGGTATCCGTAATATAAAGAATTATCGTAGACTTTAACAAACAAAAACATTTAAAGTGCCACTAGAGGCCTCTAGGGGCGTAGCCGCTAGTACTTTATAAAATAACTTAAGGACATAACTATCAAGGCATGGTCAATAGTTTTATTGGTAGTTGATAACCAATAAAAAGAACAATTCAACAACCACAAAATCATATTAATTTATCAATGCCTAAAAATCTATAATGACACTTTTGTGGCGTTTTTGTAGGCCACAACAAGACTAATCAGATATAAAATGTCATTTTAAAATGCCTGTTACTTTTTTTGTTATTGAAGCTGGAGGCTACAAATTTTGGGTATTGGGCCTATTTGTGGAAGTCTTTCAAATGTTAGAGCAGTGTATTTCTTGCAGGTTTCCTTTAAGTGTACGAACTGAGAGACAGACCATCATGGGGTTTGTAAAGTAGGTTAGCTATGAAAAAAATAAATAAAAGACACATGAAGTGAGTTTCAGATATGCTTTGCTGTAAAGCATTATGAAATTATTTTTTTTTGTTTATTTAGATGGCCTTATTGAGAAGCCGGAGCCAGAGATAACAAATATTATTCAGGTTAATAATTTAGAATTAAAGTTTCACTATAAGTGATTGTGACTGTCTATTTGTAATACTAATTCTATTCTTTTGAAGAATCAAAATGATTGGTTGTAAGTGTTCTTCTTTCATAATCCTAAGTTTAAAAACTTGCTTCAATTGGGCATATACATTATACATGAAGACATATGACATCATGCAATACAAATGACTATTGATAGGCCAGTATACTTTTTACCATTAGTCAACTACAATGCATAATGGCCTATCATTGGTCATTTGAATTGTGTGATGTCTTTTTTTAATCGGCATTATGAGCTGCTTTATACATGATCATAATTTTTTTATTATTCCAGGGTGGTTATGAAACCCATTCCAGGGGCTATTCACCTATTCATTATTATGAAGAAGTGACTGAGAATGATGGGACTAGAAAAGAACAGGTACCCCTGACAATCACAGAAACACAGGTATGGTTAACTTTACTATTCGCAACCTAGGCTCAACATCAACACATAGTGAATTTCCTCATCATTGGGAGGGGATAGGTTTGAATCTTGGCCCAACACTACATCAAACTAAAAACTATAGAAATAGTTCCTACTGCTGCTTTGTCAGGAGCGTGACATAAATAATTAAATATGGGTAATGAATTGGCCCATAAAAAGGCGCAACTCATTACCATGCACAGTTAGGACTTCTCAAACAAAGGTCGTGCAATCAAAGAGTTGGTTGTCTGTTACTTTATCTAATAACAAGCAGATGATGCCCTTGATTTAATGAGTTCTCTAGATGAGTATATAATTTCAGGGAGGTTATAAAACCCATTCCAGAGGATATTTAGCTGACTATGGAGAGACTGAGTATGATAAAGGTAGAACAGAACAGATACCCCTTGCAGTCACAAAAACACAGGCATAGTTAACTATATATATAGTATCTAGAGGATAGTTTCATCCAGGGAAAGAGGGGTCAGTGGTTTTTTTATTACACTGGTCCCCAAAGTTTTTTTAAAAATGTATTCTTATTTGCATGCATGATAACTTTTTTTATTGAATTTTTATTGGTTGTTTCATTTAGCTTGGTGTCCAAACATATCAAACACTATTTGTAATCTATTTACAAAATGGGTAATTTAGTGTATCATCATTGGGGGGTCATTGATTTTCATGATTTACTTCTATGCTGCAAACAAATACATACTTTTTTATTTGGTTAACAGGGCTCTATAAATCTACCTGTCACTTTATCTATAGTTGACTATGATTCAAGGCTTATTCTGTGGAATCAAGTTTTACTTCTACAAACTCAAGCGATGAAGGTCAGAACTTTTTACTATTTTGCATTTACTATTTTGTAATATGTTTGTCTGAATTAACATTTTTTTTTTAAATAAAGATGGAAATTAATTCCATCATAAATTTTAAAAATGAGAATCTATAGCTTTGAAGACCTTAAACAATTTACTTTAGCTACAAAAAAAAGTATAGAGTTAGTGACCATCTAGAAGTAACAATTAACATAATTCTTTTTTGTTTAGTTGAGAAATTTCATGGAAATAGAAGCCCAAGCTATCTAAAGGCAAGGATATAGTTAAAGATAATATAAAATCGAAAGTTCATTGGATTTTATATTCAAAAGTATTTCAACTTCTACTTGAAAATCTAAATGTGTATTGGTTTAATTTCTTACTTTTTAAGTTCAGCATTATAATACAAAGAGAGAAGGGACAATAGGAAGTTTGTTACACTAGTCCCCAAAGTTTCATAGTAACGTTTTCTTATTGTTAGTTTAACAACTTTTGGAATTTCGATTATTTGTTTCATAAAATTCAGAGTTTAAACGTATCAACAACTAATTTTAATCTACAGGACGGGCAATCTTGTGTATCATCATTGGGGCTGAATATTGATTTATAGGCCATTGTCTTATCCCTGAATATAATACTATTGAGTACTTAATTTTTTTAAACACACAATCTACAACTTATATTTTTGTTAAAATGGCAGGGAGTTGAAAAGAAGAAAAAGAGAAAGGACAAAAACAAGAAGAACAACCATACAAATGATCCTACATATACTTCTTCACAGGAATGATAAAAATATTAAAGAAGTTGGTCACCAAATGCACAGTATAAATAAACGCAAAATTAACAACAATTTGACCTATTAAGCGCACTTGACTGGAAGCTTGCATGCAATTTTAAGATTTTTATACAAAATATACAATTATAAGATTAAAACTATATTTATTAGCCCCGCGTTGCCGAAAGCATGGGCTTACAAAACTGGTTTTAATATTATATCATGATTGTACATTTATATATTCCCAGAAAACTGGATATAAAAACATACGGTACATGATTTTTCAGTAAAGTAAAGTAGAACCTGGTCTAATCCTGCGGATATTACTTGGTTTCAAAGCAATACTGGAAGAATACACACAACTAAAGTGTTAGAAGTTTTAACAAAAATAAAATGAATAAATTGTAGAGTAGCTTACCTCAAAAAATATTATTATTATTTGTGTCCCAAGGAAGAGGCTTGGCATGATAACTACATAAGAAACAACAACAATATCAATTATGCCTACGAAAATCAGGTAAAAAAAAATTTACCAGAACTTAATTTAAACGCTTTGTGTGTTGGACGTAATCTGCGGACACAACGGACGTTCTTTGAATTCAAATTGTAGAGTGCTACAATGTATAGATATTAGGAAATAAAATATAAATTGGAGGTCTCGTGATTTTCCCCCGATTTTTTTTATTTTTTATCTAAACATCTACTCTTAAAATCACTTTCTAGTACTTTACTACTTATTGAAAAAATTAGAAAAAACGGAGAAGGGAGTTATTTTTTTCTAGGGTTGATCTATCTTAGGTGTGTGGTAAACTCCCCCAAAATAGTTTTATAACTTTTCCAGGATATATAAGAAGCTACAATGTAAAGGACAATTATATTTCATACGAATAACGAGATCTTTCGGTACACACGGATAGACCAACACAGATCCTGTCTCTTTTATAATGGGATAGCATGAATATATTTTTTATTGATTTTACCTTTTTAATTATAGGAAGTTCATGTTAATATGACAGGAGATGAAGAAAGGTATGACGTCATTCAACATGGAAAAGAAAGCATGATTTAAAGCATGAAAAGTGAAACAATTGAATTTTTTTATAAAGTGTGTATGTTAATATTATATATATATCACTAATTGTGTGAAGCTACTCTATAATTAACTTTGTAAGTTGACCAGTCTGTATAGGAATTTATATTTCTTAACTTTTTTGTGGAGATTCCCTGTTCTAATGAGCAAAGCATTCAGTATATAATGTATTTGATCCGCCAGTCTGTCAATCATGCTACATAAATACAAAAATTAAAACTTTGAAAAGTTTTGTGATTTTACCCCTATAAAATTATTCTTGATTTATGATCACTGAACATTTGCTCTTTAAATTTCCATCTATGATTTTTCTGTGTTTTACTTTGTATTTATTTATATATATTTTTTTACAATTATGGATTTTTTGTTAGTAGTGGATTGGATATTTGTAGAAGATATTAAATGTTATAATATTGTGTTCAAATATATTCATGAAATAAATTTATTATTATTATTAATATATGTTTCCTTTTTGTAATACAATTCTAGTACAATAATATAAAACGGTTTTAGGCTATTTACTTTGCATTTAGAAAAGTCTTTGGATGGTTTTAGGTTGTTTTTCTAGTAACATTATTTTTTATGCAGGTTTTCTGTCGTTTTTTGCAAAAAGAAAAAATTGTAAAAATGTTCTTTTTGGACAGGAGAAAGGCTTTATTGCAATATGTGATTAATTATCAATGTAGCAAAACATACAGAAAAATCCAGAGAGAGAGAAGACAATAGCCTGTTTATTACACTAGTCCCCAAAGACTTATAATAATGTTTTATTAATCGTTAGCTTAGTAACTTTAGGAACTTTAATTAATTTTTATTAGTTGATTCATTAAGTTAAATGTTTAAACGTCTCAAACACTAATTTTAATGTACAGCAGGGGTAATTTTGTGTATCATCATTGAGTTTGTACATAGTTTTATCGGCCATTGTCTTATCCCTTTAGATCCCTGGTTTTAACAATAAATCAAAAAAAGCTGTGTTATATATGAATTATGTGTATAGTTTTTGCTAAGCCTAAAATCATACAATACATCTGCTCTTAATGACAAGAAGGTATTGAGAAATTTCATCAAAAGTTATTATTTTGCTTTTCTAATTCTTCAGTAAGATGATAATTAAACATCTGATGATTAAATTTAATTTTTTATCACACCCCTAAATCCTTGAATATTGATAAGAATTTTATATATGCACATCTAAATCCACCAAATAACATGTATTGCAAAACATAATCAACAGCTGTTTGCTATCCTTTGTTTGACTTGGAAGGTAATGGGTTTGAATCTCTACCCTGTGTTAAGGAATGGCTTTTATTGCTGCTGTGTAACATAAATATTTGAAGTAGACGAATAAATTGGCACCAAAACTGTTAGACTTCAAGGTATAGTTTTGCAAT
Source organism: Acartia tonsa (assembly GCF_053477335.1). Classification (NCBI taxonomy): domain Eukaryota; kingdom Metazoa; phylum Arthropoda; class Copepoda; order Calanoida; family Acartiidae; genus Acartia; species Acartia tonsa. The sequence goes on along the minus strand of NC_137272.1, from coordinate 6,404,499 downwards.
CAAATGGTTGGTTGTCTGGTATAGTTTGGATGTTTATGACTTAAGGGCTCACTAGAAAGTTCTGACTTAGTCAACAATATCGTGAGTAGAGGTATGAATAAAGTGTATGAGGAAATAAAAAAGGATAAGACAATGGCCGATAAATTGATGTATGTCCCAAATGATGTAACACAATATTACCCCTTATGTATATACTAGCAGCTACGCCCCCTAGAAGCCTCTAGGGGCACTTAAGGGGGGAAAAGTCGAACTCATCCCATTTTAAATTTGAGTTTCAAAAGAGTAAAAAATATTTTTTTGGGGGGGGAGGGGGGTGAAGACACCCTCCCCAAAAATAGTTTAAAACCTTCCCAGGACCTATACGAAGCTTCACTGTAAAGGAGAAAAATATCTGTTCAGCGGTTAGCGAGATCCTTCGGGACAGTCAAAAAATGCTTACTACTTTATATAATAGGATTACAATAAGTGGTTGAAACTTGAAACGTATGGACTCTCAACTTAATAAAGCAACTAATAAGTAGGACGAATGGTTACGGACCAAACATGTAAAATCCTCAGAATAAAAAACTCAAGGCATCAGACTTTTAAGAAGCAACTAATAAAAATTCATTAAAAGTCTCCAAAGTTATTAAGAAACCGTTATTATAAAACTTTCGGGACTAGTGTAATAAACGGCCAAATGTCCCCTCCCTCCATGAGAAAAAGATTATAATTGTGATATTTTTATCTTTTCGTAACTAAACTTTTTGCTGATATGTATAAACAACATAAGTTTATCACAAGTCATAGACCTGTTTTATCTGAAATTTATATTTTTAGCCGGCTTCAAGCAAAATCAACAAAAAACTATGTATTCGTGGGTGTTTACATAAAGCAGATAAAAAAGATTATAAAACGTTGAAAAAAATTGCGTTAACATGATTTTTTTCAGATGTGCTTTTTAGTTTTGAATTTGCCCAATATAATGAATGGTTGGACAGAGAAAATTAACATTAGAGCAGCTCTATAACAAAGATTCATTCATTCTCCAATATGTCTTTACTATGGGCTAGAGAATCCTTATTAAAATTATAGCTAAGATTTCATACTAACTAGCGGTTACGCCCCCTAGAGGCCTCTATGGGCACTTAAGGAGGGGGATTTGAATTCGATAACTCAATATTTTATTTTAGACTTCATTATTGATTTTAGTTTTAAACAACAAAAATATATTTAAAAAATTGGGGGGGGGGAGTAAATTTTTCTTCTAGGAGCGATTTATCTTTGAAGGGGGGTGGTACCCTCCCCCAAAATAGTTACAAAACTACCTAGGATCTATAAGAAGATGTTTAAGAGAACCATATCGGTACAGTAGTTAGTGAGATCCTTCGGTACAAATAGACAGATAGACATCCTGTTACTTCATTATAAGGATGATATAAGATTAGAACAATTACAAAATATATAGATTTAAAGATATACCTTAATTAAATACAAAATTAAAGAACTAAATAGTTCATTCAATAATTATGAAACCCTTTGAAACTCACGGACATGGAGGATTCTTCTCCTAAAAACTTTGTTTTAACTTTTACAAATATATCAAACTTTTGCATCTTATTGTACTACAGCATGATTCTATTGTTACCAATAAAGAAAAAAGCTCTAATCTAATGTAATTTTATTTAGGTGTCCAGAAAAATAAACTGAAAAATTTTCTTTAATTGAAAAATAATGCAATAAAATTTATTATTTTAAACTTGATTAGAGAAACACTCTTCCTCATATTGATTTACTTATCAGTGCAGTGATCAAACATTCAGGGATCTAAAGGGATAAGACAATGGCCTATAAATTGATGTGCAACCCAAATTATTAAACAAAATTATCCCTTCTATAGATTACAATTAGTGGTTGAAACGTTTAAATACCCAACCAATCAAAGTCCCAAAAATTATTAAGCCAACGAATCATAGACGTCCAAGGGGGGGGGGGTAATGGGGCGATTACCCCCCCCCCCCCAAACGGCACCCCCCAAAATTTTGGGGGGGGGGGGTAAAAAAATTTGCAGCGTGCTTCGCGCGCCATTTTACCCCCCCCCCCCCGAAAAACGAATTACCCCCCCCTTAAAAAATTTTACCCCCCCCCCAAAAAAAAGCTTGGACGCCCCTGCAACGAATAAAAAACGTTATTATAAAACTTTGGGGACTAGTGTAATAAACAGTCCAATGTCCCCTCCCTCCCTGTAAAACATTGGCCTCATTCTAAAATTCAGTAATTATTACTAGTCACAGTAATGTTAAACCTATCAAGTTAAAATATTGAATTTTGTTTAGTGTTGTTATTTAACACAAATGCCTATGAAAATTAGTTAAAAATACAAACATAAAATCCAGTGTAGTAACTAATTGGTGTGCTTGAAGTTATATCTATGTTTAACAGTGTAATTACATTTAAATTGAACCTAAGAAATAAGATATTAGAGTTTGATATTTAGAGAGAGAGAGAGAGTGAGAGGGAGGGGGCAATGGGTTGTTTATTACACTAGTCCCCAAAGTATTACAATAATGTTGTCCTATGAGATGGCTCAATCAATTTGGGGACTTTTACTGAATTGTGATTGGTTGGTTTATTATGTTGCAGGTTCAAACGTTTCAACTACTAATTTTAATCTACAGGAGAGATTTTTTTTGTATCATCTTTGGGTATGTAAATCAATTTATCGGCCATTGTCTTATCCATTGAGATCCCTGTAGAATTATTATTATAGAAAACATTAAACATTTATGTTACTTATTTTTGATTTTAGCTGGATTTCAAACCGATTAATAGCCACTGGATTAGAATCGTTATCAGGCATACTGAAAAATCATAAATAACATCATTTAACAGATATTTTTCTACGAATAATACCATGAAAATCATAAGATTAATACTAGTTTTGTTAGCCCGGGCCTTCAGATCCTTTGTGGTACCAAAAATAGTTTTAATCTTATATTTTGTTTATTTTTATTTTATAACAATAACAATGGAAAATTTTCAGATAAAAATGAAGTATAAAAGTTGGATATTTGTAATAATATCTACATTGTTTGTGAATATTGAAGCAAAAGTCAAATATACTCCTGATTGGGACAGCTTAGGTAAGATTATCGTTAAAAAACAAGGATGACAACATCCTTTTAATGAAGCTCTAAAACGTTAAGACAAACATTAACAAAAGTAGTGTGTCATAACAAGTCTCAACAAAATTGTATAGATTTGTTGCAAAACTGTTTAAATACAAGATTCTGCTTAAAACATACTTAATTTCAAAGGAATTGATTATAGGGATGCTTCGCTGAAAACACTGTACTTTATTGGTCTAAAAATTAGATGAATAGAATAATTATATCACTTAAAAATTGTTGTCAATATGTTAAAAATCCATTAGATAGAGACATTCTGATAACTATTCTGGAAATGCTACGCTTTCTATGCTAAGTTTAAAATCGATAGGACAATTATAACTTGCCTAAACTACCGATAAAATCTATCCATCATGGATGGATGGAAGGACCGACCTTTATTAGAGAAAATATTTGCTCTTCATAAAATTACCTACTTGCTCAAATACTTAATAGAAGTATTCAAATGCACCAGATAACAAAATTCTTAGGAACTTAGTCAAAGTAGCTTTAAACCATTCTATAATACAATAAGACTCTGAAGCTACATATATTTCGACTTACAGACTTTGTTGTAGATTATTGTAGATAAGATAAAATAATGCCAATCTAATGCTACTACTATTGTCATTGTTTAGATTCTCGACCACTGCCAGGCTGGTATGATGAAGCAAAGGTAAAATAGTCATCAAAATAAATTATATTTCAGCCCAAACTTAAAACTCAAGCAAAAACTGTACATATTATTATAACTTTACATAACTTTTAAATAATCTGAGCATAAATTTTCCCGTAATAGTTATTTAATTTACAGCATAGTGTTATAGAAAGCTTTCCGCGGATAGTGAATAGAAAATTATGAGATTATATCCAGTTTTGTTTGCCGAAGACCCTGGCCAACAAAACTTGAATCATTTTCATGATCATTCGCGGGAAACTTTTAAATATTATAGGATACATGATTTCTGTATAGCTAAGTAAATAAATACTTACTAAACATTTCAAATCTGTTCTTAAAACCAAAAAGTAAATCCAAAATTTTTGACAGTTTATCTAATCTGTAACTATGTTTAGATTGGTGTCTTCATGCACTGGGGTCCCTACAGTGTACCTGGCGTAGGTAGTGAATGGTTCTGGTACAACTGGTATAAGAATGACTCAAAAGTGCTAGACTACATGAACAAATACTATCCTCCAGGTTATTATTATTTAAATACTTTAAAACATATCATGATTAGTAAACATTATGTCTATTTAGGTTTTAAATACCAAGAGTTTGGACCCATGTTCAGAGCTGAGTTCTTTAATGCTACTCAATGGGCGGAAATTGTAGAAGGTTCAGGTAAGGAATTTTTAAGAAATATATATTTAGTTTCATATTGTGTTTTGGTAGAAAAGAAGTAACCAGTGTCAGTCTGTAATGTATTAAGGCTGAGGATTGTTTGAAATGTATGCATTTCTCCTTTTTTGCAAATCTTCTTTCCTAAAATTTTCTTTGTCATAGTAAACAAACTAAATGAAAATGTGTGAATAATCTTTTTATTCAAGTGCAGTTCAAAGTAAAATATTCCTGGTAACGATAATCTCCAAAAATATATGAACTTTAAGGGCTTCCAACGGCTAAACGGTGGAACGTATGTATCATGCTAGCACAAAATTTTAACCGACTAAAAGGCCTACAAATAATCTGTAACAGTCATTAATCAATAATGCACTGTTATTTCGAAGTGATTTTAAATTACCAAAAATTATTTGTAGGCCTTCTTATGCAATTAGAACAAAGTGCGGGCATAAGTGCGGGCATAATATGTACGTTTGGCGGCTAGCTACCTTTAGAATGCATAGATAAATGGAGATATTCGTTACCAGGAACATTTTACCGTGAACTGTACTAGATCCAATCTTTTTTTCATTTATTCAATCCTTTGAACAATTGACTATAATCATCTATCTATAATCTATACTAGGTGCCAAGTACTTTGTGTTTACCAGTAAGCATCATGATGGTTTCCAGAACTGGGACTCAGATTATAACTATCTATCTATCTATCTATAATATATCCTAGGTGCCAAGTACTTTGTGTTTACCAGTAAGCATCATGATGGTTTCCAGAATTGGGACTCAGATTATAACTATCTATCTATCTATCTATGAACACAGTAATAGTGTCTGACTGATTATGATGTAACAAAAAAAATTAGCCAATGAGAGGCCACTATAAATTTTACCATTGGTCAATAACGGCCTCTCATTGGCTATTTTTTTTTGTTACGTCATAATCAGTCAGACACTATTACTGTGTTCATCTATCTATAATCTATCCTAGGTGCCAAGTACTTTGTGTTTACCAGTAAGCATCATGATGGTTTCCAGAACTGGGACTCAGATTATAACTTTGGTTGGAACTCGAGAGATATAGGAATTTTAGTCTTTCTCAAATATAGGTTTACTAGCGGCTACGCCCCCTAGAGGCCTCTAGAATTATTTTTATTTTTTTTTGGGGGGGGGGGGATGGTTATATTTATTTCTCTTGGGAGGGTGACTATAACCTCCCCAAAATAGTTATAAACCTTCTCAGAACATAGGAGATGCTACCCTGTAAAGGAGAACCATATCGCTTCAGCGGTTAGCAAGTTACTTTGGTAAAACAAACAAACATTATATACATTATACATTAAGACCATTATCATAAGGTCTTTGTTTTTGTATCAATTATTTCTACTTTATAAATGGCAGACGTCCCACAAAAAAGCCTCATTAATTTAGTTATAGAAATTACTATTAAAATATTGTTAACAACTTGATAAGCAGAATAGTTATGCTCTATTATTCAGGGATCTAAAGGGATAAGACAGTGGCTGATTAATTTATGTACATCCCCAATGATGATACACAAAATTACCTTTCCTGTACAGTACAATTTCATTAAGTGGTTGGAACGTTTAAACATTCAACTTATTGAACCAACAAATCAAAATTCACCAAAGTCCCAAAAGTTGATACCCAACAAATAAGAAAACTTATCATAAAACTTTGGGTACTAGTGTAATAAACTGCTCATGGTCCCCTCCCTCCCAGATTATTATTAGTAAAGTTTGACTAAAACCGCACCAGGGCCAAAAAGAGATATCCTTGGAGAACTTGCTGATGCTTTCAAGACAGTTGATGTCAAGTTTGGTCTATACCATTCTCTCTTTGAATGGTTTAACCCCATGTGGCTGGCTGACAAGGAATTAATCCATTAAAATTTTTGTAAATACTAAAAATTTGACTTTGTAATTCAAAAATGTTTTGGATGATAGTTTAGTAATTTTAATTCAATCTTAATGTTATCCTATTATATAAAGTAACAAGCTTTTTCAAGCTTTTTTGGGTCTGTAGCGAAGGATCTCGCTAACCGCTGAACCTATATGATTCTCCTTTACAGTGAAGCTTCTTTTTTTTTAACTATTTAGGGGACAAAATACCAACCCCCTCCTATTTTTTTACTTTACTTTGAAAATTTTAATTGAAAATTGATGATGTGGACCATCCCTCACACTTTAAAGGCCCACTCGAGTCTTCTAAAGGCATAGCCGCTAGGGAAATATAAAATGCTTGAAAATAATTTCTTAAATGGATTGATGATATTAGGCTGCTAATTTTACTACCCAAACCTTTGTAAACAACAAAGTGTATCCTGAAATGGTGGAGCTCATCAACAAATATCATCCTCAGGTCAATATATTTTCCAGTATGGCTTCAGTGTGGATTAAAATCAGTCCTCAGCTATACTGAAAAATTAAGTATAGCATCGTATTATATCCAGTTTTCCACAAATATAATAAAAATATACAATCATAAAATAAAGACCAGTTTTTTTAGCACATGCCTCTAGAATCTTGAGACTTAAAAAAACGATTTTAATCCTATAATTGTACATTTTCATATCCGCGGAAAGCTGATTATAATATTATGTGATAAATAACTATTTATGTAAAGGGATATCCAACAATCAGGAAACCAAGCAATTTGATAAAATAATCTTCTCTTATACCAATAGATGGATTTTCTTCAAATTCTAAAAAGAAAAGATTGATTGCAAATAACCCATTCATCTTTGATCTAAGTATGTCCTTCTTCTATTGACTGTAATTAATAATTACTGTCAGGAAGACTGAAAAATAATACACTTCTATACTTATGCTAAAAAAGGCTAGTTAGTGCCATCTACATTATTTTAGGATCAAAGAAAAAAACTTTGGTATAAATGGTATTAGATTTTCATGAAATAGGTTAGATTATTGACTTTGTTATCTACATATCAAATTGAAGCATTAAAAGATTTACAAATTAGGACATACATTATTATTAAGGTGAGAGAGAGAGGGGATAATGGGCTGTTTATTACACTAGTCCTTAAAGTTTTATAATAACGTTTTCTAATTCTTTGGCTTAACAACCTTGGGGACTTTGGTGATTTTTTATTGAGTTGAGTGTTCAAACGTTTCAACAACTAACTTTAATTTACAGAATAGGTACATTAGTGCATCATTATTGGGGTTATACATCATTTCGGCCATTGTCTTATCCCTGTATTAAGGTGCTATGGACAGATGGATAATGGGAAGCTCCATATTAATACTGAAGATCCACAGAGTTCATTGTCTTATCCCTTAACTCCCTGTATTAAGGTACTATGGTCAGATGGAGAATGGGAAGCTCCATACCAATATTGGAGATCTACAGAGTTCATTGTCTTATCCATTAACTCCCTGTATTAAGGTACTATGGTCAGATGGAGAATGGGAAGCTCCATACCAATATTGAAGATCTACTGAATTCATTGTCTTATCCATTAACTCCCTGTATTAAGGTACTATGGTCAGATGGAGAATGGGAGGCTCCATACCAATATTGGAGATCTACAGAGTTTATTGCTTGGCTTTACAATGAATCTCCAGTAAAGGTTTGTAATAATTATTTTCAAAATTTCTTTTGACATTGATATTTGCAGGGTGGTAGTGTCTTATCCCTTTGGTAGGTTACTAATACAAAGTTGAGTGTCCAAACGTTTCTACCACAAATTGTAATCTAATTTTGTGTTTCATCATTGGGGATGTACATCAATTTATCGGCTATTGTCTTATCCCTTTAGATTTCTGGATATTTGGAAGAAATAATATATGGTCATGATAACACTTTCATAATTGACTTAATGAACAAAGATTTGTGTAAGAATTGCATAATGTCCAGTAACACTATTAGCACAGGGAGGGATGGGACACTGGGGTGTTTATTACACTAGTCCCCAAAGTTAATAATGACGTTTAATCGTTACGTTAACAATTTTGAATAAATGAATTTTGATTGGTTTAATCATTATGTTGAGTGTCCAAACTTTTCAACCATTAATTATAATCTACATAAGGGAAAATTTAATCATCATTAGGGATGTAATTCAATTTTTCAGTCATTGTCTTATCCCTTCAGATCTCTGCTATTATCAACTAAAAGAACATGCATTTTAGGACACAATTGTAACGAATGATAGGTGGGGATCAGGAAAAATTATTTGCCACCATGGAGACTTCTATACTTGTTCAGACAGGTATAAATTTTGAGACTCGACAAAGTGTCCAACAATTTGAGCCATGTGACGTCACTAGATCTATCTCTTTTTAAGGGATTCCCTTTACCACTTCTCCTCTCATATCTAACTTTTATGACGTCACACGGCTCATTTTGTCGAGTCTCATAAATTTTTAATGATAGTCAATATAGGTAGCTTTATAAAAAAGTTTCCTTGCAGGACAAATGCCAGACTCATTCAATAATATCTTTAAACCAATGTTATCCAACAGAGTAATGAAATTAAAAGAACCTTTACCTAAACATAAAGCTCTAGAAACTTTTCCTAATGTTTGCTTTGTTAAAATATGGAACAACGTAGACACTGCTAAATAAGCAAAAATGTTTTGTCTGTAAAAAATAACAATATATCCAATATAATTATCTTATTAAAATTAAATTAAATTATCTCGTTGTAGCTAGAAACCTTATAAAATTTATTTGAATATGTTTGTCCTGAACTGGTATTTTCAGTTTATGCAACGGCCAACACAGGTTATGAATATGAAAGTACCAAACTATGCATAAAAATCTGTGAATATGTGTAATAATTTTATTATTATTTTGTATGCTTATGTTTCCCTCCCCTCCTACTGTAAGAACGAACTTACAAATTTTAAGTACGTGGAAACCTAAATTGACGACAAGATTTCCCGGGTCATAATATGCATTCTTTTTCCATTGCAGTATAATTGTTATCAAAAAAAAAGAAAGTTGAATTTGTATATTTTAAACATGTATTATAGGAAATAAATTTAATTAAGATGTTTTATTTTCAGGTATAATCCAGGTGTTCTACAGCCTCACAAATGGGAGAATGCCATGACTATTGACAGGAAATCTTGGGGATTTAGGTAAACATGATTTTCCTTTGACTAAAAAGGTGAATTTGTCATTTTTAATATCAATAAAATATTGAAAAATTTTTACACAGAATTGTCAGAGAGAGAGAGAGAGGGGGGGGGACAATTGGCTGTTTATTACACTAGTCCCCAAATTATAAAGCAACGTTTTCTTATTTATTGGCTTAACAACTTTGGGGAGTTTTATTGATTTTTGATTGTTTGTTTCATTAATTGTAATCTACAGAAGGGGAAACTTTGTGTTTAATCTTTTGGAGTGTACATCAATTTATCGGTCATTGTCTTATCCCTTTGGATCCCTGCATAATTGTATTATGTCCTAGGAGAAACATGAATATTGAGGACATATTAAGCATGGAAGAATTGATAACTCAGCTGGCTATGACAGTCAGTTGTGGAGGAAATCTACTAATGAATGTTGGTCCTACTAGTCAGGGGACTATACCTACCATTTTCCAGGTATGTCTGTCTGTCTGTTTGTCTGTCCGTCTATTTGTCTGTCTTAGTTGGCTAACACATTGACAGTTAGCTGTGGAGAAAATCTGTTGATGAATGTTGGTCCTACTAGTCAGGGGACTATACCTACCATTTTCCAGGTATAGCTGTCCGTCAGTCTGTCTGTCTGTTTGTCTGTATTTCTGTCCGTCTGTCTGTCCTTCTGTCTGTCCGTCTGTCTGTCCGTCTGTCTGTCCGTCTGTCTGACCGTCTGTCTGTCCGTCTGTCTGTCCGTCTTTCTGTCTGTCTGTCTGTCTGTCCGTCTGTCTGTCCGTCTGTCTGTCCGTCTGTCTGTCCGTCTGTCTGTCCGTCTGTTTGTTCGTCTGTCTGTCAGTCTGATTGTACTTTTTCTATCTGTTTGTCTGTCCATCTGTCTGTCTGTCCATCTGTCTGTCCATCTGTCTGTCCATCTGTCTGTCTGTCTGAAGCTTTAGATATCAGTAACTGCTGAACTAATTGGTATCTCCTCTTCATAATCAAAGAAAACTCAAACAGTTAGTCAGTTCATTGTTGAATTTTTACGTTGTATTTCTAGTAGCGGTATACATGTAAGAGGATTTTGTGAATTTTCCCAATAAGTTTAATCTTGAATCCATGATTTTTTAGTGTTTTGCTACTTAATGATCTTGTCATCCTTGTTAAATTAGAATTAACCCCAACTCCATGGAAAATAATCATCCCTTCTGTAAGCTGATTCGAAAGAATAAAATATAGTTTTGATATATGATAAATAATTATTCAGGAGCGTCTGTTGCAAATGGGAAGTTGGTTGAAAGTAAATGGCGAGGCTGTTTATGAGTCTACACCTTGGAAATACCAGGTAAAAAAACAGCGTCTAGTGTCCAATAGAAAAATGACGTCATATAATACAAATGACCAATGATAGGCCAGTATACATTGTAAATGACCAATGGTAAATTGTATACTTGCCTATCATTGGTCATTTGTATTGTATGATCTCATTTTTTATTGGACTTTATACGTGGTTTCCTAGGTAAATTAAATTGAAATATTATGATTTATCAATTCTTGAAGCTGTACATTAGATTAGACTTTGTGTGGCTTTGGCTATGTGAGGCTAGGTGTTTTTATGCTGAAAGAGGCTGTGAGTGGCTGCAGCTGCAGTTGCTTAGACTTAATGAGGCTGAGAGTAGCTGCAGTTAGATTGGATTATTCTTCCTTTATACAGTGATCTTCGGGGAGGTGATCTTACTCCGACACTGCTTTATAAATACAGACGTTAATTATGGATTCTACTGCTGCTATGCCAGGTGCAGTAGTAGGGAGAATGTCTTTACCCATAAACAGGCGCAACTCAGTTTATACTTATCAGACAAAGATCGTGCAATCAAAGGGTTGGTTATTGTTGGATGATACTTAACTAATATTCAATACTGGGCATTAGAGTATTGCATCCCATTTTAAGCAGATGATGCTCTTCGGTTCTCTAGATGATCACTTAAAATCCCGCCCAATGAGATAAAAGGTAATGTCTTTTTTTATCTTCTATTTCTAAGATTAACTTCTCCCAATTTTATATCAAGTCCTTTATTTTAGAATGACACACTGAATGGAAATGTCTGGTATACAACGAAGGTGGAGAAGAAATCTGGGGTAGTTGTGTTTGCATTTGTTCTGGAATGGCCAGAGGATGGTTTTGTCAGGATTGGTGCCATCAAAGGAGATGAATGTCAGGTAACGAGCCTAAGTTTAATTTTTTAAGATAAGATAACAATCATTTAAAGTTTTAATCATCTGAAAAATAGGCTGTTGGTTTTTGTTAGTTAAGAATATTAGCAACGATAAAAAAAGTTTCTTATCGTAAAGGACGTCCAAAAGGGGGGTATGGGGGGGGGGGGGTTAAGGGTCCAAACTCATCTAACAAATCGTAATTTGTATAAATATTATCACGACCTTACTTTAGATCTCCTAAACAAATTGGACATCCATTAGAGGTGATACATTAAAAGGTTAAGACTCTTATTGTAACTGTACAAAGTGTCTAAAAAATTAGCCAAGTGACGTCATTAAAATGAGGGAGATGAGAGAAGTAAAAGAAAACTCTTAAAAATTTCTAAACCTAGCTACTCCCTTTCCTAAACTGGTGCCATTCCATTGGCGTCTTGAAAAAAGACAACTGCCATACTAAAATAATCAGTAATAAATTATAAAAATATTTTAGGATGTATCTATGCTTGGTTATTCTGGTCCTATCAATACTATGAACACTCAACAAGGTACTTTACATCATTGTAATAAAGTGACAGGATGTCTGTCTGTTTTTTGTACCGAAGGTTCTCTCTAACCGCTTAACCGATATAGTTTACAGTGTAGCCTCTTATATCCTGTGAAGGTTTATGGCTATTTTTGGGGAAGGTACCACAACTCTCTCAAGAGAAATGGCCAAAAATATAAAAAAAAGAAAATATTTTACGTGTAGGGGGCATAGCCGCTTGTAATTAACTAAGTACATAGTTGATATTGAAGGTAGCACAGTATCAAAATTGTGTAGGGTGATTCTGTGGTAAAATTCAGGGACCTTAAGGGATAAGACAAAGTATACTGTATAGTAGATGGATATACAATATACCCAATGATGTTTGACAAAATATACCTTCTATAGATTTAAATTATTGGTTAAAAAATTCAAAACTGCAATGTGAAACCAACCAATCAAGATTTAATAAAGTACCCAATAAATATGTTTGTAAAACTTTGGGTACCAGTTTAATTTTAGCTAAAATGGCTAGACTTTGGTGAAAACAAAGCTTTGATCTGTAACTCATATTGGAAACTTTTTGTTAAGAATGAATTACATAGATTTTGATTTTATCTTATTCATATGTTTAATGTTTGCTTAATTGTTTCTTTTCTATTTTTAAAGGCATGATTATCGAGCTACCTGACAGAGACCGTGTTACAACAGATTGGGCCTGGGTTATCAGGTTAACAATTAATAGAGATGCTACTCTATAATAACCTTGTAGCCGTGTCCGGTAAGAGAGTTTGTACAGAATAGTAGAAAGACGTTAATGAGTTATTTAGGTATAGTACATTTGAAATTTTAAGGTTCTTCATAGTGACTTGCGGTTAGGTAGTGTCAACATTCAACACCCCCTTATAATTCAAATTTGGAAGGTTTTCTTAATGAGCACAATGGAGAATCAACACGAGTCTCACAATGAATGCCGCACTCTGGGAGCTGTCTCTTGAGAAATGTCGTCATCAATAATTTTTCGGAGTAAGGATTAATGGGTATGGGAATTTTCATTTAGTACACGACACAAAGACTCAAGGAATGCTTCCTTGCGCCGATACAGATAGGCTATTATGCATTTCACAATTGGTCAATTACAATGTATTCTGGCCTATCATTATTGTATGACGTCATCTTTTATCAAGCACTATAAGCTGTTTCAACCAATTTGAAATATTGGACATTCTATCAATAACATGTTCATATGTTTTCAAGTAAAAAAAAGATTGGCCTATTCATCCTAATTTTCAAGAAAAGCTGAACAGTATTTATTATGACTTCCTCATATTTAAAAACTGCAATGATCCAGTGCAGTGGTTAGTTTTGGTCAAAAAATACCCTAATGGGATACGGAAAGTTTCATTTGACGTATTTTTATAACGTAACACCTGACACTTTTCGCATTTCCATACCCTAACATACATGAGATATTTTTTCTTTTTAGGTTTGCAAGCTGTAAATATGTGAGCAATGAGATTTGGAAATAAATGATTTTATAATTGGTATGTAACTATTACTTAAATAAACGTATTCAATGATAACTTATTTGATTTTTTTATTAAACATTTTAAAAGTTATTAATCAAAGGATTTGTTTATGTCAAAAATGCAATGATAACCAAATAACTTTTGGAATTTGTAAACAAGCTAAATATTTTTTAAAACCTTGTTTAAACAAACTGTAATATAATTATGAAGTTAGAAATTTTGATACCTAATCTGAATGTCGTCTGAAAAGAACAACCAACAAAATTATGTATCAAATTATATTTCTCAAATATCTTGAATTTAATATATTCAATGTATTTGTGCCGTTCTTTACCTTACTCAGAAGGGCGGGTCTCCTTCGAATTTTATGAGAAGATCTAGTGAATTCATAGCATCATTTGCTAGAATGAGATTCGATATTCTGACACCCACGGATATTAGGTTAAGTAACATATAACAGACAACCACTCCCTTGATTGCAGATTGCAAGACCTATGTCAAGGAAGTCCCAACTTTGCATGGTTATGAGTTGCACCTGTTTATGGACCAAGACATTCCCCCTACTCTAAGTATTTTTATGACGCGTTGGCCGGCCAAGATTCGAACCTATAACCTGCCCGACGACGAGCGGAAACGTTACTTGTTGAGAAACGGCTGTTTTTTAGTTTTTAAACTAAAGTTTTGCAGGTTTTTAAATTTGAATTTACACTTCGGCACTATTTTCTTATTTTGAAATTGAACAATTGATTTTTTAAAGCTTTTTACCTCCTAAAGGCAACACTTTGTGTTGTCTAAGTTTTCTTGGGAATTTCCAGAATAAAATAAAAGGAAATTATTTATAAATATATATTGAATAAATATGAGTTTGCTATATACAATTATTGGTGTTTTTATTATAACACAACAGCCTCGATGAAAACACTGACAAAAATGTGGTAAATTGAAGCAGCTTATTGTGCCATATAAAAATGACGTCATACAATACAAATGACCAATAATAGGTGATACATTGTAATTTGATAATGATAAAATGTATACTGGCCTATCTTTGGTCATTTGTATTGTATGACGTTAGTTTTATTAGGCACCATAAGCTGCTTCCGTAAATTTTGCAAAAACAAAATTTGTTAAAAAATGCTTTGCTTATAAAATTTGAGAAATTTTTCCATATCAAAAGTTTTTAAAAACTTAAATATTAGATAATGGTAATATAAAAAAGTAAACTTTGTACTTATTTTTAGATGAATAAACAAAAAGTTACAGAGATTCTTAAATAAAATTATGGCGTAATACATTTTCTAAATATCATAAAAGCTAAATGAGGGTTTTTTTGTCCTTTCTTTTTATTACACCCCTAAAACTAGCTAATTAAAAAGCATTTAATTTACTACAAAAAGTGCTTTATTTATAATATTTTCAGGCTAGAAATAATTCTACTCTACTAAAATTTATTTTTTTCATTTTTTTTATAATAAGCTTAAAATACGTATTGCATAAGTGTAAAAATGCGTTGAGTATATAGATAGATAAGTTTACAAGACAATTTTTTTATAATTTTTATATGATGCAATATCATATGAAATACATTTTTTTAAATTTAGCTGTCGAGTGATCTTGGGCCCTTTCCACGATTTTCTTCCATAAGTTCGGCGATTTTTCCCTGAAATTAGAAAATTAAATTTAATCTTTTCAATGGGTAAAGTAATAGGTCTAATAAAGATGAATGAAAAGGCTTGAATATGTAACATAAGGACACCAGGGGCCTTTTAGGTGGGGAGGAGGGGAAGTCCACACTCCCATTTTTAATTTTAATCTTTTTTTAAGCTATAAAAGTTTTTTTTTGGGAGGGGGTACATTTTGGAGAATGAAGATACAATCTCCAATAAAGGTAAAAAAAACCTTCCCTGGACCTAAAAGAAGTTTCACTGTAAAGGAGAACCATATTGGTTCAGCAGTTAGCAAGATTTTTCGCTACAAAAAAGCTTGATAATATATATAATAGGATATAAGGAAGATCTTATGACAGTAATTTTATTAAATTCCTAGTTTTCTTAGTAAATGTTAGCCATTCATTTATTTTAATCAATTTAGTACAGAACCATTAAAAAGAAACCTTCCAAAATTTATTCTATAAGTTATTTTTTACCTGGAGGTATTCAACAAGTCTTCTTTGCTCTCTGAAATGAAAAAAAAATAATCAATTATTACAAAAACAAAAAGAATTTAATAATAGGCACCGAAGTCAAATTTTGTGTTTCTGTTGCAAAATCAGATTTTTAACGAATGATTCAACAGCCCTTTAATTTCTATAAATCTTTTTGAAGTCCTAACTTCTATCATTGATATCATCAAAACTACTACAATCTGTCCATATGATCATTTGAACAAATCCTATACAATTTTATTAAATATCCTTGGCCTTACATGGACTAAAATCAATACACAAAATATAGTGAACCCTAATTCCCAGGCAAATCTAATGTTTTTGGGTTTTTTTGTATTTTTGTTCATTGTGTTTGATTTAAGATTCTAACTACTCTTATTGATATGATATGTACAAGTTGATATTCAAAACTACAATCTATTCAATTTTATCCTATAAAAATTTATAGGATATCCTTACTGCTTACATGGACTGAATTAGATACATAAAATATAGGAAACCAAATTTCTAGGCTAGCCAAAACAATTTTATAGGACTTGTTTTACTTTAATGTCTTTAGCTTTTTAGCAGTTAAGTTCACTTTGAAATATTAAAATTTAAGCAGACAATTTAATCCAGGTATACGGTATAACCAACAAGCGAAAATAATCTAGAATAACAATTGAGGTGAAGATAAAAAGGTCGTAAATTTTTGTAAACTGTTGGGCCCCAACGAGATGCTGTACGTATTGGTGCAAAAAATGGGGACAAATTTCAAAGTGTTTTTGCGTGTGACGTTATACCCCCATCTCTTTTCTAGGGGGTTTCTTTCCTCCTTCCCTTTTCTTTCCCCTCACTTGTGACGTAAATAAACAGCCCCGTCAAATCAATTTAAAAATTGTCCCCATTTTTTGCACCAATACGTACAGCATCCCCCAACGACAGCTAAAAACATCGTTGTTGGTATAAGATCAATATAACCTGTTGTAGATAAAGTGGCTGATTCCCAGGAAAAAGAACCCCACGACTGTCAGTGCTATACACATATTTACACACCCACCCACCCACACACACACACACAAACAAACCTGTTGTAGATAAAGTTGCTGATGCCCAGGAAGAAGAATCCAACAACAACCAGGGCGCTACCACACACACACACACACACACACACACACACACACACACACACACACACACACACAAACAAACATACCTGTTCTAGATAAAGTTGCTGATGCCGAGGAAGAAGAATCCAACAACGACCAGGGCGCTACCACACACACACACACACACATACCTGTTGTAGATAAAGTTGCTGATGCCGAGGAAAAAGAATCCAACAACTACCAGGGCGCTACCAAGGGCAAGAATATGAGGACGGTCATCGTGCTGAAATTACAAACAATCAGGGATCTAAAGAGATTAGAATATGGCTGATAAATTTATGTACATTCCCAATGACGAAACACAAAATTACCCCTTACGTCACTTTTAACAATAGAAGTAAAAAACCCTTCAGATCATATACATATTCAAGAGATCTCATTTAATATTAAAATCCTATCCAAGATATTAATATTTAATTTTATTAAAAACAGGGCTCGGCAGCCGCGCGTAAACCTTAGTGAAATAGACAAATTATTACCGTAAAATTCAGCAGGAAGCCCTTGTCCTCAACAGACAATGCATCTTTTCGGAATTTTTATTCACACAAGAGGGTTTAAATTTGAAGCTTATGTGCTGCTGATGCGCGGCTGCCGAGCCCTGATTAAAAATACATTAGAATACTTACACGGGCATAGGAACATTTTGCCATGAACATTATTCCAACAATACAGAAGGCCAAACTAAAATTTACAATTGATCAATTGTGAATCAGCTTATAGTGCCTAGTAAAAATGACGTCATACAATACAAATGACCAATGATAGGCCAGTATACATTTATATTGACCAATAGTAAAAATTTATACTGGCATTTGTATGGTATGACGTCATTTTTTATTAGGCACTATAAGCTACTTCTAAATTGTTTGTAATAAGAAAGTTATATATTTCATTACTCATAAAGATCTTGCAGATTTAATTCATAAATATTTGACAATAGCCATTTTGATTTGAAAATGAAATAAAAATCCTATAATATAAAGTAGTAAGGGTTTTGAGTCTGAAGCTTAAGATGTAAACAAGTACTGAACTATTTTAGTAGGCTATTTTTCTAGCCCCAATATGCCCTTCGAATACAAAGCCCCTAGAGGCTAGGGGGTAGTCACCTTATATAGTAGAAGACAACTCCAATCTTGCTAGGTTTTGGTCCTAAATAAAATTACCTCATATAGTAGAACAAAACTCCAATCTTGCTTGGTTTGGGTCCTATTAAATCAAATAAAAAAATAAAAAGAATTAAAATAAAAAGAAATAAAATAAAAATAAAAAAAAATTAAATAAAAAATACCTAAAAAGAAGTAATATAAAAAAATTAAAATAAAAAATAAAAAGAAATAAAAATAAAAGATAAAAAATTTAAATTAAAATTAAAATTTAAAAAAAATAAAGTACAGAAGTTGCAAATTTCTTAATTAAGTTAAATGCATTCATAAATGATTTAATACCAAGAAATAGGATATCCACACTAAAAAAATAAAATCATAAGAAATAAACAGTTATTTTCTTAAAGTTTACAACTTTTTGATTTTATTAATTTTATAGATTTTTATATCTTACTACTTCTGAGATTAAGATTAGGAGACTCTACCTGTTGCTGGCCATTGACCTGGAGGCACATAATGAACATCATCCTGTGAAAAAAAAGATTTAGCAACATTTGGAAAATATAACTCGATTCAATATTTAAAGCATATCTTTTTTTATATTTCTACTACCTTGTTCCATTGCATTAGGTTAATCGTAATTAAAGTAATCATTTATTAACTTCAATAAAGTTTGAAATGGAAAGGAGTTGAGTTTATATTATTCAAAATTGAGATTAAATATAAAGGGAATAGTAGCTTACGCAATTATCTGTAACATTGTGAGCAAGCTTCCAGTCAAATGCGCTTATTAAGTCTAACTGTTCTAATTGTTGACCAAACGCATAGTATAATTAAATGCATATTTACAAAACAGTTTGACGGATTATTGCATAAGCTACTATTCCCTTTATTCTCCAAGTAGTAATTGAATTAAACACTTAGGTATAAAATAACATCAGAAAAATTGGTTTTTTTTCTGAAAGTTGGTTAAAACATTGAGATCCTAATGATAAAAATTTTCCCTATCTTAGTAACAAAATTGCAAAATTGTGGGTTAATGTCCCTTTCATTTATAAAATCAATAATAACAGTACCAATACCAAACTGCACAATATAGAAAATAAATACCTTTCGGCAGCAAACTTAAAATGCTATGTTGTTTTTAACTGACATGAAAATAAAATATTATTGATTTTTGAGGCAAATTTAGAGTAGAATGGTAAAGAAAAGGATTTAGCGTCTCGGAATTTGTCTTTCAAACACAATTAGCCAAAAGTCATGGGCTTAAGAGATAAGACAATAGTGGATAAATAGATATACATCCCCAATGAGGATAAACTATGATCACTCCTATTTTATTACAGTTCAAAAGTTTGGACACTATCAAATATTCAAATTACCAAAAAGTACCCAAAGTTTTTTTGTTAGATCAAATGGACACCCGATAACCCATTTACCTTTGTTGAAACAACAGCTTCTTTCTCATTACTACCAGATGAAGTTGTTGCCTTTTTCAGCCAACTTTTCACCGATTCTGGTACACGCATTATTAAACCTTAAAAATTATGTAAAAAAATATATATGACATAACACCTAAAATGATATAAACTAAAGGCTTAACAAAGAAATATGAAACTGAAGATGGTGAAAAATGTATTCTCCGCAAAGAGAGAAACTTTGTAACTACGCAGAAAATTATTATTTTTCGTGGATTTTGTTCCGAGACTAGTCAGCTGTTTTTTAGTGGTCATGTGAAGCAACAAATTTTGTGTTATGTCACAAACTGTTAAAAAACTATAGTAAAACACTAGAGGGAGAAAATGGTTAAATAACTGTATGTCCCCATCCCAAGGAGCTTGTGCTGACTCTCAATTGGATCTTTGAAAATCAACCCATAGTATCGGGATTATTAACACAGCCAAGTAGCAGAACCAATTTGCTTGCAGAAGAAAAATGTCCTTGGAAAAGGGGGGAGGTACTTATCTACATATATATATATACATCTATACTATAGATCTGTTGTATTAACCATTAAAAAAAAGAAAGTATTAAGAATTTAACAAACCCAACCATTAAGTGACTTCTAATAGAGTTGCTTCACTTTCTAAATCATACCTAACTTTTACAGTAATCATCATGCTAACTTTGAAAAAAGTAAAATTCTTTTAATTGAAGGATAATTTAAGGTTAATTTGAATTTTTTTTATTGGTTTTAATGAATGAAAAAATTTTTATTTTTTTGCTTAATTACATGACAACCAGCTGTTTATAATAGAGTGGCAGCAGACACCGGGCGGTACAGTGACCTCCCTTTTCTAGTACTTCTCCATATTCACTGTTTTTGCCCAGGAAGGGAGGGACATTGGACTGTTTATTACACTAGTCCTCCAAAGTTTTATAATAACGTTTTTTTAATCGTTGGCTCAACAACTTTGGGAATTTTAAATATTATGGGTGTCCAAACGTTTCAACCACTAATTGAAATCCACAGAAGTGGTAATTTTGTGTATGATTATTAGGGATGTACATCAATTTATCGGGCATTTTCTTATCCCTTTTGATCCCTGGTTTTTTGCCCCTGTGGACAGCCTCTCTCTTTTTATATTTGCCTCACCACTAAACAACACACCACTGCCTTACTTTCTTACTTCTCAAGCCTTTGTGTAAGATCATTCACACATAGCTTGAATGGTTTCCTAGTTTAGGATGACTCTTATTTACGCAGTTACTGTATAACTAATGTATGACACTTACAGATGGATTGTATATTCTTCATTAGGTTTGTTTTATTCAGAAGTATATTAAAGGATACAAAACCTGAAAATTCAAATCAATTATAAAGCAAGCACCAAAATTGAATATTATTGTAGTGTAGATAATATCTAAACTAAGTATTGACTACCAAAAAGATTATTCATTTCAATTACTAAATATCTATAGTTTTTATAATTGAAATAGTTATATTCCTTTTCTATATAGAATATTACATACAGTTTGATTTGTTTAAAATTTAGTAAGGGCATGGTAATGCGTTGTGCTTGTTTTTGTCGCGAGCCTGTCATAGCAGCAGTACGAACCATTTTTAACGTCTTTACTTATGACACAGTGTCGGGCCTAGAACCTATCATCTCCCCAACGACTAGCGGATCAGCTACGTGTTGAGCCACGGTCACGGGTTATATATTTATGATACGTTTGAAAAGCCATATTGAACCCACATCGCAGTGTGAAGAGTGGCCTCTTACTTATGTCCCAGTGTTGGAACACGTTTCCAAGATCTTGAAATGCACTTTTTCAGGGAGGCAGAGGACAATGGCAGATAAGTCTCCATATAATCTTCATCATAAAAATCAGGAGCTCCATGCAGAATATTGTTTGGGGGCGGGGGGGATACTTTATTTTTTATGTAATCATCCTGGATCCCTGGAACTTTTTCAGCAGCACAAAATATGACGAAGCCAGGTCTCTGGCCCAATTATTGATTTTATACACCACTGTTTTCTATTCTTTTATAAAAGTAACAGGATGTATGTCTGTCTGTTGCGTAAGAGCTCCAAAATCGCTAGCCAAATATGGTTCTTCTTTACAATGAAGCTTTTTTTAGGTTTTATAAATAAAAGAAGTGTCGTAGGTCGACTTACTTTACCACCCCCTCTTCCCTTGAGTGCCCTAGAGGCCTCTAGGTGCGTAGCCACTAGTAATATGTAACACCAGAACAGTTAATAATACTTAACAAAAAGTAAAAATTGCCAAATGTATCTACTAAAGTTTTGATCACTCAAAGGAGCTGTAAAAATAGCTTTTATACTTAAATGGGTTATAGTCTGAAAGGCGAAAGCAGTATTAGAGTGTCCCCATTGCAAGTCATATCGGCAGCTTGCATATAATAGAGACAAGTAAATATGATGTTTTCATAAAAAGAACTTTTGTACATAAAAAAGCATAGAACATTCGATTGATTGTCATAGTATATTTTTGATATACCTTTGTTTTTCAGCAATACCACAGTGTATATTGCTCCATTGCATTGATAAAATTAAAACCTAACTTGAAAGTTCCTTGTAACCTATCAACTGGATCTGGATCTAAAAGGATAAGACAATGGCCGATAAATTGATGTACATCCCTAATGTTAATACACAAAATTATCCCTTATGTAGATTACAATTGGTGGTTGTATCGTTTTGACAATCAACTGAATAAACCAACCAATCAAAATACATTAATGGTCCCTAAAGTTATATTGCCAACGAATAAGAAAACGTAATGACAAAACTTTGGACACATGTGTAATTAACAGCTAATTGCCCCCCCCCCCCTCTCTCTTTCTCTCTCTATTTCTATCTCTCTCTCTCCCTCTCTCTGTATCAACAGCCCTTTACACATTGCATTGGCACTAAATTTAATTAATTTAGAAAATAGAAAAAATCTTTAAAATTCTTTGACTATTTATTATGGAAAATATCAATAAATGCATTTTTAATAATTTTAACTGACAATTTTTACATTATTTTTCTATTCATCATCAAAATTAACTTATAAATTGAAATACATATAAGTATAAAATTATAATGGAAATCATATTTTCAAATTTGAACTTAATATAACTTAAGTATTTTTTATTATTATTTGAAATACACAAAAAGATTAATTTTTTTCTCGTATTCATTCGAATCCGGTGGATAGGAACCGGTTCTCATCCATACGAAAAAACTATGCCTACCATCGTACTATATCCAGCTTTCTACGAATATAAAAATGTACAATTATAAGATTAAAACCAGTTTTTTTAGCCGGTGCCTTCGGCACCTCGGGGCAAAAAAAACTAGTTTTAATCTCATAATTGTACATTTTATATCTGCGAAAAGCCTTTTATAATACGATGCGAGAAATAACTATTTTTTTTTCAAAGAATCATGAAATAGTTTAATTTAAATAAACTTTTTTCCAATTTTATCTTGCTTCTTGAAATACCAAAAAAAAAATATTAGATAAAAGTAACTGTATGAATTTAATTTGTTGAAATATAAAAGTTTTGTGTTGTTATATAATAGTAGATAAAAAGAAAACTTATTGATTGAAATTTAAAGGATCATGGAAAGAAAACGAAGTAGCGGGTTCCGGAGTATTTTTACAGTAGCTTTTCTCCAACTTCTAGCCTACTTTCTAACCTAACCTAAAATAACCTACTTAAAGCTACTGTGAAAATAAGACGAAATCGACTACTTCATTTTCTTTCCATGATACATTTTATATAACATAAATTTTACTAATTATAAAAAATAAAATAAAAATATTTTATGCAACGATTTTCAGAACTTTGTATTTAGAGCGTTTTAGGATATTTTATCAGTTTTTCATTAAGCTCAAAAAGTTAACATTTAAGGTTTCTTTGAATCAAAATTGACAGTAACAATTTCAAAGTTACCACGGTTAAAATAATAGACAAAGATATGATACACGATAATAATATTTACATATAGTTACAATACAATTATACATAGTCATTAAAAATCAGGGCTCGGCAGTCGCTTGCAAGCCTTAGGGTAATCAACCTTTTACAATTTTAAAAATAAGGAAAACGTCTATACATGACCCAAATAGGGCAATACCTCTTTTAAAATATTTTTAGAGCACCCAAACGGGTTAAATTTGAGGCTTATTCGCGGTTAACGCGCGGCTGCCGAGCCCTGGTATCAATCACAACTTTTTACTTATTCATAAGCTCCATAAATTTGTATTTTAATTTCTCCTACAAATTTCAAGAGACAAATCATTTTTACTATTTTTGAAGGCATTCCAACCAGGGATCTAAAAGGATAAAACAATGGCCGAAAAATGGTTGTACTTCCCCAATGATGATAATAAAAAATAATCCCTCCTGTAGATTACTATTATTGGTTGAAATGTTTGGACACTTAAGAAAACGATTTTAAATTTTGGGGATGGTAAACAGCCCAATGTCCCCTCCCACCCCTGCATTCCACCTATATATCACACCCATGTACATATTCTCTACGTGGGTTTCACCATCCTTGGTCACTTGTCTATTCAATGACCTAGTGCACTTATGTTCTTGCAATCCGTAATCCAGTTAAGAGGCAATTATCAAATGCCAATAGCACTTAATTTATTAAAGTAAATATCTTTAATCAATTTAAATTGCAGATATCTCTCAAGAAAACATGAACATAAAATCTTTGCTTAAACTCTTTTAAAAGGTATCAATGTCACTTAAATAGGCCTTTAATGTTTAAGATTTTGTAGACTTTTAGATTTTTCATCATTTCTTGTAAAGTAAGCTCATTTATTCAATAATAAAATTACTGTTAAGCTCATCATTTGCTTTTGATTTTATGGATTTTTACAATATCAAAAATAAACATACAGTATATGAAATATAAGAATTATAATATTAAAACATTAATCTATAATACATACTTGAAATGTTTTTTTATGAATATGTTCACTTTATATAAAATTTAGATGAATATGGGTGCTAAATATTATTAACAAATACAAATGCATGTTCAATGTTTATTTTTGATTGTATTTTTCTCTACTTTATATGAATTCCGTGGTATAAACTTTAACTTTAATGATTCCTTCAATATTTTCATGGAAGAGGATCATTTTTTGCGTATTTTCCGTAACGTTGGGTGCAAGCTTTCAATCATATGCGCGTATTTGGTCAAACTGTTCTTAATTCTAACCAAACTCATAAAATAACAATTTGACCTAATACCAACATTCGACTGGAAGCTTGCACCCAACTTTTTGGAAAATACGCGAAAAAATTACGCACTTTTATATTAGTCTAATTTAATGTTTTTGATTGGACCTTAAAGACACATAATCTGACCAAAGTGTGTCATAGCTAAATCCTCCAAACTTGTTGCACTAGCACTAGGCTGTGGTGCAGCTGTTGTTGAAATGTCGTCTTTGCTATTTCCCACGTTCTTTGATAATGGCGGATTTTCAGGGGATTGATGTTGTTGAGGTTGTTCTGGGCTATCCTCGGTGTTGAGATTGATTCCATCAAATATTGAGAAATCTATGTCTGCAGTGTCAGTAATTATCTCATCTAAAAATGCTATAGTTAGTAAAAGCTTATAGTGCCTAATAAAAAAAGACGACATACATTACAAATGACCAATGATAGGCCAGTATACATTGTAATTGACCAATGGTCAAATCTATACTGGAATATCATTGGTCATTGGTTCTCCAACTCAGCTCCAATTTAAGATAAACTTTCCCGGGACCTATGAGAAACTACCCTGTTAGGGAGAACCCGATCGGTTTAGCGGTTAGCAAGATCCTTCGGTACAAACACACAGACACACAAACATCCTGTTACTTTAATATAAGGATGCTAGGAAACCCACTTTGTCAATCCATGATAGTTTCATCTATAAAAACCTTTAGTTAGTTCAAAGAACAAGATTTTAATTTTAAGATATTTACCTTTAATTGTTGTTGGTTTTACGTCCTGTTCGGATTTTTCAGCCATTTCCTGAATTAATCAATACATCAGAAAATAAATGAGAATATTTTTTTGCAAAAAAAGTGCAATTTTGATATTGATTTAAGTTGTACCTGTAACATTTGTAGTATAGAATGAGTTTTCTTTCTTTCTGCATCTAAAGAAAAAATAAAAACCTATTATATTTGACAAAAAAAAAATTTAAAAGTATTATTTATATACAATGACTAGGTTATGCTCCCCTAGTATCTAGAGAAGGACAGAGAAATAGCCTAAAACCGCCCCAAGATATTCATACCGCTCATAAATACAACTAATTCAGATCAGTGTTTTGGAGATCCGTGGCTTTAGACAAAGAACTTACTACTTTATATTAAAGGATAAGTTTCAAATATTTTTTTTAATTACCAATTTACCTGATTCTGATTTCTCTAAATTAGATTTCATTTCTGCTATTTTCATATTTATCATCTCTTTTCTAAAACAAAAATGAAAATATAATAGTTATTTATCGTATCGTATCTTAGATATCTTTTCGCAGAAATTAAAATGAGAAATTATTTTTGTTTGCCACAGGCGGCCAAAAGCCTCAAAATTGGTATTAAATTATGTTTTTTTTTTATTTCAATACTCGCGGAAAATTGTTTGTATTACGATGCTATACATGATTTTTTTGGAATGGGTTTTAATCCAGCGGATATTAATTGGTTTTGACTTCAGTTTCTTTTGCTGCCAAGAATACCTGTCGCCGGCCTTTCTCAGGTTAAAAATTGGCCTTATTATCAATGCTTCATTTTATTTAATAAAAAAGGCATAAATAATGTGAATTAGTATTATTAAGGCACCTTTCAAAATATGCCTGGATTTACCTGGATTTTGGTTGGCTCCTGTGGTCGCCAAGATTGATAAACCAAAAATTGTTTTTCATGAAAGTTGCATATTTGTGCCATTTAAATAGTCAGAAAATTTTGTAACCCACTATTAAATAGGGTTAAAATTTTATACCTAATAAAGGAAGCTCTTAATATTGCATATAAAAAAATGACGTCATACAATACAAATTAACTCTAATAGTCCTATAAACATTTTAATTGACCAATAGTAGGCCAGTATGGCGTCACTTTTTCTAGGCACTACTAATAAACTGATTTACCTCTCTATCTCTCTTTCCACAGTATTGCAAGTTTTAAGTCCAAGAATTTCTGCTATATCCTGAAATAAAAAAAATAAAATCTTACTGAAATCCATCACATTTTTTAAAAGTTATTATTTTCAATCAAAAAATGTTCTGTATGGGTATGAGTATCACAATATATTCTTATGTAAATAAATTCTCTTTTCTTGAAGTTAAACACAAGCAAACTAAAGAAAAAATTGGATTTTACTGAATTAAGTTAATAGTACATTAAAATCTAAAACTACAATTCTTGTATTTAAGATACCTATTACAATTAATAATTATTGAGTTTTTTCATTAAACCTTGAGAATTTATTGTATATTAAAAGTTTAAGTTAGTGTGTGGTTATAAATATTTCAGAAAAGCTTCACCTTAATATTTTCAATTTGAAATGCATATAATATCTTACCTAAATTAGGAGACAGGCTATCTATCCTCAAAAATCATTTTTAGCCAGAGAGGGTGGGGAGATTGGGCTGTTTATTATGCTAGTTTCCAAAGTTTTATAATAATTTATTCTAATTCGTTGGCTAAACAACTTTGGGGACTTTTATTGAATTTGATTGGTTGGTTCCTTAAGTTAAGTGTCCAAATGTTTCAACCATTATTAGTAATCTACAGGAGGGGTAATTTTGTGTCTCATTATTTGGGATGTACATCAAATTATTGTCTATTGTTTTATCCCTTTAGATCCCTGCTACTTACCTCATCTCTTTGTTCCACAAGCTCCCAGTCTTTGACGCTAGCTGTTGAATGAAAATGTCCGCCATTTTGTTGCATATTATTGTACATATGTACTGCAGCTCCACTGCTGCTACTTGTAGTAAATCCATTAAAACCGCTGCCGCAGCCGCCCATCTGCTGCTTGTTGTACATGATGACAGGAGTTTGTTTAAACAATTCATGGGAATGGGAGGATGGATGGTGGAGGCTGTTTGGAGGCAGAACTGGCCGTGAGGGAATCGTGTCCCGTGGCTCCAGGATCTAAAGTTTAAACGCTGTTTTAAAAACATAATATCAAACAGTCATGAATAAGGTATAACCATCAAGCGAAATAAATCTAGAATATTATTTGGGGGGAAGATGGAAAGGTCGTCAATTCTATATGTTTAATCTAGCCATTGCCGGGGGCTCTAACCCTGCGGGGCAATCAATAACTCTTACTTAACCTAACCTATTAAAAGGTACTGTCAAAATACGACAAAACCCGCTACTTCGTTTTCTTTCCATGAACCCTTTTTTCTCCTACCAAAGAATAAAATTTTACTGTCTAATGTTTATAAATTCGAAAGAATTTGCTTAAAGCAAAAAATACATTTCTTACCGTTAGTTTATGTGTCATTTTAGGCATTTTTCCACCTTCAAGTTCCTTCTCTTCTTTTATTGATCTAAAAAAAAAAATATTAAAACACCTAAATTCATATGAAATTATATTTTATAGTTTTTACGCCGACATTCAAAATATTTTCAAAAAGGGACTTACATTTCATTTGACGACAAGTTCTTTTCCAATTTTGGGTGTAGATAGTCCCTAGAAAAATGTAAATCATATATTTT
The DNA here is from genome assembly GCF_053477335.1 of Acartia tonsa. Lineage (NCBI taxonomy): Eukaryota > Metazoa > Arthropoda > Copepoda > Calanoida > Acartiidae > Acartia > Acartia tonsa. The sequence continues at coordinate 6,376,022 of NC_137272.1, read as the reverse complement.
TTCTGTATTCGAAGAAGGGGGGAGGGGGGAGGGATAGAAAATAGCAAAAACCATCCATAGATTTTCCCAAATATGGAGAACTTAATCGGTTCAGTGGTTATCGAGTTCTTACAAGATTAGCAAAAGAAGCAGCTAATAATGCCTAATAAAAAATGACGTCATACTATATAAACGACCAATGTTAGGCCAGTATATATTTTACCCTTGGTCATTTGTATTGTAAAAGTAAAATTATACTGTATAAAAGAAGCAGCTTATAGTGCCTAATAAAAATGAAGTCATACAATACAAATGACCAATGATAGGCCGGTATCATTGGTCATTTGTATTGTATGACGTCATTTTTATTAGGCACTATAAAAAGCTTTTTAGCAAAAAAACCTTACAACTTTATATAATGGGATTAATTGAACGTTATTTTATATTATTTTATTTCCAAACCTTCCTTAAAAATCGAAAATAATAATCTTTAACTTAAAGTTTCATGCTTTTATGAACTTGAGAAAATAGATGAATAGTCTCGAGATCTTAACTGACCTGATAATATTAGCTGGCTGAATATTCATCGTGTTCAAATCAAAATTCTTTAAATCATCCCTAGAAAAAAAATATAAAAGTTATTGAAATTAAAGGCGAAATATCCAATTTTTGTCTCTTTAAAATTTCCAAAATTGCATAAGCCTAAAAAGAGATAAGACAATTAGATGATAGATTGATAAACATCCTTAGTGATTAAAAACAATTTACCCTTCTAAATCATTGATTGAAAAAATGTGGACATAATTGAATTAAAATACCCAAAGATTAAGATAATGTGGTGATAAAACCTTGGGTACCAGTGTTATTTGAGGTCCAATGTCCATCAAAATATAGGTCAATTATTAGTTCAATCCAAATACTTTGAAAAAGCCATTCTGGAATTGAAAATATATTTTTTTTAAATAATAGAAGAATAACCTAACTAGAAAATAGTTAAAAAACTACTTACGTTATACCACTTCTTCCGATAGAGGCAAACGTGTTAAAATCAATCAAACCGCCGGAACCCACAGTCGGCGGCGGTGGCGGCGAATATGACATGGATGCGGTGGGGGAATATGGCATAAGGGCGGGAGGCGAGGAGGGGAGCAGGTGGGAGCTGTTTGAGGGTGGGGAGGCGATGAGCGGAGGGGGTGGAGTTGAAGGGGTGTGGATCCTGAGAAAATATAGTTTTTTTCAACAAACAAATATTTACAATGTTACTTTAATTAAAAATTCGGGATAGGATAAGTTTATTATAAATGAATTAGGTTCTGCGTTAGTTGTTTTAAAAGCAAAGCTATTCTATAAATGAACAAATCTGTAGAGATCTAAAGGGATAATACAATAGCCGATAAATTTATGTACATCCCCAATGATTTCCTTTTATTTCTGATTTTATCCTACATATACAAAAATTAAATTTAAGTTTTTTTTTGTGTTTTACTCAATGTATGTTTGTTATTCAAAATTATTATTTTCTAGAAAATTAAAAAATATTTAATTTACCTAGTATAACCAGATTCTGTACTTGCTGTTGAATTTGTCCTCTGTCTGTACTCATAACCTCTGAAATATGATTTTCTAATATAAAAGTAACAGGATGTCTATCTGTTAGCTTATTCCGAAGTATCTTTTTAACTGCTGAACCGATATGGTTCACCTTTACAATGTAAACTTGCCAATAAAAAAAAATACCTATTACCCCATTTTTTATTTAAAATCCAAAATGGGAAGGGCTGACTTCCCCCTTCCTCCACCTCAAATGACCCTAGAAGCTTCTAGAGGAGAGGCCGCTAATTAATCATGTTGAAATTAAGTAACAAAAAATTAAATAGAAGGTGCTAGGTTAAAGTATGTTTTTTGAATAGAATAATGAAATATAAACTTTAAGAATTTAGATTTTTTACAAAACTTATTATGGAACATCGGTTTTAAATTTTCTTCTTTTTACCATTCGCCTTGTCTAATCTATTAGATATTTATTTTATGACCCACTTAACAAATACTAATAATAACAGTATTATGATACAGGTATTAAATATTCATATACAAACAATAAAATTGAATATGAATAAAATTTAAGGACAGTTCAATCAAATAATAATTATGTACAGTGTCAAAGGACTAAACAATCTCGTGAGAGGTAATAAGTAACTTTGGGGGAAAAAATGGCTCTGAAGGCTAAGATGGACGGGTCCAGCTTGGAAGTGCCTTTGGATTGAAAGGACTGATCGAGAGATTGATTTATTGTTTTTTTTCTTCTTTTTATTAGATGAAAATACAGACAGACAGACACACATACATACAACTAATCGTGCTTAATACTATAATCTACATAGTACTTTAAGCAATAAAATGATGAAAATATTATATGCCATTGTAACAAAATAAAAGACAGACACACAGACAATAAATTTAGAGAACACCGACATAAGGTTCCTTACAAGAAAATATGGATCATTTTGTCGTATTTTCACAATAGCTTTTCTCCTATTTCTAGCCTCTGTGTGGGGCTCTGTCCCTGCGGGGCCTATTTCTTAACCCTTGTAGGAAAACCTAACCTAAAATAACCTATTAAAAGCTACTGTGAAAATACGACAAAACACGCTACTTCGAAGTTCGATTTCTTTCCATGATCCTTAATAAAAAAAGACCATCATAAAATTTTAAAGGGCTCTATTTCACAAAGTGCATAAAAATAAGTAACCTGAAAAATGGAGACGGACTTGTTGGTTCTAGAATACTGGAACCATTGGATGTTGTACTAGATGATCTTTCCAGTCTGGCCTGAAATATAAATATTTATTTTGAAGCTTTTTATGGAGCCTATAAAAAATGACGTCATACTGGTCTACCATTGGTCGATTAAAATTTATACTGGCCTGCCATTGATAATTTAGTCTATGTATTGGCCTAACATTGGTCATTTGTATTGTATTTGTTACCTTTACTCCTTTCAAAGCTCTGTCTCTTTCTCTCTTTAGTTTGGAACTTTCCATGGAATTTGCACGTCTCCTTAAAAAAGTAAATGGTTGTTATACTTAGATTTAGGTAACTTAGTAAACTTTAATAAACTAAGGACAAAGATATGACAACCGAACAAAAATTCTGACTTCAAAAGATACCAGGTATCTGAAGGGATAAGACAAAGACCGAAATATTGATGTACATCCCAAATGCGGATACACAAAAATACTCCTTCTGCAGATTAAAATTAGTGGTTTAAACGTAAGAACACTCAACTTATTGAACCAACCTATCCAAATTCAAATCCAAAGTCCCCAAAATGGTTAAGCCAATGATTATGAAAACGTCATCATTAAACTTTGGGAACCAGTGTAATAAACAGCCCATTGTCCTCTCTCTGAAAAGCACTATTTTTTTTGCCTATTTGATGAAGTCTTTGACGGAAAATCACAAATAAATATGCTTCACCATGGAAAGTTTTATTTCAAGAAGAAATTAATCAAGTCCTAATGCAACAACCAAACAAGGAAAATGTGAAATATACATATTATATAACTCTATAAAAAAATCATGAACTGCAGGAATGATATTTTTAGCACAAATTGGAGTCATTGTGAACATATTTTAAAAGAAGACCTTATTATGAATTATATTATGTATTTTTATGTTTCTTTGCGAATAAAAAGTATTTAATCAATTTACAAATATAGTCTATAGTTGTTTTATATATCAACCTAAAAATGTCCAAATATATTCCCTACTTCCTGTTTAAAAAAATATGTCATATATGAGATATTTGGATCCTCCTAATTCTAACATAAGCAGATTGTGTTTTAGCCTTTTATATGCTAGTTAAACTTCACCAACCATTATTTTTTTTTAACTCTGCCCTTTCTTATCTCAAGTTTTGTTCTATTGAACATTCCAGTTCAAATTCTCTGTCGTAATAAGGGTGTTGATCCGCCCACTTCTTGAGATTAGAACTATTAACATCACTTACCCTAAAACTCCTTCTTTTTAATACCTATCTCATTATTGAACTTTACTGCTACTAACTATGTATTTATATAAATAACTGGGTGGTACTTCCTACTTCTGTTACAAGAGTCAAGAAGGTAGCCTTGCCAGTTCTTTATTGTAAAACATGATAAACTAATTAGTAATTTAACCACGCCTACCATCTTTCTATACAGCTATCGATATTTCTAAATATATACCAGTGAGGAATTTACTGTCTATCTATCTACTGACTATTAATATACCTAGATATATATCTATATACCTGAGATGTTTAGCTCCGCCTACTTCTAAACCTAATTTCTATCTACTAACAATCAATATACATACCTATCTATCTATATACCTGGAAAGTTTAGCTCCGCCCACTTCTAGCATTAGTGTCCAGTCCACCAACTACTCATGCCAGTTCCTTCGATGTTTATCATTACAAACTATGTAATAACTCAACCTACTATCTACTATCAATACATATATATTAGCTATCTATCTATATTCCTGGGAGGTTTAGCTTCGCCCACTTCTGATATTAGTGTCCCTGTCCATCAACTACTTTTGCCAGTTCCCACAATGTTTATTATAACAAACTATGTAATAATTCAATTCAACCTACTATCTATCCATAATTATATCCCTGAATTATACCTAGCTATCTATCTACATACCTTGGTGGTTTAGCTCCGCCCACTTCTGGCATCAGAGTCCACCAACTGCTCTTGCCAGTTCCTTCGTTGTTGATCTTGACAAACTTGTTGTGCAAAGATAGATTGTGCCGGATTGAGTTCTGAAATTGAAAATAGTTTCAATCTTTTTGACAAATTCATAAAAATCACAATTATGATTTGTTTTCTCTTGCAAGAAATTTTTCTCCCTATAAGAAAACCGAAAATATGTATCTAAGTCCGTAATTATGTACGCTATAATCTCAATAACTACTGAACCTATTGATTTTCCATTTACAGGGAAGCTTTCCATGTGTTTTGCAATTATTTGTCCATAATAATTGTAAGTAGCTCAGCCCTTCAAATGAAAAGGGCTAACAATTATACTTTCTATTTCTAATACTTTTTTTAAAAAGAATAGATTTTAAAATGTGCGCTGAATTAATTAAAAGAAAATTTACGCATTTACCTCCTTAATTTTATATAAAAAAATCCCAAATTTTATTTTGCATAAAACATGCATTTGTTTAAATATTGATAAATTTATTTTTAATTTATCATATGAAGATAAAAAGCTTTTCTTTATATTTTTATTGTTCTATAGATTAGACATTCATGTTTATGACTATTAATAGATTAAATTAATTCTAAATACAATAGTCTAAATAAAACATGTATGTTACTTCTTTTAATTGGGTTAGGTCTACCACTGCAGGAATCTAATCCAAACTTAATCTAAAGTAAGCAACAAATTACATTTTTTCTCTAAAAATTTACTTTTTTTTTTGTATATATTTGATTTTAAGTGAAGCAGCATATTTAAGATTTTTTCCTTATGCAAAATGTTATTAAATTGTCTCTCCCTAATACTAAGTTATGGAGAGGATATTGGAATGTGAATTAAACTGGTTTTATAAACATGCTCACTCATTCATTTGCTACGAAACTTTGAAAATTTTCAATCAAATCTTGATTGATTAATTCTTCACTAGCAGTGTCCAAACATTTTAACCAATAATTAAATCTACAGAATAAGGAACTTTTTATCATTAATGAATTTACATCAATTTGTTGTACGCTGCCTTATCCCTTAAGATCCTTAAAATCTAATTCTTATCGAATAATGATACTTGGATGTTGGATTACATTTTCGCCTACTCTAATAAAATTGCCCTTCCAGCGGGCTAATATAGCGATACCCCTCTTTTACTAAAACAAAGTAAAAAATGAATGAGGACTAAAGTAGCAACCTAAATTGACGACAAAATTTTCCCTGTCATAATATCCACACATTATATTAAATCCATTATATTTCTCCTCCCGACCTAAAAAAGATGATCGCAATATGTCAACAAAAGCAATAAATCATTCATTTTTTTATTTATTGACATATACTGTAAAAAATTGAATTAAAAAAAAATTAAATATATTTTTTTATACATTACTTACTTATGCATTTCATTGTACAATATAGTAAATTAATTTTATTTAGTTGTTCAATTCCTATTTCTGTATAAACAAGGATGACAACATCCATAAAAGCAAAACACTAAAATCAGAAGGAAGGACAAACAAACAATAACTCTTATAGAGAATGTCAGAACTTAATGAGCAAGAACACAAATTTGTTGAAAAAAATTGTGTAAATACAGGATTCAGTAAAAGGACATACTTCATTTAAAATATAATAATGTATCTTGTTGTTCTAGGAATCATCATCTGAAATATCAGATAAATAGGATAATCAAATCATACAAAATTGTGTTGTCAAAAAGTTAAAAGTTGGAATAACGGACTGATTTATAGGCGAGGTCCATATTAGCAACCTAAATTGACGACAATATCCACAAATATTCTATATCCATTGCTAGAATAAATCTTAAATAAAGTCTTTGGCTTTGTTCGTCCTTTGCTTTTTTAGAGTAAAATCTTGCATTGATTGTGGATTTTAAAATGCACAGAAAGAAACTTCCATATGGGCAATATATAATGTGTTTAGTCATTGATTACTTATTATAAGAGAAGATTTTCCTCAATACAGAATTATTATTTTTGGTATAAATTCCTTTTCAATATATCTTAACAGTATTTGGTCCTAACTTTCATAGAAATGACAATTTATAAGTATGACGTCATCCTTGCTTTTTCGGAAATATAAATTCTAAAATAACAAGGATGACAACATCCATAAAAGCAAAGCACTGAAACGGTAGGACAAACGGACATTAACACTTGTATAGTATCTAAACTGAAAAATCGGAACATAAATTATAAATGTCGAATCAAAATTGTAGGTAAATTTGTTGAAAAACTGCTTAAAAATAGGATAATGTTTATGGACATACTTACATTTTTGGACTTGATTATAGAGTTGCTTCGCTTATGATATTGTTCTTTGTTGTCCCAGGAATCAATATACCAAAAATCAGATCAAACGGATAATTAAAACAATTGAAAATTTGTTGTTAAAAAAGTAGAAAAATCAACATGTTTAAAATGGACGTACGGACATTCTGGTAATTATTATAGAGTTGCTACGCTTTCTAAATCGTACCCAACTACTACAGGAATCATCATGCAAAGTTTGAAATCGATAGGACAATTCTAACATGCCAAAATTACGAATGAAAGCTATCTATCTCGGACGGACGGACGGACGGACGGACGGACCGACCCTAATTATAGAAAAGCTTCGCTCTTAAAAATGCAAAAATCTTAACTTACAAATAGATAGTTCTAAAAATATTTTACCTTTATTTTAGGGGGGTTGGGTTACCTTTTTCCCCTCTCCCTCCCATGGAAGTTAATCTGTCCTATTATCTAGTGAGCCATAGGCGTCCAAGGGGGGGGGGGTAATGGGGCGATTACCCCCCCCTTAAAAAAATTTTACCCCCCCCAAAATAAAAAGCTTGGACGCCCCTGTAGTGAGCGTTTAATATAATTTTTTTTAGTTTTACGAATGAAAAGGGGGAATATTTCTTCAAGGACCAAGCAAGTTTTCCCCAAAATAGATGTTTTCGGGAAAGCAGCACCTTTTTGTGATATATTCATTCTAAGTTTGTCCCTTTTCAAGGCATTATCTACGTTTATGTTAGGGTTACATAACTCCTTATCTGGGTCAAAGTTCGTGTTTTATATCTTTCCAATATGTTGCACAAACTTATAAAGCATCTACGTACTAACAAAAATAATAGTAATTATTTCATTGTCTTTAACAAAATTTTAAAATTTTATTTGGTAATAGAATCCATTAGACTAGGCTTTTTTCGTCTTAAAGAGAGGGCTCGGCCGCCGCGCATAAGTCACCAATAAAAACAGATTTAGGTACTTCCAAATATATATAACAGGCTGATTTTTGAATATAAATTTTTATATTGTTGCAGCTTATTGCTGGTTTGCCCATGGATGTGATAAATACTGAAAAAAAGACAGAAAACTCATGGATCTAAAAGGATAAGACAAATTGATAATAGCCGATAAATTGATGTACATCCCCAATGATGAAAACCAAAATAACCCATTCTGTAGTAAAAAATTAGTGGTTGAAACGTTAGAGTACTCAACTTAATAAACCAACCAATCAAATTCAGTAAAAGTGCCCAGAGTTCTGAAGCCAACGAATAAGAAAACGTTATTATAAAACTTGGGGGCTAGTGCAATAACTAGCCCATTGTCCCCTCTCTCTCTCTGGCTTAATGCTGATATAAAAAAACAGAAAACAAATAATCAATTTTTTAAAGACTTATTCCGTATTTGAGTTATATTGTAAGCAAAAAAAGTATTTATTCTCAAATTAATAAATTTTAATTTGATATAATGAGATAAACTGCAGATATTTTTAGTAGACAGTTAAGAGACACTTTTTCATCAACATATAGTTTATTTCGTTTTTGTACACTTTTTGGAATTGTAGTAAATTTATAAAATATACATATGTAAACATGTGCAAAACGAGGATGACATTATTCATAAATAGTAAATCTAATCCTATTATATAAAGTAGTAAGGGTTTCTGTCTGTAGCTCAAGATGTAGCTATCAACCGATTAAGTTCTTTAATTTATTGGAATTATGAAATTGGTTCTGGGATGGTTTTAGGCTATTTTATTTTTAGATTTTAGAATCAGGATGGTTTTAGGCTGTTTTTCTACCCATCTCATCCCCTTTGATTACAGCGAAACCTATGTCTTGATATAAATCCTAATCCCAACATTACAGACAGACAGACAGACAGACTAGAGTAGTTGCTCAGTGTAAAAGATATTCAGACGGACAATGTGAGTTATATAGTGGTCGCTTGGAGGCAATATAAAAATTTGTCTTTCAAAAATCTAATTCTAATGCCCGTCATTACGTACCGAAAAACCGGCTTAACACAATAACACATGGTAAATTTTCAGTCGTATATCTTGAATAGAAGCCGAGAAATTGACCATACCGTTTCTAACTGACAGACGGTCAGTATGAAAAATAAGTAAAGTTCATGTTAAATTTTGATAAAAAATGAAATAAATAAATTTCAAACAGTTGAAAAGATGTTCATAAAATTTAATAAAATCTGTCTTTTAAATTTTTATATCTTTTAATATTACGAACATATTACGCAAATAAAATCGTCTAATTAATCCAATTATCTGTATTGCGTTTTATGTACAAAATTGCGAAGGCCATTTTTAGGACCTTGACTAGAGCTAAAAAGAACTTTATAGTTTAGACAAAAAAAAGTGTAAATATTTATTGATCGGAAAATCATTGTACTTTTTAACTGATAAGGAGATAAAGATGCCTAACGATATTTTATAAATTAAATGCATACCTAGTTTCATGCACTTTATTCGATTTTCCAGTATGGTTCGAAATCTATTAATATCCGCTAGATGAGTACCGGATCTCGTCCATACTGAAATATCATGTATAGGCTCGTCTCCACGAATTCGATGGCTAACAAAACTGGTGTTAATCTTATAACTTTTCATTTAAACATCCGTGGAAATCTGTCTATAATAAGATGCGATAAATAACTACAAGTGAATGTATACTGGGTTTTAAAATTTATTCCATTTTCCTTATAAATAACTAATTAATATTCAGAAAATTATCAATTGAATCAAATTATATGGTACAGTTCCAGATAGTTATGCAATAATATAATTTGCATGAAATGTGTTCAGGTGTCAAATAATTATGCAGTTATATAAATGTGCATTTTATGCGTCTTATAATAAAGACAGACAACATCCATAAAAGCGAAGCTCTGAAACCGTAGGACAAACGAACATTAACACTTTTAGAATGTCAGAACTGAAAAAACAGAACATAAATTTTTAAGTTTAAACAAAATAGTAAGTATTAAAATTATACATGATTCTGTTTAAGGACGTAAATTTTTAGGACTTAATTATAGAGATTCTTCGCTTATAACATTGTACCTTGTTGTAATAGGAATCAGTATTCAAAAAATCCGATGAAAAGGATAGTTATATCACATGGAAAAATTTTGTTAAAATGGTTAAAAAGCACCAAGTTTGAAAGGGACATAAGGCTTTTGAAAGTTTAGTAACGAAACATTTCTATGATTCCAAATGTCTCTTGTTCAGCTACGCTTAGGGGAAGAAACATAATTTACTCGGCGGCTATTCACAATGGCATAGACTAGAAATAAAGTATTACCAAACTTTACCAATAAACTGTAAAGAGATATGATAAATATACAACCAAAATAACAAGTTAATGTTGAAATTCAAATCCTTCTCGTTCCTTCTTGAATATTAAATGAATTTGAAAATTTTGAAGATATATTTTAATTTCCTTATCAGGATGATGTTTTTATATGTCGTCTTTATGACAGGTTATTATATTATGAATATATTTCTTAAATTATGTATATAAAAAAATATTGTACAATAATATCAAATTAAATTAAAAATAATTTATTTTTTATGTTTTTTTTGTTCCAAAATCATCCCTGCACTAAAGAAAGAAACATGTGTGTTTTGTTTTACAAAGCAGACTAAATATATTATGATAATATACAACGTCTCTTTGTGAGTTCATATTTATAATATTGATTTTTATAAATGAATTAATGAAAAAATATTTGTTTGAAATTTGACTAAATATCATATCGTATAATTTACTTAACCCTTTTATTTAACAACCTTTGTTTTTAGGTCCTTTTTATTTAAATATTTCAAACAGCTGCCTTTTTTTTATCTTTAAAGTTAGAAAAAAAATTTTTTCAGAAGATGTTTATCTTTATTATTATTTTATATTAGAAATCTCAAAATTTATTAGCGGAACCATAAAATATTTTGAATTTGGGCTGTGGTAAAAAATCTTGATAGTGGACATAAAAATGCATATGAAGCTCTCTAAATTTTTTTTAGGATTATTTTTTTTGGGGGGGGGGATATTCACCCCCCAATTAAAAAACTGTTTGGGGGGGTAAATTTTATATGGGGGGGGGGGGAATAATCACCCCTTTACCCCCTCCCCTTGGACATCCTTGTAGTTGTTACAAAATGGGTGAAATTGCACCACAGTTCTGATCCCACAATGTAAAAATTTCAAGTTAGTTTGAAACAGCATTTTGACACTCCCAGTATCATTTTACCCACAAACCCGTCGCATTACTATTTTTTTTTAATTTGAATCCCAAAATAAAGCTTGAATGTCTTTGATTTTTTTATCCTTATATAAAAGTATCATGATAACTATTTATCTATTTGTCTCAAAGAATCTCGCTAACTGCTAGACAGATATGGTTTTTCTTTACATTAAAGCTTTTTATATGTCCTGGCAATGTTTATAACTATTTTGGGAAGGGTGCCTCCACCATATAAAAATTGCTCCTGAACAAAAAATAACCCTCTAAAAATTTTGAAAAACAATCATCTTAAGTATAGTTAGGACTCTCCACCATTCTTGATAATTAAATAGTCGTTAACTATGTTTAATTTGCATTTTTAAAAAAGACAAGTAAAATATCCTACTTTAATGCTACTTTTATGAAGTTATCTTAAACCTTTTCCAAAAGTTTATTTTATAAAACTATTTTATTTTCCATTGATTTTATTGATTATATAGGTTCAAAATATTAAAAGTATTTTTTAAAGGCTATAGATTAATTTTGATTAATTCCGATTTTTAATTTTTTAAATTTTTTTAATTTTTTTCAAATCTGAAAGAATATGCATGTCTTTTCAAAGAATAGATTAAATAAAAAACGAAATGAAACATATTCAGGCTATCAAAAAGCAAAAAATATTCTTTTTTACCATTAAATCGCAAATATTTAAAATCATTAGATTTTAAGCTTATTTTGCATGGAAACACATTTTTTCAGTTATTTCTTCTCAACAATGGATCTTAAATGATTATTACTGAAAACTTTTATGAAAATGTTATTAACAAAAACTTCAAATAAAGGAAATAATTGCCGTTTGCGAAAATGTGTGCAAAAAGTTGCCAATATCTTGTTAGAAGGGACTTAATAGATTTTAATTCTTACTGCTTACGACTCAGTGGACTATAAACTATTAGAAAAGTATCACTTTAAAGTGAAATTTTGAGGGTCAACTTTTTTTCTTTTAAAATTCGCAGTGTATTTAGGATAGTTGGCCGATTTTTTTTGCTAAGTTTGCATTAATTGAAATTAGATTTATTACGTCAATATAACAAAGTTATGATAAAAGTGCATGTGCACCTAACATGCATTTTGAAATTTAAAAGACATATATAAATCTGTAAACTGCGCATGATCACCAGGGATCTAAAGTGATAAAACAATGGACGATAAATTTTTGTACATCCCAATGATAATTTACAAAATCATCTCTACAGTAGATTAAAATCAGTTTTTAAAATGTTTGAACACTCAACATACTGGGCCAACCAATCAAAATTCTCTATAGTCACCAAGTTAAAAGTCAACTAATGAGAATACGTTATTATAAAACTTTGGGGAATAGTGTAATAAAGAGCCCATTGTCCCATCTCTCTGAATGATCACCAAGTTTTTGTCAAAGAATTCATATTCCTATTTTACTTATTTAATATCTACCTCCCCCCCCCCCCCCCCCAACTTCATTATTATACACAAAAAGGGGTTTCTAAAGACTTCATTGGAACTTATTGGATAATTCTATTAGACTTCTCCGATGTTCACCAAGGCCATATGATATTAATAATATTCAGCTTGGCACAAATCAATCACCACCTTCCTCATGTTCTTTCAACTAACTCGATTCTTTTTCACTAGCGACATATAGACCAGAAACTAAAGGGATAAGACAATGTCCGATAAATTGATGTACATTCCCAATGATGATACATAAAATTACCCCTTCTGTAGATTATAATTAGCGGTTTAAACGTTTGGACCCTCAACCAAGTCCCCAAAGTTGTTAGGACAGTGAATAAGAACACGTTACCATAAAACTTTGGGGACTACAGTAATAATAAGCCAATGCCCCCTCCTCCTTCATCCCTGCTTATCAACAATTTACACATTATGATAAAAAAAATTGTAAAAAAATAAGATGCATTTTTGACACTTCTTTATTTAAATAGATTTTCCATTTTTTGGCTAAAAATATTTTGATTAAGTTTTACAAATTTATTTACGTAAATTTTCTAGAGATATAAAGAGAGATATAAAGAGATAGCATTTCTTTAGATAGGGAGGTGACTGTAAACTAGTACCCATAGTTTATGACCCCGTTTTCTCATTCGATGCAATTAAAACTTTGGATACCTTTATCAAATTGTGGTTCCAAACAAGCAGCAATGTCAAAAATTTTCAACCAATAGTTTTAATGTAAAAAAGGGGCAATTGGATTACCATCACTGAGGACTGTATTGTTTTATCGACCATTGTCTGATCCCTCAAGTTCTCTGCTTTTTGTAGTGCATATGAACTTATTTATTGTATTAAGACAAGTCTAAACCAATATGTATGAATTGGTATGAAAACTAAATTCCAATAAAAGTTAAAGGTTACTTTTATTGGTTAACCTAAAATGATGATGGCAAAAGTTATAATGGAGTTTAAAGAAACTTATCAATGACCTTTGGTCTTTTGTACGATTGATTAATTTTAATAATATCCCGTTTCAACTTGACCATTTGCTATGAAAATAATGCTGCTGATACTTTATGACATGTGACGTTTATGACTTTTTTTTTTAAAAAGCGAAGCATTACTAAAATTAACTTTGTATGTCTGTCCCTAACGCTGTGAAGGAAATGTCTTTTTTTGTGAAGATTCCTAAGAATATTCATTATTACTTGGTCCGCCGTTCAAGACATTAATATTTTTCTGAAGGTTTTGTGATTTAATACTCTTAAATCCTTTTTCAAATTTCTTTTCTTCCTCTCTCTTTTTTATGAAAAATGTACATCTGCTCTTTGAATCACTTTGTCCGTATGTCCATCGATGATTTTTGTGCGATGGATGATGCAATCCTTGTTTTTAAAAGCGAGGCTTTTCTATAATTAGGGTCGGTCCGTCCGTACGTCCGTCCGAGAAGGATAGCTTTTTTCGTTAATTTAGGCATGTTAGAATTGTCTTATAGATTTCAAACTGTGCATGGTTGTTTCTGTAGTAGTTCGAAACGATTTAAAAAGCGTAGCAACTCTGAAATCATTACCAGAAAATCCGTACGTCAATTTTAAATATGTTGATTTGTTTTACTTTTTTCAACAACAAATTTTTATATGATCTAATTATCCGATTGATCTGATTTTTGGTATATTCATGGGACAACAAAGAACAATATTATAAGCGAAGCAACTCTATAATCAAGTCCTAAAAATGTAAGTGTGTCCATAAACATTATCCTGTATCAAGCAGTTTTTCAACAAATTTACTTACAATTTTGCTTCGACTCTAATACATTTATATTCTGATTGTTCAGTTCTGACACTACAAAAGTGTTAATGTCTGTCTTACTATTTGAGTGCTTCGCTTTTGTGGATGTTGTCATCCTTGTTTTTTAGTATATTTATTCATGTTATAAAATGTTATCTCTGAACTTGGAACATAAGAAACTCCACTTGACACTCAATGTAAGATATCTAAATTTATTTAAACAATTATTAACTAATAAAAATGTATTTTTTCATTGCTGGATCTAGTACAGTTCACGTTAAAAAAAAAACAAGACTGCTTCGCGCAGCTAAGTGAGTTGCGAGAAAAATTTGAATTATGGAGTTATGACAATAAATTATGCCTTTTGACCGGAAGCAACGTTTTATGTGTTTTTTTATGTTTTCTAATGCATAATTAAAAAGAACTTTCCTTTTGTGATAGGTTTTGGTACAATGTATTCCTTTTCAACAATATTAGATGTTTATTTAAATTTTTTTTACTTAATCTCTATTTTTGCTTAAAATGCATAAAATTGTTACATAATCTTAATATTTTCACCTTAATTCAGAAATTGTGTGACAAAATTTTCAAAGATGTTTATCTTAACAGACAACCAAAAAAGAACCTAATTTTGGTACAACCCAACTAAAATCAAAAGAATTTAGCAATTTAGATTGAGAAATTAACGATTGGAAAAAATTTGTGCTTTTCCATGTAAAATCATGTTTTTCAAAAATATGAAATAAACCATCTTAAAAAGGATTGTCCTTTTTTCTGACAGTCTTTTTAAAAAGAGTGGAAATCTGATTTTAAGCTTATCTAATATTTTGTTTATATAATAATTATTTTATTTTATCTATGTCTCAACAGAAATTGGGCGTTTTTGATTCTAAGAAATGATTTTAAACACATTTTTAAAAGTGTTAGTTAGGAGGCATAAGAAAAAACTAACCCCCTTTATCATCAATTTATTTTAAAAGTGAGGTATGGGACCCTCTCCCAGTCCTCATTAAGTACTTTGTGTGAAAGCACCATAAAGATATTACTGACATTTAAATTTTAGTATTGAATCAACTCCAAAAAAAACGTCTATTTATTAAGAACTGACAAATTTAATGTTTTTGAAGATCTAGAAGCTGTGATATAGGTGCAACCTTTAGGACAATTAAACTCTAAACTAACAGAGATCTAAAGGGATAAGACAATAGCCAATAAATTAATGTACATCCCCAATATAAATACACAAAATTAACCCTTCTGTAGATTACAATAATTGGATGAAATGTTTGGACGTTTAACTTAATAATCCAACTAATCAAGATTTATTGAAAGTCCCCAAAGTTGTTAAGTCAATGAATAAGAAAACATTATCTTAAAACTTTGGGGACATGTGTAATAGGGCGGGTTCATATTGGAATTAGACAAAGAGGGGATATGCAACAGATAAAATTAACCTTAAAAACATTTCTGACCGAAAAAAAAACTTTAAAAAATGAGTTTTAGAGCGCGACCACTAAAAAATATATTTCATTACTTATTAATATGCAAAGACGACATTCAGTTCAGTTCAGAGAGTCGGGCTGAGAACACGCATTTTGCAAGCTCTCCCCGCCCTACCCCATGTGTTAAGCTCAGTTCTACCTTCCCCCTCTCTCTCAACTAGTTCCCCTCTCCCCACTGCCCGTGGTCACTCCGCAGTTGGAGGAAAGGGAAGACACTGTAGCCAGAGGGCACCTCGTATTTAGGCCTGGCAATGTGTATGTGTTAACGTATCGGTCAATTGTTAACACAAAAAGTGAAAATAAAACATTAATGAATTAAAAAATCTAATTTTATGTGTAACCTAATCGCTTTAATTTAATTTAATGAACAATTTATAGTGAAAACACTCTCTAAATTTTTTGATAATTTATCGGTCTGGCAACATTTTACCGGCGCAAAGTACTCCCGACAAATAAGCTCTCCTATTGGCTAACATTTTTTCGCGTCCCACTATTGGTCAGCTGACACACACTCACTCAGCACCCTCGGATCCGCCATCTTCACTTCATCATGGCCTGTAGTACGTGTGACAACCCAGAATATTGGTCAAAATTTAAAACAAATTTGGACGCAGCTTTGGATGTTAAGTTTAAAGAATACGATGCGAATATAGCCAAGGTAAGGGATGAGCTTATCCATAGTACTTTTGCCAGTCATAAAACCGAAATAAACGATATTAAATTGAGAGTCTCAGATTTAAATGTTAAAATTCAATCTATCGAAGGTATTGAAAATTTCGTCGATGCTAAATCTGTTGCAAGTGAACAAAAAGCGATTAGGACCACGATTACACAACAAAAAGACTATTTAAACTCTGTCGAATCGTCGAGAGAAAATTTCGTAAAGTTTCAACTTCTACAAAACTCGATAAGAGAGCAAAGATGTCGCGATTGGAGTTGTAGAATAGTGAACTTTCAGCAGCCATGGAGCCGTGAAAATATCACTGAGTTTATAATATTCAGAAACATTATAAGGCCCACCCTTGAAGCCGCCGTTAAACGAGGGGAATTAGAATATATCCCCTCACATTTTTGTGATATCGTTGAGCGTGCTCATATGCTCCCATATACAAAGGGCCAGATCCCCGTTTTTATCTTTCGTTTTATGTCTAGATCCTACCTCGACGCGTGGATGAACAATAAGAAGGCTGTGCTTGACCGTTACAACGCCGAGATCAAGAGGTTCAACCCCAGGAATAACGCGTCACCGGTCCCGTTCTTTCCCAACAGATTAGTCCAGGCGAAACAAGATATGTCAGACCTCAATAGGAAGACCATGACCTTTGTATATGCCACCAACCAGATTTCGAGGGCCAAAGTCGCTGGCCAATATGTCCAATTTCAACTCAAGAACGGCAGCCGCTGGATACGCTGCCTTAACCCATTTGGCAAAGACCTGAAGGAAATGGCTCAACCCATACCTGGAAGCGAAGATTTTTTTCTGTCTGAAGCACCGCCAATCCTTCGTTTCAACAAGCTAACGCCTGAGGAAAGGAAAACATTCTTCTCGAACCAGGCTGATTTAACAGAAGATGACTTCCCAAGGCAGTTTAGTACAATTACTGCCCACCCAGCCAACACGATTCAACACAATTTAACGTCTGCCCCTGCCCCTGCTCTTGAGGACCTGGCTGTGTTTCCTCCCATAGTTTCTGCTGCAAGTAGTGCCGCAACTGCAACCGCCGCAACCGCCGCACATAGTGCCGCACATGCCGCCTTTGCACCAGCTACACAGTCAGCACCTGCCGCCGCCGCATCCGCCGCCGCCGCTGCCGAAGAATTCACTGCCGCATTCACTGCCGCACCTGCCGCCGCGCTCACCGCCGCACCCGCCGCCGTGACCGCCGCCATATCTACATCTACTGCCGCACTTGCCGCCGCGTCTGCCGCCGTACCTGCAGCATCTATTGCCGCACCTACCACCGCACACGCCGCCGCACTTGCCGCCGCGTCTGCCGCCACATCTGCCGCATCTGCCGCATCTGCACTTGCCGTTGACTCAGCACCTTCTGATCCTGTTGCCACGAGGGCATTCACCGTTGACTCAGCACCTTCTGATCCTGTTGCCACGAGGGCCAAAGCTAGAGAAAGCAAGAAAGCAACAAAGGCGGTAATCTCAACATGAGTTAAGTATCTTGTACAGCGAAAAAAGGTACCTAACTAAAAACATTCAGCATAGTTATTATTTTCGGAACGATTTGAATATTTTTGAGTTAATCCTGATCCATATGACGTAGACTTTATAGTAATAATAATAATATTATATAAACAATACTTAAATTTGCTAAAGCGTCTATGTCGCATATTAATCTTAAAACTATGATCTCAATCATTACCTCTGTTTTCTTTTCTTTTCTCTTTTTTTTTCCGCTGATTAGCATATAAAATATATGGAACTTGTATGAAAATGAGTAGGGGGAACTAAACTAGCTTTTAAATGTGTTGCCACCCCCAACACACACATAAACTAAACGCAATCAGAATAAACATAGTAAATATAGTAATTTTTTTCGTTTCAACGATAATATTTTGTATATTAACTATCTTTATTTATCCATTAATATCTACTGTGTTTCAGATGTCCATACTTGACGTTAAAACGATTCCTCCTGCGGTGCTCCTGGACCAGCTCGACTATGACAAACCTCCCTAATGAACAAATTAACCAGGATAACGGTAACTTAAACGATAACATTGGTCTAAATCTTATGAATCCGATTTACGGTGACTACTTTAACGACTTCGAAAATGAATTCGGAATAAATTGTGTTTTTTCAAGTGAACAAGGTATCGTACAAAAACTGAAAACATTCAATGAAAACCTTCTCAATATTTTTAGTATTAATTGTCAGTCATTACATTCTAAATATAATGATATTGTCTCCACTGTAGACTTCTTCAGACAACATGATATCCACTTAAATGTTCTGTGCTTTCAAGAATTATGGCTAAATAAGGATGTAAATATGGATTGCTATGGAATTAATAATTATGATTGGCATGTTAAACTCCGATCAAATAACAGGGGGGGAGGGGTGGGTATTCTAGTAAGCAAATATTATAAAGTAGACAAGCTATTTGATAAGTTCTCATTTAAAGAAAATATCCTTGAATCTATTTGCTTAAAAATTTCCTACAATGGTCTAAAGTTTTGTAAATTGAATTGCTACCGCCCACCCAATCAAAGCAATGCTGAAATCGAGGAATTTTTTGAACTTTTTTTAGACTTGATTGATAGAATAGCAGCATTAAATATACCTTACTTCATTGTGGGAGATTTCAATTTTGACCTTTTTAAAATAAGTAATATAAACAGTAATTCCATGAGAATTATTGAGTCTTTTTCTTTTAACGGTATTATAAATACTGTTACCAGAGCCACTAGAGTTACTAGAACCACTGCAACCCTTCTTGATTTGTTCGGGGTAGGTAACTTTATCCAAAACTTAATGTCATCTTTTGTTTTAACTTCAAAAATTTCCGATCACTTGCCAATTATTAATTCATTCCGAATAGACAAAGTAAATAAACCTAAACTTCCAGATTTTTTTGAAAAAAGAGAATTGAATGATGAAAACTTTGATGCCTTAAACTATGCACTCTACCACACTAACTGGAATCACGTTTTAAGTCAGGACAACACAAACATAGCTTACGATAACTTTATTTCAACCTTTTTGAGACTTTATAATGAAAAGTGTCCAGTTAGAAAAAAACGAAAAAACAAACGTACCCAGCCCCAGCAGCCTTTCATGTCAGATTACTTATTGCGTTGTAGATTGCATAGAGATATTTTGTACAGCAACTTTTTAAAAGATAAAACAATTGAGAATGAAAGTATTTACAATGTCTATAGGAATAATTACAATAGGCAAGTGAGAAGAGCAAAGATTGACTATTATAGAAAACAAATAAGAGATGCAAATGGGGATGGGAAAAAACTTTGGAAAACTCTTAAGGAAGTCATTGGGTTTAATAAGTCTTCCCCTGAGTGCACATACCTTCAAGTAGGCCCTAACAAAATTGAAAATGACCAAGAAATAGCTAACGAGTTTAATCGTTATTTTAGTCAAATTGGGTCTTCCCTAAGGCCTGAAATTCCTTCCACCCCCAAAAATTTCTTTGACTACTTACCACCCCCCTGTCAAGACTCCCTCTTCTTTGAACCATTGTACCCCTTCAAAGTTATTAATATTATTCGTAGCATCAAACCTAAGCGTTCCACAGACATCAATGATGTCTCGATGTATGTTCTGTCTCGCTGTGCTGATACCATTGCCACTCCCCTAACACATGTTTATAATTTATCACTTCAAAATGGCACTTTTCCTGAAAAAATGAAAACTTCTAAAATAGTTGTCCTTCACAAATCAGGTTCACTCAGCGAGGCAGATAATCATCGAGGCATTTCTCTCATTGATAACTTTTCCAAACCCATCGAAAAATATGTCTGTGATACGCTGGTTAAGTTTTTAGAGGATAGGTCTTTTTTTAGCAATCGCCAGTTTGGCTTCATGAAAGGGATCTCAACCTTTCACAATGTACTGAACTTAAGCACAATGATCACCCAAGCACTCAGTCGAAACGCTTCCTGCATGGCCATATTTTTGGACATAAGGAAGTGTTTCGACATGATAAATAGGGACATCCTTTTTAGCAAACTGGAGAATTCAGGGATAAGGGGGGTTGCACTCGAGTGGTTCCGTAGTTATTATTCAAATAGGAAGCAGCGTGTATTTTTTAAGGGCCTTTTCTCTTCTACTATTGAATTCATTATCATTGGCGTACTTCAGGGGTCAGTCCTGGGACCAATTCTTTTTTTGATTTTTATCAATGACCTAGTTTCATGCAGTGAAGAGATCCTAATCAATCTCTTTGCTGATGACGCAGTGGGCTTCATTGAAAAGCAGAATATTATTCAATTAATTAACCTTGCAAGGGAGCTTGTCCCCAGACTGACCCAATGGTACAATGCCAATAAGCTTCTCATACACCCCCGCAAGACCAAATGTATGGTCTTTTCCTCCCCCCGAGAGATACTCACCCCCGCTGAGCTCGCTGCTAAGACCAACTTCGAAGTTTATGTAAACATGAACAATCACAATGAAAATGATGAGTCAAAAATCACTAAGTTGGATCTTGTGAGCGGTACCAACGAGGGTAGTATCAAACATTTAGGAATTCAATTAGACGAAAAAATGAAGTTTTCTTATCATCTTGAAAAAGTCTATAGCAAAGTGTCTAAAATAATTTATAGTATGAAAGTAATGCGTCATTTGTTGGACAAGAAACACCTAAAGCTACTCTATACGTCTTACATTAAGTCGAATATCGAATATTGTTGTCTCCTGTTCACTGCCTGCCCTATGTATCTGTTAGCACCAATTATTAAGCTACAAAAGCAAGCCATTAGAATAATCGAAAACCTGCCAAGTAGAGCTCACACAGCTGAATTTTTTAAATCTAATGGCATACTTCCATTCAATCTATTAATTGAATTCAATGTTTGTAAATTCATGCACGCCTATAAATCAGGCATTTTTCCCAAAATCTTTGAAAACACTTGGAACTTTGTTCAAGACAGACATACGTATGGCACAAGGAACAGGAACAACTTTGCTTACGAACCGGGCACCAATAGAAACTTTCTCCTGCACGCCCCTCTTAACTCTTTCCCAACTATTTTTAACAACCTTCCACTTGAAATTAAACTAATTGATAATAAAAATATTTTCAAGCAAAAATGTTTTACTTATTACCTAAACAAGATTGAGTTTTAAAATGCAAATAATTTTTTTCTTTTTTCTTCCCTTTACTCAAAAAAAATGTTTTACTAATGTTAAAACTCAGCTCTTTTGGATTTTTGAATTTGAATTTTTGTTTTAACTAAGTTTCTATCCGTACTTTTTAGTACTTTTTAGTACTTTTTAGCCCTCGACTTTCTGTAAGCATTAAACTACTTTGTTAAAATTCAATAATACAACATTTCCTTAACCTCAAATCACACCGAATAGGTTCCGTAGGAACCGACACACATACCCTAGTATAGAGTAGCTTGACATAGTTTGTTTTTTATCCATTTTACTGTTTTACATTTTACATTTGACCTTATATTAATTTATCTAGTAGCTAGCGTATCGCGCAACCTCTATCTATATAATAAAATAACAAAGTTTTGGTTGAATTTTGGCCGAAAATATATTTATTTATTTAAATTTAGATATCGAAATTTATTATGATGACTATCGCAGACTGGTTAAGCTCATGAATAGTGGGCATAGCCATCTACTCGTCGTAGTCGCTGGAGTCGTCGACGCCGTCTGGCTCCTGATGGAGTAGCTCCTCCAGAAGGTCCTGCTGGACGGTGACCAGGCGGTCCATTGTGGCGATGGCATCCATGTTGGCCTGGAAGGAACGGGCGTACGTGGGCATTACTGATATTAACCTCACGACTAACCCATAGTTGGAATACATCATGCGGAGGACTTCCTCATCGATGGCATCGTTGCGGAATCTCCGCCACATCAGCATGTCGCCCTCGTGCACAACGCCCATCAACCTGCGCTTGACCATAAACCAGAGGTCCAGACAGCGCCTGTCTACCCCCGGAAATGGGAGTAGATCAGGCACTGCCGCGAGGTTTAGCAGCTGCTGGACGCCGTGCACGGGTACAGGATCATCGACTTCATCGCTAGAATTGAGCATAGCAATGAGCTCCTGCACCTGATCATGGAGGGGAACATTTTCCTCACCTCCAGCCTCCTCCGGAATTTCCGGCGCCCCGTCTGGTATAGCACCTTGGCCTTGTCCTACTTCTTCTTCTTGATCTGACATCTTGGAAACAATTGAACCTTGACCTTACATACCCCATATTTATACCCCCTTTGTGTTTTAATACCATGCATTATGCAATCTTTAATTCAAATTATTAATTAGTAATAACACTTTCCCCACTTCCGCTTCCCGCTCAAATTTCCCCTATGCTTCACAACCAATTGTTTCACTCCCGCCCTTTTTTTCTTTTATTCTGCTGTGCTATACCAGGAAACCACTCTTCCCCACACCCCCCCCCCCCCCCTATGCACATACCAAACGATAAGCGCCGCTCCGTCTGTCTGGCTGGTAGCCACGACCGCGCACAAACCACTCACCACGCCCCATTTTCTTCTCTTCGTTTTCCCCCCCTCCTCCCCAATACCTTTTCAATTCCTTGATTTCTCTCCCTTAATTAACTAGTCTCTCACTTCATCAACCTATATTTTTTATCCTTATTTTTTTGATGCTAATACAAGATTATTCCATAGCAACATATTAATATATTAACAGACATCCTATTGCTTTATACATTTTTCAAATAATAAAAAGAAAGTTCATAACAAGATATCTAGGATTTATTATTTATTAATTAAAACAAATAATTTAAATTATATTTTTACAAATTTTTCAAGTTTTTTTTTCAAAATTTTCAAATTTTAAAGTATTATTTCTCACAAAACAGTTTTTTTTTTTTAATATAGCCATATCAGACACATCTTGTAACGATTTTGCAGCTTTTTTTTCTGTTGATTATTGTTGTTTTTTGTGGATGTTTGCGGATGTTTTCTCGGATATTTTTGCGGATATCTTGTATATGAAGTCGCAGAGAACTTGACCATAACTGGTCCCGACCGGTAATGGCCACTTTCTGGAGCTACAGTTGGAGACAGGCCCCCTCTTGTGTAGTTATCCGCTGAGCAATTTCACCTAATTTAGTTTCATGATACTCAAAGTCTTTGTTTGGGTTGTACAGAGTGAGTGCCAACTCGGTTTCTAAATAACCTTGATGGTATAGTAGACGGGCTACCTCACGACGCACTTCCTCACTGACATTGTCACCATTAACTATATTGAGAAGTCGTTGATATGTTATTGTCAATCTATTGCGTAGCGGCTGCCACATTTGTTGGTATTCTTCCTCTCCAAACATTTTCGTGCCTAAACAACAGTAAGATTAAAACTCCACTAAAAGCTAAGCTATGATAAAATTGTGCGCGCAATAGCACGCCACCTTCTTTTTATCTTTTATCTTACCATGACCCACTTTTACCCTTCCCTCTCAAAAAGTGAGATTAATGGATTAATGTAAACGTTTTTTTCGAGCACAAACCACTCTCCCCTCACCTCCCCCCCCCCCCCCTCTCCCACCCCCCTCATATTGATGCCCCATTCACAGCTATGCTGTGACCAGTTCTCAAAACATAAAAATCAGATTCCGGAGGAATCGAACCTTACACATCTAGGGATACATTCCCATTATCTCAAAATACCAAAATCAGATTCCGTAGGAATCGCACATGACCTATTTTTATTTTGTACATTTGTACATCAGAGGATTATTATATCCATTCTCAAGAAACAAAAATCAGATTCCGTAGGAATCGAAACCAATCATTACACCTTGTTCACTTAGGTACATGATAAGTTATATATTAGAGTATCTTATTTTATTCTTGGATTTTTGGATCGGACCAGCGTTATCGCGATATTTATCGTTATCCTGTAATTATTGGTGTGGAGATGTCCTTAGACCCGGACATAACTCCACTCTATAATGAAAATAATTTGTTACAAAGGAAACTGTCTAGGTAGAGCTGAAAAGGGATCACAACGGGAATAGCGACTTCTTTTGAAGGTTTTGGTTCCCTAATTGTTCCGAATTTATGCTTGGAGAAGTTGCAACTGATAGTAGGAGGATGTCTGAAATACACAGCAAGATATTGTATTATATCATTGTTAAGATTATTTATTATTTATTTGCACATATAACATTGTATCGGCTTGGCAAGCGTCAAAGTACACCAGTGGCTCCACAACCCTAAATGGGTTATGCCAACTATCTGGTACAATGTTGCATGGAATTTTTCTTGTAAAAATGTTATTTTTATCCTATTCGAACTGGCCTGGTAACTAGGTGGAGACGAAGTTCGGTCAATTCCATGCTAGGTACTTAATAATAGTTATTATGTATATTGCTATCAAACCTGCACCAAACATAACAAAAAAGAAGAATCAAACCAATCAAAGCATAGTAACTTAACGTATGATATATATCTAATAAAATATGTTGTACCTTTGAGGAAAATAAATCTTATCTTATCTTATCTTAATATTTTTTTAAAATCAGAACTATAGCTTCATGGTGCTCCCTGGAAAGGCCTTGAGGAGCTGAATCAGGAACTTTTGTCCGTTTCAAAATATCTTGTTCCTAGCCTTAGAAATCACTAAAAAACCACAAATTTTGAAGGTTTATTGAGAATTGTCTAATTTGTAGAGGTTTTTTAGACCTTCTCAGGCTAGGAACGAGATTTTTTGAAACGGTCAAAAGTCCCTGATTCTACTCCTCAATGCCTTTCCTGGGAGCACCATGAAGCCATAGTTCAGATTAAAAAAAAATTGACTCCCATTTACAAATAGCTATACAATTGAATGTCTGGTCGTCAGCGGTTTTAAGACTTAGGATAAATTTTAAATCATCCAGAGGTGTATTATACTCATACAAATCATTTGCAGATCCCCGCTTTGGCCTCAGAAAAAAATGTCCAAAATCGACCCACCCTAATGTGTAATAAACAGCTCAGTGTACCCCCTCTCTCTCTACACTAGAATTAAATAAAAACCAGTACTCATTAAAAGGCAGTAAAAGAAGATCTTTCTAGAAATTTAAAATACGTTTCTTATCGATAGTTTTTATGAGAAAGTGTTCCTTTGTGTGTTTTCACTAAATAGCAAAAAAAAATAAAAAAGAATGATAACATCCATAACAAGCTAAGAACATATGTATGTTTACAATAAGAAATTTTGCAGCATTATAAATGGATAGCGCAGAAAAATTATTTTAATAGAATTTTTTTTTTACAGTCGTTTATCTTAAATAGCAACCGATATTCTCTAGAAAAAAAACATCTAGAGCATTACCCACATATTGACGGACAAAATAAGTTCTAGAATTTTCGTGACAAACCAATTTGCTGAAACTACATAATATGCCTATTGGTGAAATAATACCCAGGGATCTAAAGGGGTAAGACAATGGCAGATAAATTGAAGTACAACCCCAATTATGATTCACAAACTTACTTCTGTTGTAGATTACAATTAGTGGTTGAAACGTTTGAACGCTTAACTTAATGAACCAACCAATCAAAATTAAATAAAAGTCCCCAAAGTTGTTTAGCTAAAGAATAAAACTTTGGGGACTAGTGTAATAAACACCCAATATCCCCTCACTTCCTGAATAGTACTATATTCATTGCTTAATTCATCTTATTTTATATGCTCTGATTTTTATGGAAGCTTACTCGATCGTATCAATTATTACACTTCAAATTAAAAAAATTGTTAAATTTCCAAGACAAATGAACATTTTTCCAAACTGGAGGTGTGTCTTTAAATCTAGTTTAAGGAGTGTTTTAACAATGACACATTTTTAATATCAATGTAGCAAAAAATTGTCTTTATTTGTCAGAATGGAATTTTAAATAGCACCAATTATATTAACTTAATATTTAAATGGACTTTAGGGTCAATGATAATTTGCCTTTTTTATCCATCTGTACTTTTTGTATTTTATTTCTCTATCCTTCTTTTTAATTACATACATACAATTTCAAATTTTTTCTATTTCTTTCTCTTTGGTAATAGGAGAATTGAGTATAAAATGATCTTAGAACTTTTCGTTTTATTCCTTATTTCTATAGGAATCATAATTAAAAGTTTACAATCAATAAAATGTTTCACAAGCCAAAATTAATGATGTAAGCAACCTTTAATAACCGACCTTAATTATAGAAATACTTTTAATAATTTTGTAATTGAAAGTTTTAAGATTTTATTTTTTAGCCAGTTTGAAGGACAATAATATGTCTTTATATCTTGAGGGCTTGAATGTGGGCCTATGATGATGTACAAAGTGGCAGGAATCTACAGGGATAGGACAAGGTTCGATAAATCAATGTACATCCCCAATGATAATACACAAAATTATCCCTTTATAAATTACAATTAGTGGTTGAAACGTTTGGACACTAAACTTAAAGGTACCCAAAGTTGCCAAGCGAACGATAAAAGAAAACATTATTATTAACTTTGGGGACTAGTGTAAAAAAACAGCCCAATGTCCCCTCCCTCCCTAACAAAGTGGGCATAGAAACTAGAACTAGTTCTCATTATCTATTTCAATTATCATACAACTTTTATAAACAAGAACATTCTTTTTCCATAGAAAATTTTTTGTTTTTGATAATTATATAACTCCGCGTCATAACTAAAGACGTTTAAAAGGTTTTTTTACTGCTGCTATGAAATTAAAAGACAGGGTAGGTGGAATGCCTTGGTCTAAAACAGAAGCATTTCATTACAATTCACAGTACAAATGTTATGCAATAAAAGAGTTTGTTTCTGTTGGGTGTTACTTTTCTAATACCCTGTTTGAACAGATATAGAGATTGGCTACCCTTAGCTATCCTTGTTTTAGCGTAATTAATAATAAAGGTAACTAAATACTTAATTCTGCATTGATGCCTTACCCTAACCAAAAACCCAACCCTCTCTCCAAAACTTTACTCTAGCCCCTTTTTGTATCTGAAATATGATTCTGTATTTCAATAAATTTACTTACAATTTTGTTTCGACATTTATACTTTTATATTAGGATTATTCGGTTCTGACACTCTAAAAGTGTTAATGTTCGTTTGTCCTACCGATCAGAGCCTCGCTTTTATGGATGTTGCCATCCTTATTTTTCAAGTAAAGCTGAAAGATTTAGAGAAACCATTGGAGAAAAAAAATTAGGGCATAACAGTTTGTCATCGGGTTCCATATTATTGTTCCTGCCTATTATGTTAACAACTCAAATCCAGAGTCGGTACAAGGCCTTCAATAGGTGCCCATAGTTTCTTACATCTCATGAGTCCTCTATATATCTTACTTTAATCTGCCTATCACGTACTTTTAGAGAAAATTCTAGTGTAGGAACTGCTAGGGTTTAAAGATTCGATATCTGAAACGTGCCATTAATATTTAGAAGGCAACATTCAGACGTCTAGTTTTCACAAATTTAATTTTTTTACCAATAATAAAAATTAGTTAGCTCTTTTTGTATGAAGCACAAGATCTCTGAAATGACTAAAATTCAAAGTAAACCGCCAGTCCCATAGATGCAGAGGACGAAGCCAGGGATTTAAAGGTATACGACAATACCCAATAAATCTATGTACATCCTCAATGATGATGCACGAAAAACACCTATAAGTTGTTAACCCAGTGAATAGGAAAACGTTAGAATACATTTTTTGGGGACTAGAGTAATAAACAGCCCAATGTATTCTCCCTTCCTGGGGCGAAGCTATTTATAGTTTTGTTTATACCATTTATGCTGTTCTATACATTTTAAGATTAAATTAAATCATAAAATTTCAACTTATTTATAGATTTTATGACTCAAATAAAAAAGTTTAAAAACTCTCATAGGTTAGTTCATTTTTTAGATGCAAAATGAAAAAGGTATTCAAAACAAATTTTCTTTTAACACATAAAATTTGCATTACAATATCTTAAAAGAAATCAAAAAAATACTTAAGATAGACAAACATATAGACAACTATGAGTAATAATATGAATCTGGAAACAATTAGATTTAGTAAGAGAAACCCAGAATTAAAACTTAAGAAGATTGATTGTTAGACATTTGAAAATGCAACTAATGTATCTTTTTGGAGCAATTTAATGAGTCTAAAAGTTAGTTATTTAGACTGGTGCTCAGATTTTTTGCCTTATTGATGATAAGTAGGGGGATGTGGGAGGTGAAATATGAGTAATGTAATCATATTTTGATGTTTTTACTATCCCAATCTATAAAGTAGCCAGGATTTTGTTTTTGTTCGGTAGGATCTTGCTACCGATTGAGTTCTTCATTTTAGGAAATCCAGGTTATTATATTCTTAAATGTAAGTTTTTTGATGGTTTTAGGCTATAATAATTCCAGGGCGCAACCGCTAGTAGTCTTATATTGATATAACCAATAACCACCTTAGATATCTTGAGCTAAAGTAACAAAAAAGTTACTAGAAAAATCTAAAATTATGATTATAAAGCCATTCTAAAAAGAATCTAAATTGAATTTAAGTAGAGGAAATTTGACGTTTAAAGTATTTTATATTAATTTAATTTTAAATCAAAAGCTTTGCTGATGTCAAAAGGACATTCAAATGTACCAATTAAATATATGTATATATGTAATCAGGGAGGAAGGTTACATTGACCTGTTTATTACACTAGTCCCCAACGTTTTATAATAACGATTTCTTATATGTTTGCTTTCAGTAAATTTTGATTGGTTGATTTATTGAGTTGAGTGTTCAAACGCTTCAACTACTTATTGTAATTTATAGACGGAGTAATTTTGTGTATTATTATTGGTGATGTACATCAATTTATCGGCCTTTGTCTTATCCCTTTAGATCCCTGTTTAAATGTACTTTAATTATTTACAAATTATCAATCAAAATATAGCAGGCCTCAAATTAAATATATGTAAAATAAAATATATATATTATATATATACTTTTTTAGTATTTTCATAAATTTTTCTTGAAATATAAAGATATCTTAAAAGTGATTGATTGGGCTTGTAAAGGAACCATTTGAGTATCTTCGGTCGAAAAAGGTCTGATTTGTGAGCATTTTTGACCAAGTTGTGGCCAAATAATAATAAAACATAAAAAAGGTAACACACTTTATCAGGGATCCAAAGGAATAAGACAATGACCAATAAATTAATGTACATCCCCAAAGGAGATACACAAAATTACCCCTTCTGTAGATTAAAATATGTCGCTGAAACGTTTAAACACTCAACTTAATTATTCAACCAATCAAAATTCACTTTTGTCCCCAAATGTTGAGCTAACGTAAAATAACACTTTATTATAAGACTTTGGGGACTGGTGTAATAATCATTCCATTGTCCCCTCCCTCCCCAGTAAGCAATGCATTTACTATTCATAATATAAAATATTTAATAGTTTAATTATCCAGAAATATTATGTAAAGAATAAAAAGCAATCATATTAAAATTAGGAACACAAATAATTTATCAGAAAATTTATCATAAACTAAATTTATAGATGCTAGCCTATTATATTATCAATGTTACTTCATGTTTGGGACAAAAAAGTAGCTTTTTTTGTGATATTTGAAAATTCAGAAAATCTTTGTAACAATGCCTTTCACGTAACTGAACCACCCCCCTCCCCTTCCTCACCTTGAAGAGTATTGCATCGTATTATATCCAGTATTGTACGAAAATGAAAATGTTGAATCACATAATATTAGAACCATTTTTGATAGCCTGTGCCTTCACGGAAAGCTGTTAATAATACGATGCGATAAATAACTATTAAAATGGGCAATAGAACTATTACAATATCTTTTTAGAATATAGAGTCCAATCCTTTAACAAAACATGTGGTTTATATCTTGAGGCTATTACATCATAATTACTTTAAGTATTGAGCTTTTCCTCCTAATTTCATACATTCAAAGATTAGCTTCAAATAAAAATTTTTTTAAAATGCGATTAGAATATAAACAGGAAAAAATTAATACAATAAAGCAAGAAAAAAGCAAGACTTCATTAAGATAAAATAGTATACGTATTAGAACATTTTTATGCCAGCTACTACCACTTTTATTGAAGTCATATAGTCGAAAAAAATATTATTAATATTGCTTATCAAAAATTAAATTATTTCAATTTTAAGCCTTAATAGCTTTAGACTAAAGTAACAGGATGTTTGTGTGTCTGTGTGTTTGTTTGTACCGAAGGATCTCGCTAACCGCTGAACCGATCGGGTTCTCCTTAACAGGGTAGCTTATCATAGGTCCCGGGAAGGATTATAACTATTTTGGGGGAGAGTACCACCACCCTCCCAAGAGAAATAATAATACATCGAAATTTTCATTTTAATTATAGATACTCCTCCGTAACATTGCGAGGTATCGTATAAAGAGACTCTTACGCAACATATCGTAGAAACTTGAACGCAACAAAAAAAAAAAACATTTAAAGTGCCACTAGAGGTTTCTAGGGGCGTAACCGCTAGTTTTAGAGATAGAATTTGAATATCGAAAGATTATCAACTTATTTTTGAAAGGATAAGAAAAATAAGTGAATTCCGATAATAATTTAGTTGTACTTATCTCCTAGACGAGTACTTAATTTATTTGAATACCTATTTGAACGATATAGCGTTGTATTTTTATGTGCTTTCAAAAAATGCCGATGTAAATATCAGGCACATTTGTAATAATAGTATTAATTTAGTACACTATTCCTCAAATTTTTATAAGAATGTTTTCTTATTCATTGTGGCTTAACAACCTTGGGTAATTTTACTGTATATTGATTGGTTGGTTGGTTCCAACAATTAAGTGTTTCAAAGTTCCAACCAATAATTTTAATCTATTGTATATCATCATTGGATGTGTACATCAATTTATCTGCCATTGACTTATCCCTTTTGATTCCTGCTTTTGAAGAGTAGAATTTTAAATACACAAAATGAATTTGGAGTAGCTTTCTTTTCCTTAATAAATAATCAAACTTTGTGTACTTTAAATACAGATGTAATTCTGCATGCAAAGTACAACATAGCCAGGGATCTAAAGGGATAAAACAAATACCGATAAATTGATGTACATCCCCAGTGATGATACATAAAACTACCCTTCTGTAGATAATAATTAGTGGTTAAATCGTTTGGACACTCAACTTTATGAACCAACTAATCAAAATTCATTTAAAGTCCCCAAAGTAGCTAATTCAAGAAATAAAAAAACGTTGTTATAAAACTTTGGGGACTAATATAATAAACAGCCCAATGTCCCCTTCCTCCCTGACATATAGCGCTATCTTTCTATATCTATTAAGCCACTTAATTTAGTGGTATATCGAGAATTTTTTAAGCTATTAAAACACAATTGGATTTTTGGTACGATTTTAAATCTGTTTTAAATCTACTAGGGGGCAAAATTATGTAATGTTATAAAAATTTAATCATTTTTTCTGTGTGTGTGGTTTGAATGATAATCTAGATTTTTTGATGGATCCTGTGGCCGCCAGGATGGTCAATGGACCATATAAATATATATAGCACAGACATACAGACATACAAATGACAGAAGCGGACAGTTAAATTATTGAATCCTACCACATCAGATTTATCTATCTATCTATCTAATTTCTATATATTAACTCCTACCTTCCAACCCGCTGAGGTGTGCACATCAGATCGCTCCTTAAAAAATTTTAAATTATTGATAATGGGGCAGTTTTCCGCCATTTAAAAACAAACTTTTTTTTAAGTATAACAAATAATTGAATTCAACACTATATTTTAATTCTGAATAAATAGTATAGGGATAATAGGTTTTTTTAACATTAATTTCTTACGACGCATTGCATAATCATATATACCTATTGTTCCAGATAATTATAACATTGATTTAGCCAACAGTTATTCATAGAAGTCAGGTATAGATGTTGAAACCTGTTCCTAACATGGTAATGCTACTCCTATGGGTTTAAATTGACCGTGAACGCTAAAATAGTTATTTCTCGCATCGTATTATAAACAGCTTTCCGCGGATATAGAATGTACAATTATAAGATTAAAACCAGTTTATTTGGCACCTCGGGGCTAAAAAAACTGGTTTTAATCTTATGATTGTACATTTTTATATTCGTAGAAAGCTGGATATAATACGATGCTAGACATAGTTTTTTCGTATGGATGAGAACCGGTTCCTATCCACCAGATTCGAATGAATAATATTACGAGTTCCTTGTATTGAGAGACAGACATACATTCAAGATTTGCATCTATCCATCTACTTCTTACCTTAAAGTAATTAACATTATTGATGAGCCAGTCGTAAATTTGGGACAGTGTCAGCCGTTTGTCCGGACTACTTTGAATTGCCTGAACAAATATTAGCATTAGAGTTTCCAAAGATACGAATTAAAGATTGTGTTTATAACACTTTGGAGAACAGAGCTGGATCTTTAAATCATTTTAGTGGTAAGCCAGATAGGGGTGAGCCAACTTTCAACCAATGAGAGCACAGCATTTTATGAAATGCCGCGCTGTGATTGGCTGAAATTCGGCGCACTCCGATCTGGCTCACCACTAAAATGATTTAAAGATCCAGCTCAGTATAGTTTACATTTACAAGTGTGATGAAATTAGTGTATAATGTTAGTCGCTATGTTGATTTAAATATTATGGTCATGCGGATATGACAGCTATGATTGTTCTTATACAGGGATCTAAAGGGATAAGACAATGGTTGATACATTGATGTATATCCCCAATAATTATACATAAAATTACCCCTTCTGTAGATTACAATAAGTTGTTGAAACGTTTGGATACTTAACTAAATGAACTTGAGCCATCGAACAAGAAAACGTTATCATAGAACTTTGGGGACTGGTGTAATAAACAGTGTAAATTTGTTTACAAAAACACATATAAATTTTAAAAAACAATGTTGCCATTGTGAAATAAGTTTCTATCTATCCATTCTAATTATCTATCTATCCACCAGTCTATCCATCTATATATCCAACAGCCATCTATATATCTATCTACATTGACATCTAAAGAGTGCATATGTCCGTTCTATTTATCTATCAATCTATCTATCCATCTATCTTTCTATCCATCCATCTATCCATATATTTATCTATCCATCCATCTATCCATATAACAATCTACCTGTGTAATTAGATCAGCATAGCTGTAATTGCCCCATGGATTTCTTCTGGTTGTCTTAGCCTTGAGTCCTTGGCTAGCTAGCGAAGTATCGGGTACTATATCTTCTAAAATAATTTTTTTTTAAATATAAATCCTCGAAAATTAATAAGAGTAAAGTGAAAAACTTTTTATAAGAGATAAATACTTTATATTCATCAGATAATTTGTTAGCATACAACATCTAAATGTGTTTAATAGAATATTAGCATCTTTTGATGTTTTATATCTGGCCTAAGAAATGATTTTAAAAACTAAAAATGCGGTAAAATATATATGAAATAAAAGACAGAATTTGTAAATGCTTCTGAATTGTAAGTTAACTAAAACAAGGAGGAAAATTTCCAGAAAAAGTAAAGAAGATGGTTTATGGTAAAATACATCAGATAAAAAATTAATCAATGATATATAATATTTTATGCTCTGGTTACTTTAATAATTCTTGTATGTTAGTTTTAAACTAGCAGTGTTTAAACTTTTCAACCAAAAATTATATTTTTCTAGCCCCTTTTCATACCCCAGTGGAGCTTTAACTCAACTTGGCCCTTACCATAGGAGATACGAAACTCTACCTAACCTAACTTGTAAAAGTGAAATCAAATATATTTTTGATTTTTTTCTAGGGGCGATTTTTCTTGAGAGAGTAGCGGTACCCTTCCCCAAAATAGTTATAAACCTTTCCAGGACCTATGGGAAGCTACCCTATAAAATGAACCGGTTAGCTAGATCCTTCGGTACAGACAAGCAAACAGACAAACAGAGATAATTGTACTTTATTATTATTTAAAATATAGTTTGTATAAATTTAGCAAGGGATGCAAATGCCTATAGATGTATTTATTACGCCTGTAATAATTCCGTAAAAATGTTCCAGTGGGGGCATTAATACTGGGTATTCATATAAAATGCGAACAAATAAGGGGCGTAAAAATCTTTTTTTCACACTTTAATTCAAGGCAAATAGATTGTTTTATGTCAGAGAGAGATAAAAAGGGGACAATAGGCTGTTTATTACACTAGTCCCCAAACTCTTATAATATCGTTTTTTAACATCAAACGCTTCAATTAATAATTATAATCTATAGAAGGGGTAATTTTGTGTATCATCATTGGGGTTGTACACCAATTTACTGGCCATTGGCTTATCCCTTTAGATACCTGGTTTTATGTTAAGTAGCCAAAGGTTAAATAGTGCTTGATAGGTACTTTGAGGGAAACCACCTTATATCACATTTCAATGTAATTGGAGACCGAGAAAAAATACCCACCCCCTTCCCCTCTTTAAAACAAAAAAAATCTTTTAGTCCCAATTTTTTCCAATATTAAAAAGATACAATTTTAACACACTTGTGTTGCCCCTAAAAAATCTTCATCTAAAATCACTAAGGAGGTCGCACAAAAAAATGCGTATCAAATTTTTTTTACAAATTTTGAACACAAAATACATATGTGAATTATTAGCATCTTAATGTAGTGCATTTAGTTACGAAAAGTACATTTATATAAAAGTGCATTAATTATTAAATTTATGAGGAAAAGAATCAAATTGTTGAAAAGATCTTTTTTTTTAAAATGTCTTAAAATAAGAATTTAAATTGCAAAAGGTCTGTTTTTTTTTGAGTAAAACATACTTCTTTAGAAGAAATTATTGGCTTTTTAGGGAAACTTTGTAAAAGTGGTTTCTTTTTCTTTTTTTACGAGTCAGCTGCCTGTAAGCCATAGACGAATCATAATATGGCAATCCATATTTTCAAAATACTTTTCAAACGGGTTTTAACTTGAGGCTTCGGCGCGGCTGACGCGCGGATGCCGAGCCCTAATAAATGAGAATCATTTAATATTCGCAATTACCCCGCACATTATCACATCCGCATTGCATCGTGTTAAATATTCGCAAAAAAAGGCAATAGCAAAAAAGTAACGCTGTTGTACTAATATGTAAATAGATGTTTTTATTATAATATTCTGCGAAAATTAACCCTTAACGGTCGAGGGGGGGGGGGCGTTGAACGCCCCCCCATCCGGTTTTTTCTATCTCATTTTATGTGTGTGAAAGATAAAGAGCCCAAACTGCTTGACTTTTTAAGTATGGGTATGACACATAACTGAGAGTTGAAATTTTTTGAATATCTCCATCCTTGCGGGCACAGGATGCCAGCAAACCTGGCAGGGTCATCCAGGTAAAGAACAAAAATTTGTTTTTGATTTAAACAAAGCATTTTATCTTACCAAAATACTAAAATATCCTCTAGTAGTACATCCTCATATTAAATACAGGTGTTCAAGTCAATTTCAGGTTCCAGGTATGATCCTGCAGGTCCTGATCCTCCAGGTCTCCAGAAATCTTTAAAATGCTCCTGTGGCCGCAATTTTTTACTTAGAGACTTCAAATTTTAAACTTAAGCTTTTCTTACATGTCTACATAATGTATTAAAATTTCATAAAGATCCGCCGCCGTTTTCCCGCCGACCGCCGACTGCGGCGGCTGGCAGCTGTCAAGTACAGCTGCGGCCGCTGAAACTTATGTTTTGATATTTCAAATATAAAATTTAAATAAAATAAACATTTTCTGCAAAAAAAAATTTTCTTCTAGCTTTAAAAATAAAAAAATTACAGCCGTTTGAAATTTTTAAGTAAAAAAGGACCTAAAAACAAAGGTTGTTAAATAAAAGGGTGAAGGAAGCGGAAATTGACCTTGACTTACTTAAGGTCG
This sequence comes from Acartia tonsa, assembly GCF_053477335.1. Lineage (NCBI taxonomy): Eukaryota > Metazoa > Arthropoda > Copepoda > Calanoida > Acartiidae > Acartia > Acartia tonsa. The sequence goes on along the minus strand of NC_137272.1, from coordinate 6,339,379 downwards.
GAAATTCACCATAACACAGGGGACTTGCACAAAAAATTTTAGTCCTCTAGCTCTAATAGGAACTGAGATAATGAGGGGGGGCGTTGAACGCCCCCCCCCCCCCCCCCCCGACTAATTAAGGTGCGGCAAGGGGCCCGACTGTTAAGGGTTAATAAAAAGCAACCTCTAAAGAAAGTTTAATTAATTAATAAAAGTCCTACATTTTTTACCCCGCAACCAGTATTTCACTGAATTTTTTGGTAATTTATGGCAATTTTTGGCGATTTCTCTTGGGAGGGTGGTGGTAACCTCCCCTATAATAGTTATACACCTTCCTAAGATAATATACCCTGTAAAGAAGAACTCTATCGGTTCAGCGGTTAGCGAGATTTTTGGTACAGACAGACATTGTTACTTTATTTATATAAAGCTTACCCTTTTCTTCATACGGCATCTCCTCGGATAAAAGGGGAAGGTAAGAACTTGTCCCCCCACTCGTTGAAGATGGGGAGGTGAAGGGGGGAAGCTGTAAGACCAATACTTAAATATATTTGGTAGTTTTGTGTTGCATTTTGTATGTGTCTTGTTTTTAAGGGATCTAAAGGGATAAGCCAATGGCCGATAAGTTGATGTAAACCCCTTTTGTAGATTTCATTTATTGTTTGACTGTTTTGGATACTAAACGAACTAACCAATCAGAATTTAATAAAAGTCCCCAAAGCCAACTTATAAGAAAACGATATTTAAAACTTTGGAGACTATTGTAATAAACAACCCATTGTCCCTGCTTGTTTTTAGTCGTTTAGAATTCAAGACAACATTTAACAACCAACCAACCTTTTGATTAAACGACCTTTATCTATGGGTATAGGCCAACCCCTTCCTCTTCCTATATACGCTAAACGCCTGACATAGAAGCCGCAGTGCTATTTACGAGGTTTGTGTCGAGACAATACAAGATTTTGAAAATAAACTTTTTAAAAAAAGAATCAAGTTAATAATGTTAACCATGGGTCTTAAGGAATAAGACAATGGCTGCTAAATTAATATACATTCCCTGTAAATTACAATTATTGGTTGAAACGTTAGGAGACTTAACTTAATGAACCAACCCATCAAATTCGACGAAAGTCCCCAAAGTTGTTAAGCTAACTTTATAATAAAACTTTGAGGAACTAGTTTAATAAACATTCAAATGTCCCATCCCTCCCTGAAACAATATATTATTATTTAAGTATTGGTCCCTGATGCTGGGATATGTTGAAGGGTTCTACCTTCTCTGGGAGGAGCAGCAGCTCTTCGGAGGTGTCGGTGTCCATCAGATTACTACCATACCCTTGAGCCTAGAAATAAGAATATTGTCAGTGATAAAGCAGCTTATATTGCCTAATAAAAAATAACGTCATACAAAACAAATGACCAATGATAGGCCAGTATAAATTGTTATGGACCAATTCTAAAATGTACATATACATACTGGCCTTTCATTGGCCATTTGTATTGTATGACGTCATTGTTAATTAGGCACTATAAGCTGCTTCGTCAGTGATTGTCTAAAATAACATCTTATAATCATCAATCATAAATATGTTCGTACGTCATTCCCTTCAACACGGTTCATCATTATTCATTTTTTAAAAGGAGGGGGGGGGGCAAGTTTGTCCTACTCCACAATAATAACTTAAATCAGGATACATAGGTAAATATGTTCCCTGAAAAGTAAGACAGACAGTCGAATGGACGGACAGACAGACAACGTTATACTTTATGTTATGTTTATAAGCTCTGCATAAATAAAGTTTGATAAAAATAGCTTAAAACCATAAAAAGACTTGCATATAAAACTATCCCGTGACTTGTATGAAGCTCTCCTAAAATTGAGAACTAAATCTTTTTAGTAGTTTTCAAAATCTTAAGCTAAAGGCAAAAAAATAATATTTATATATTTAATAGGAATACAAAACACTTCTAAACTCTAGCTCGAACTTTAGTTCAGATGATTTTTGGAAAAAACAAGGATGACAACATCCATAAAAGCGAAGCACTGAAACGGTAGGACAAACGGACATTAACACTTGTATTGTGTCTAAACTGAATTATCAGAATATAAAAGTATAAGAGTCGAAGCAAAATTGTAAGTAAATTTGTTGAAAAACTTCTTGATACAGGATAATGTTTATTGAGTTTATGGACATACTTACATTTTTAGGATTTGATTATAGAGTTGCTTTGCTTAAAATATTGTTCTTTGTTATCCCAGGAATCAATATACAAAAATCAGATCAAACGGATAATTAGATCACATAAAAATTTGCTGTTAAAAAACTAGAAAAATCAACATGTTTAAAATGGACGTACAGACATTCTGGTAATGATTATAGAGTTGCTACGCTTTCTAAATCGTACCTAACTACTACAGGAATCATCATGCAAAGTTTGAAATCGATAGGATAATTCTAACATGCCTAAATTAACGAATAAAAGCTATCTATCTCGGACGGACGGACGTACGGACGGACATACGGACCGACCCTAATTATAGAAAAGCTTCCCTTTTAAAAACGTTCTTTACCTGTAAAACCCTGGGCCACGTATAACTTCTATCCCTTTTGATTGGTTCAAAACTACCAGAGGGAGAGGGCATACCATGTAAACCTAAAATATATATAATACCTGGTAATCTTAAAATATTAGGCTAAAGGGATAAGACAATGGCAGATAAATTGAGTACATCCCAAATGATGATCCACAAAATTCCCGTTCTGTAGATTACAATTAGTGATTGAAACGTTTAAAACACTTAATAAACCAACCAATCAAAATTCAATGAAAGTCCCCAAAGTTGTTAAGCCAACGAATAAGAAATCTTTAGTATAAGACGAAAAAGGTAACTAACAGGGGGATCCAGGTAGTTGTCTGGGTATAGATCTATACTACATTTAAATTAATAGTCATGATATAAATATACCTTTTTTAATATTTCAATTTAAATGTAACATAGTGATATGCAATAAAAATTTTCCAGATGTACTAAAATAAAATAGAGCCTGATTACCTGAATGAGGTTCCTGAAGGCCTCCAGAAGTGAGACAGCTCATGCCTGGAAGCTGATGACCGTTTACAGAGTTTGAAACACCTGAACTTTTACTTGATAACAAAGGATATTTGTATGGTTAAGTTTTTAATTCAAAGGCTTTTAAGCATGAATAGATTAAAAATGTAAGGACGTCTAAGCTTTATTAGGGGTTGTTCCACATTCTCACTAAAGGAAAAAATTTAGGTTAAACGTCCTTGTAAAGAAAGAAAATACCTTTTTGTATGATATAATCATCCTATTCATTTGATTTTAGAACATTGATTCCTAGGACAACTAGATACAATATTCTAAGCGGACCATCTCTGTTTTACTGTTTCATTTCAAAACTTCGTTTTTATGGATCTTATCATCCTTGTTAATTAATTTTTTGAGAAAAAAGGCTGAAATCGGTCTCTAGTTTACCCTTCAGTGGATAAATTATGGAATTTAATATCAATAATAGTTATTTCTCGCATCGTATTATAAACGGCTTTCCGCGGATATAGAATGTACAATTATAGCCGGTGCCTTCGGCACCTCGATGCTAAAAAAACTAGTTTTGATCTTATGATTGTACATTTTTATATTCGTAGAAAGCTGGATATAATATGATGCTAGACATAGTTTTTTCGTATGGATGAGAACCTGTTTTTATCCACCGGATTCGAATGAATACGAGAAGAGTTATTTCTCTCATCGTATTATAAACGGCTTTCCGCGGATATAGAAAGTACAATTATGAGATTAAAACTAGTTTTTTTAGCCCCGAGGTGCCGAAGGCAACGGCTAAAAAAAACTAGTTTTAATCTTATGATTGTACATTTCTATATTCGTAGAAAGCTGGATATAATACGATGCGAGACATAGTTTTTTCGTATGAATGAGAACCGGTTCCTATCCACCGGATTCGAATGAATACGAGAATAGTTATTTCTCGCATCGTATTATAAACGGCTTTCCGCGGATATAGAATGTACATTTATAAGATTAAAACTAGTTTTTTTAGCCCCGAGGTGCCAAAAAACTGTACAATTAATCAATTTTAAAATAATTATAACAAAGCTATTGTGTCAGCTATTACATAACTTATTGTCAATAGATTATTAAAAACTGCTTAATTCTAAAAAATCAATTATTTTAAACTAAGCACTAGGTAGTGATTTGTAGACGCAAAATAAGGGATCATGGAAAGAAAACAAAGTAGTGTGTTTCGTCGTATTTTCGCAGTACCTTTGATAGGTTATTTTAGGTTAGGTTAAGTAAATGTCAATGTTAATTATTGCCCCGTAGGGGTAGGAAATTGCCCCTGTAGGTTTAGAGCCCGCAGGTGCTAGAAATTAAGAAAAACTTACTGTGAAAATACGACGAAACCCATTACTTCATATTCTTTCCCTTGATGCCAAAAAAGTTTTATTTCTATTTTTTTATAAATCTTATGATTATGTTTTTTTTATCAAATTTCCTGATTGATGTAGGGGAGAGGTGGATGCCATATGACCCCCCTGATTCAGGGGAGGTGAAGGGTGGTCCAGGTACCCAGGAGATATGCGGGGGGTACTGAACAGCTCCTAAAACAAAAAAATATTTTTTAAGAGGGGTTCTCTATTTTTTATCTATAATACAAAATAGCTTGATGTCTGTCCGTCCGTCTGTCTGTCCGCCTAAAGCTTAAGATCTCGGTAACCACTGAACCGAATGGGCTCTACTCTTCAGGGAATATACCTACTGGTCCTGTGGTGGTTTAAAGCTATTTTGGAAAAAAAAGAAGAAAAAAAAGCTGTCGCACTTATATGTATTAAATAAATATTACAAAGATTATAACGCACAAAACAAAAACAAAACTGGGTTGGGTTTGAACTTCCCATCACATCTTGGGGCGAAGCCCCTAGCGGCTCGCGGCGAAGTACGAATATATAAAGTAGTAACCTTTTTTTGTTTGTAGCTAGGGATCTCGCTAACCGCTGAACTAATATGGTCAGTGAAGCTACTTATGGGTCTCGGGATGGTTTTAGGCTATTTTATTTTTATAAAAAGCCTAGTTAGGTATAGTTTTAGACCCTTCCATGTTCCTTCGGTATAGAGCCCCTAGAGGCTAGGGGCGCAGCCGCTAGTGTTTAAAATGGTACAATTAATCGATATAATTACTTAGATGTTGTTCCAGATTTTTATGTACTCTAATAAAGTGAAACTTCTAGCTGACTCAAATAACGATTGCCCCCATCCACCTACTTTAACCCTTCCTCTCCTACTGGTTGAACTAATTGACCATAAATGATGTCCATATTGACGACAATTTAATTCTGTCATAATATCCAAGTTTATTTTATATCCACTATCATTACATGACGCTAAATATTCCAGTTACAGACAGTTTACCCAATATAAATTATAAATTCTATTGTTTGTTTTTAAAAAAAATGTATAAAGGTAATTTAGGACAGCGAAATACAAATAAAACAATATAATTTTATTTATTTGGCTATTATTACCCAAGTTGTATTTTGTCTAAGTATGTTTTCCATAGATTTCTTTTGAAGCATGGCCGACAGACCAACGGACAAAGTAAATTATATACTGGATGCTCATTCCTTTTAGATAATATTCACAAAAATCCGTCATCTATCGAAAAATATGACCTGAGAAAATAATTTAGACAGACGGAAATTTCGAATTATAAGGTAACTCCGCTATTAAAAGATTATCTGAAGGGTTAAGACAATGGCCTATAAATTGATACATAAAATTACCCTTCTGCAGATTAAAATTAGTGCTTAAAACGTTTGAACACTCAACTTAAAGTTGTTAAGCCAACAAAAAAAGAAAACATCAATAAAAAAAAATTTGGGTCTAGTGTAATAAACAGCCCAGCCTTACTGAATATACTTTTCCTAACCTACATTCTTGTTATCAAAATTCAAAGTATGTAAACTACAATATTGAAATTATAGACCTTGGCAAATTAAAGTTTGACACTACAAGGTTAGACAATGATATTACACGACTTTTTACTTTTTATTTATATTTTAAAATTGTAATGATAACAAATTAGTCGCAATTTAGTCATATCTTAAATATTTAACAGTATGTCCTTCTGTCTGTTTGTTTGTACCCCAAGATCTCGCTAGCTGCTGAACCGATATGGTTCTCCTCCTTTACAATAAAGCTTCAAATGCGTCCTGTTCAGGTAAATAATTGTATTAGGAGAGGATACTACCACCCTCCTTACAGAAAAAAACACATATCCCCCCCCCTAAAAAAAAATCTTTTTTTTATTAAACTAGATATGATAATTAAGGTCACCTTCCCACCCCCTCCCCCTCTTACTCAGGTGCCTCTAGAGTCCTCTAAGGGTCTAGTCGTTATTAATTTATTTTTCTATAGGATTTGTAATTAATTTACACAAAAAATATTATAACAAAAGGTTAAACTTAATCAAGAAGAAGGTGACAATCGGTCAGACAATGAAGTATAGAGTAGTGCCATGACAAAAGCTTTCATGGAGAGAGGGGATATTGATTGGTTTATTAAGTTGACTGTCCAAATGTTTCAATCTCTATTTTTACGCTACAGAAGGGGTCATTTTTTGTATCTTCTTAGGGGATATACATCAATTTATTGGCCATTGTCTTATCACTCTAGATCCCTAGAAGCTTTACTTACATTTTTCAGGAAAGCCGACAAATCCTCTGTATCAGGAAAATCTGGAATATTTGCCGCCACCCCACCAACAGCTGACGACACTGTTGTTGTTCGCACACAATTTTGGCGGGAAATATGATCAGCTGATTCTAGAACAGCTGTTCCGTCACTGTAATGTATCACATGGCGATCAGCTAACATTGAGTTGTATCTGTTGATTATCACATCATTGGTGTTGTTCATATTGTTTGTATCATAATCACACATCTGATAATCCAACAGGGGCATCAACAAAATTTATATGTGGTTACTTTCAGGGATCTAAAGGTATAAGACAATGCAGAGAAATGCCCCAATGCTGAAACACAAAAATACCCCTATAGTAGATAATTAGTGGTTGTAAAGTTTGAACACTCAACTAAATGAACCAACCAATTAAAATTCAATAAAAATCCCAAAGGTTGTAAAGCCAACGAATAAGAAAACGTTGTTATAAGAACTTGGGGACTAGTGTAATAAACAGCCTAGAAATTGGATGAAAAAGCTAAAAGTATATACCTATCTTATTTTTGGCAAAAAGCATAAAAAAATATTTGTTAACATTTTTATTAAAAATTCTGAATATGCCCCTGTTGCTGTTTTTGCATGATAACTGAATGAGAACTAGTGTTTATCAATTGACTAGACATGTTGGATGGCATATTATTACTGGATGGCATACTATTACTTGATGGCATACTATTTGTGGATGGCATACTGCTTTGCTGTACAGCCCGTGGCAGAAGGGCAAAGGGACTGGAATCATTCAAATTGTCAACCTGAAATTAATTTTTATATAATAAAACAATCTATAATAAAAATTAATCTTTTACTATACTTTTTTTGTCAAACTAATGGTAACAATTTTGCATTTTTGATTAAATCCAAAACCCCCTAATTTAGGGTAAGTAAAATATATTTTGGCCATTATTGTTGTAGGCCCAAGGGGTTGTCAAAACCTCCTTAAAAACCCAATTGGGATGAAATACCTTACCCCTATTAACCCCCTTCGTTATTCACACATCCCCTAGCCATACCCTGTGCACGCCACTGTGCATTTATACAAAAAATAAATGCTATTGTTATAAAGATTTGAACAGACAAAATGTAAAAAAAATTCTAGCAATCTTAATTAGATTATAACAATTTAGTGGGCAGAAACAGGTGTCGGTATTAATTCACTAATCAATTTTTAAAGCTAGGATGCTCTATAAAAAAGGGTCTGTCTGTCCGTAACGATTGTATCCTTAATTTAGGCATGTTAGAATTATCCTATCGATTTTAAACTTGGAATGGTGATTCCTGTAATAGTAACAAATTTACTTACATTTTTGTTTTGACTAAATTATTTATAGTTCGCTTATTTATTTATGACACTGTTAATTTTTCGTTTGTCCTACAGTTTCAGAGCTTCGTTTTGATGGATGTTGTCATCCTTGTTGTTGTCATTCAAAAAATGCTTTGAAAGGACCAAAGTAAGTTAGAACAATTTATCAGAAACGTATTTTGTCTATAAAGGGTTATTAAAAAATATACAACTCCAAAAATTATTAATTTTTAAATTTGATGATAGAGGTCAGTTTAAATTTGAAATGTTTTGAAACTTACATTTCATATAATCACATATCTTATTTATGGCAATCTTTATGAGTAATGTGTTAAAAAATTAACTTTTTTGTTCTTAATTTTTTTTTTATTTTGAAATGTTAAATGTACACTATATAGTGCATAAACTATATTTTGTATTGAATATTAAAGCTACTTTATTAACATCAGGCCAGTGTCGCTCAAAGTCAGGTGAAAATCGAACCTTTATTTTTTTTAGAACAATGTTCTTACTATTACTTATCATAAAAATAAAATAACCTAAAACCACCCAGCACAAATAAGAAGCTTCGCTGTAAAGGAGAACTATATCGGTTTAGCGGTTAGCGAGATCCTTCGATACAGACATAAAACTTACTACTTTATAGATTAGGATAAACATAATGTTACCTCCATCCCTCCACCTTCAGAAAGCTCTAAACTTGACAAGATTTCGTTATCACTGATCCAACCCTCCTGAGAAAAAAAATAGTTTCTAGTTGTCTACAAAATAAATTTCTAGTTTAGATGTATAACTAGAGAACTACCTGGATCCCCCTGTTAAGGACCTTGTTCGTATGCTAGCAAATTGCTTTCTGCTCTTTTGTAGCGACTTGGCTGTGTTAACATTCCCTAAGCTATTCGTTGATTTTCAAAGACCTAACTGAAAGTTGGCACAGAGTTCTTGGAAAGGGGACATACCCCTTCCCTCTCTAGTGTTTTGCTCTAATGTCAACAAAAGCTTCTAAAGCTTTCGAATAAATTAATCTCAAATAGTTATTTTTTTTTTAATATTTCTTTAATCGACATAGCTCTTCCAAATGGAAGTGTCAAATTTTAAACCTTTTTAAAGTTTCAATCAATGCGTAAAACTGCAATTCTCTTGTTTTCTTCACGTGGTGGGTAGAATTGTATTATGAAATGAAATTACAACCCAGGGATCTAAAGGAATAAGACAATGGTCGATAAATTGATGTACATCACAAATGATGATACACAAATTTATTCTTTCTGTAGATTACAATTTGTGGTTGAAACGTTTGAATACTCAACTTTATGAATCAACCAATCAAAATTCAATAAAAAGTTCAAAAGTTTTAAAGCCAATGAATAAGAAAACGTTAATATGATACTTTAGGGACTAATATAATGAACAGCCCAATGTCCTCTCCCTCCCTGTAAAAACTTTAATTCTCGTGTTATCTTTACGTGGGTGTGGAATTGTATTATGAAATAAAATTACAACCTATAGGTCATTTCAGGGAGGAGGGGACATTGGGCTGTTTATTACATTAGTCCCAAAAACTTTTAACAGCTTAACAACTTTGGGAACCTTAGTAAATTTTCATGGGTTGGTTTATTTAGTTTAGTGTTCAAACGTTTCAACAACTACTTGTAATCTACATAAGGGGTAATTTTGTGCATCATCATTAGGGGTGTACATCAATAAATCCTCCATTATCTTATCCCTTTAGATCCCTGAGGTTAGTCACATGGAAAAGGATGAAGTTAATAAACGAGAGGTCAAACGGTAATGATTAGTGCTTATCAGACACAGACACAGGGACAAAGGATGTTCAATTAAAAGATAATTAAAATATCCTGTCTTTATATTAAAATCTGTTATAAAATCAATTCTACAGAGTGTTTCAAGAGAAATGAGTCTTTTAAAAACTAAATCATGCATACAAAAAACAATTATAAAAAATATGCTTTCTATATTAAAAAAAAAACCTGTTATAGTACATTTGTGTTTCAAATATGTATTTATGTTTATTTCAACAAATAATGCCAATTTAAAGATTGAGCAAAAAATGCTTACTTTTTTAAAATTCGAACTGCGTAGCTTGTACTAATAGTAGTAAAATGTATAGAATTGTCATAAATTCTAGTTTTTGGAAATATAAGTACCATTTTTGTGCCATATGTAGTTTAGGATCTACTTTGAAAATGTAAGAAAAAAGTTGAAAAGTTTTAAGTAAGTTGGAACATTTAATCATATAGCTCCTATACTATATGTAGCATAAGAATGGTTCTTATATATCCAAAACAACTAGAAAATCCAACCAACAATTATACATGGGCATAATATATCCATTATCCCTGATTTTAAAAACAAACAAAACTTTAAGTAAAAAACCTAATGATTTTGATTGTTTTATCACTTTTTAATGATAAGCTTTTTTATTTTAGGAATGTTTGACTTGTATTAGTTTTACAAATATTTGATTTAGAGTTGAAAGCTTTTCTACAGTCACAGTTGGTATGTACGTCCGTCTGTAACTTATAATATATGTATAAATTTAAAACCTTGCTCAAGAAATACTAAATAAGTATACTAATTCTTATACTGTTTTACATTTTAGATTAAAAATAATTTTATAAAAGTGTTAAAATGTGTCTGTTTGTCTGTCCTTAAGGGCTTATAAATGCATTTTTATTCACATACAAAGATTTTTAAAAGCGAAGCTTTTCTATAATTAGGGTCGGTCCGTACGTTCGTCCGTATTTAAAAGAAGGTTTTCTCCCAATAAACAAAATGTCGCAACTATTAATGTTCAGGAATTTTGTAATGACAAAACTTTTAATAGATTTTCAAAATTTCTCAAATCTTATTTATCTTATGACTTTTTAAATTACTAAACAATTTCGATTTCCTTCATTACTATTGGACGTAATCATCTTTGTTTTAAATAGTAGGGCTTTGCTTTCGTATATTTTCTTTCTTGTTTAAGGAGCAAAGCTTCTAAGGGGAAGTATGTACCACCGTAGCATAATTAATTTTCAGCCATGTTCAATTTTATTCAACCTTTGAATGTATTTGTCTTTTTCATTTTTTATTCAATACGTTTCTTGCAATGAAAATAATCATTTTATTTTTTTATCTAATTGACGTCTTAAGGATAAAAAGTGTTATCAAATGTATGATAAATTATTATAATAGTATGGGAGTAAAAATCAGCTGTTAATATTCAGCTAGTAACAAAATAATCCTTTTTTTGCGTTTGTTCAGTAGGATCTCGAAAACAGAAAGAAAGAATAGCTGTTTATCGTATTATAGGTAGACAGCTTTCCACGGATGTTAAAATTAAAAAAATACAATATTGAAACCAGTATTGTTAGCCCGGGCCTTAAACTGGTATTGATTTAATTACTTTTATTTTAATATTCATGGAAAATGTTCTACAATACAATGCCATACATTATTTTTCAGCTTTCATGGCTAAAAACCAGAGGTTAATTCTTTAAAAAACTCTTTCCTCACTGATTCTAGTGAGGCAAAAGTTTTTTTAAGAATTCACCTCAGTTCTGATATTGATCGGTTTCTAAGCTATACAGGAACGTTCTTTAAGTATTTTAAAAGACTATAGTAGCTTAAAAATTGTTAAAAAGTCTCATTAGTTTATACAATGATGACAACATCCATAAGCAGCAAAGCACAAAAAAACGTGAATGGACATACGGACAAAGTGATTTAAATGAGCAGTAGTCATAAAAAAGAATGGAAGAAAAGAAAAGGAAAAAAGTAAATGAGAATAATAATATAATGAGAATATTGTTGCATGATTGACAGACCGACGGACCAGGTAAGTTGTTAACTGGATGCCCTTTGGAAAGGTATATCTTCAATTGCGTTGCGGACTGACGGAAGGACATACAAAGTGAATTATAGAGTAGCTTTGTTTGTTATATTTTTTCAAGGAAAGAGGAATATTGGGCTGTTTATTATACTAATCCAAAAAGTTTTTTTTAAAAACATTTTCTTCTTAGTTGGATCAGCAACTTTGGGGTCTTTTTATTGAATTGTGATTGGTAGATTCAATAAGTTGAGTGTCCATACCATTAATTGTAATCTACAAAAGGGTAATATTGTATATCATCATTGGAGGGGTACATCAATTGTCTTATCCCTCTAGATCCCTGAATTATAGTACTATTACTTGCACACTTATTAAGATGTGGTTATTCTGAATAATTGTTACTACGCAATTAACCACAATCACTTGTGATAACAAAACTGTGATGACGATAACTTATCATCAAATATGTTAATTATGAACAATATAATCGGGGATCTAAAGGGAAAAGACAACGGTCAATATATAGATGATACATCCCAAATGATGATACACAAAATTACACTCTTGTAGTTTAAAATTAATGGTTAAAACGTTGGAACAATCAACTTTATGAATCAATTAAGAAAAAGTTTAAACAATGCTCGTTTAAACCAACCAATCAGGATTTGATAACAATACCAAAAATTTGTAATCCAAAGAATCAGAGGGTTAAAGAATTTATTAACAAATTTACAGTTAAGTGTCCCCTCCCTTATAATATTTTCTGTAAAACCGAAAAAGTAAAAAAAATATATCTGTGTTTAGACAAAATTTATTAGTAGCGAAGCTACTCTATAATTCACTTTGTCCGTCCGTCAGTCAGTCAGTCCGTCAGTCAGTCCGTAACGCTATGGGGGAAATGGGATTTACTCAGCTCCTATAAAAGATAGAATGCTGAAATTTTTTGACAACATTCCCATCATTAAGGAGCACAATTGACTATAAAACATTTTTAGCAGGTTTTAGGCTATTTTTAAATTTTTCACATTTTTCTCCATATCTTCAGTGTTTATGGTCCGATTTTCAAAATTTTTTCAGTTACAGATATCAAAATTAAATTTCCCGTCGTTTAAAGGAACAACTATGAAGGCCAGACTGCCTTTTTAGCAGGTTTTAGGCTATTTTTATATTTTTCACATTTTTCTCCATAATTTCAGTGTTTATGGTCCGATTTTCAAAATTTTTTTAGTTATAGATATCAAAATTAAATTTCCCGTCTTTTAAACAAAATAACCATGACGGCCAGACTGCCTTTTTGGCAGGTTTTAGGCTATTTTTATATATTTAACACTTTTTTCCATATCTTCAGTGTATATGGTCCGATTTTCCAAATTTTTTAAGTTAAGGATTTAAAAATTAAATTTTTTGTCGTTTTAAAAAAAACAGCCATGACGGCCAGACTGCCTTTTATCAAGTTTTGGGCTATTTTTATATGTTTTACATATTTCCCCATATCTTTGTTTATTTTGATGCAATTTTCAAACTTTTATGGTATTTCAGAATCAAAATAATTTTTCCCATTGTTATACTTATGAGCATCTTTAATATAATTTACTTTGACCATCGTCATCATGCAAAATAAAACAAGGTTTCATGTTTATTTTATCCAATAAATCTATTCTTGATTTTAGTAAAAACCTTTTAAATCTACCTGTATATTCCCATCGGAGATTTTTTGTGCTTCGCTACTTATGGTTGTTGTCATCCTTGTTTTTGTGTTTTTGAGCTAAAAAATTAGCCTTAAATTTTAAAATAAAATAGCCCATAAAAAAGCCCTGGACCTATGTGGAACCTAGTAAAAGTGTCTGACTCTGATTATGACGTAAAAAAAATTACCTTATGAGAGGCCACTAAAAATTTTAACATTGGTCAATTTCTACTGGCCTCTCATTGGCTATTTTTTTACGTCATAATCAGAGTCAGACACTTTTACTAGGTTCCCTATGTGAAGTTTCACAAGTTATAGGACAGGATCCGTGGCAAGTAATACATTTTTTTTTAATCCTCTTTTAAATCATTTGTTTTAAAAAAATAAGGATGACAAAGTAGCGAAGCTCAAATATTATTAACGAATATTGGGGGAAAATACTATATAGCAGTGTCATACAATAAAATATCCTGAATAGGAATCAAGAAAATCAAGAAAACATAAAAATCTAGGAATCGATCTAGCATCCCAATTAATAGACAAATCTTATCAAAACTGCGTGAAAATAAGTAGAATCTAAAATTGATTAATCCCAAAAATTTGAGCCCTCTGTCTCCAAAAGGAATTGAGCAACACACGAAAACATAAAAATCTAGGAATCGATCTAGCACCCCAAATAACAGACAAATGGATAAAACAATGTATAGATTAGATGGGCATATGTCATAGGAATCTTCCTATTTCAGCTGTCTATCTTGAATAGGAGCCGAGAAAATCACGTTTCCACCAATTCATTAATTACGGACAGACGGACGGACGAACATTCGGAATTATAGCGTAGCTTCGCTACTAAAAACAAACATATATAAAACTTAAGAATGTTTTGAAAATGGCCACACATACTAAGCGTCAATGCAACAAAACTCAAAGTATGTTTTCGTTCCGCAAATTATCACCTAAGAATAGTATTTCATATTCGCAAAAGACAAATATAGAAAAGTTTTTTTCTATTTATTACTGCAAAATCTGAAAAAAATGAAATAGAAATTATTTGAATTTTTTTGTATGTTTCATTAAAACATACAACAGTTATAAAATGGTAAAATGTCTAGCATTTTTTAGGTGTTTTGCTGGAGTTTTTACCAGTGCAGTGTATAGTAATCAACGATTTGTAAAGACAGTTCATTAAGCTCTTAAAGGGTTAACTTAAACATTTTAGTTAAAAATTATCTTATGTCCAAATATCTTTAGAATAGAATCATAATATCGGGATCTTTAGCACATAGGTTTTAATTTAAAAGCATTCGTATAAAAATTTCTGTCTCTTTAGATTATGTTTGGTTAATAATGCTAATTATGATTTGATAAAAGGGAAACATGAGCGGAAGTAAGTGCACACACAAATTTTTGGGCTGACGCAAAACGCAATGGACACATAAAAACAGGACAATGGATATATAATACGTGGATTTTGTGACAGGAAAACTTTTGGCGTCAATACATAGCTTACATAGCTATCAGCTATTAGTCAGTGCGTTACTAAATGATCAAGGGAGGGGATAAAATAAAGTCATAAGAGGGGGGAATTAGCCAGCTGAAAGTATAATTTTATTAGAGCAAGCGAAAACATGGTGCACTATCCAAGTAATTATAAATCGATTTAAAGGACATTTTTAGGCAGTGATTTTCAAATTTCGCAAATTTATTTGAATTTCGCAAATTGTTACGTTTATGACATGGATCTAAAGGGATAAGACAATTGCCGATATATTGATGTACATACCCATTGATGATACACAAATTATCCCTTCTGTAGATTAAAATTAGTGGTTGAAACGTATGAAAACTCAACTTAATAAACCAACCAATCGAAATTTATTAAAAGTCTTCAGAGTTGTTAAGCAATCGAATAAAAAAACGTTATTATAAAACTTTGGGTACTAGTGTAATAAACAGCCCATTGTACCCATTTATTTTATGATCCAAATTAAAATTACTCCACTTCTATATATGATAAAAGCGGCTAACCTGTTTTTTTTTACATATTTTTATTATATTTTATAATTAAACTAATAATTGTATTACCTGGGTTTGTAAATTATAAAACATTTTCCAAGATTTCAAATTTGTGAATCAGGAAATCATTGTAATAAGATCACCTTAATTATTATCACTAGATTCAATTATTAATCACTCAAAGAAAATCTGAAATAAGAAATAAAGTTCATTGATGTCTTAACTATTTGATAAACCTTTCGAACAAAATCCTTTTTCAACTGTAAAAAAAAAAATAAGCCATTATGAGAAGCTCGAATAATGCATTAAGAAAAACCATAAACTTAACCTAGCCTAAAATAAGCTTAATCCCATACTTGATACTTGAAACCATAAGTAAAGATATCATGTTATTCATCATATTCTATAACATGTGTGGAAAGCTAACATCTTTAAACTAAGTAATTCAAAAAATGAAATAATTTTATGAGATTTTAAAAATTGAAATAGGAGCATTTTTCTAAGATTTATTTTTTTTGTCACATTTTAAGAATAATGAAAAGTTTGTGTAGTGTGAGCACACCCCCCCCCCCTTTTCAGTTACTAGTTTTCATTCTTGTGTCTAATGTATACACGCCCCCTCTCATGTCTAGTGTATGCACGCCCCTGCTTATAATGTGCAGAACAGATATGTAACTTGAAAATTTATGTCATCACTTTTCTGCAGTTAAGAAAATGCACTTATTGGGATTTAAATTCTAAAAAAAAGAAAATATTTATATCATGACTCTTAGGGGATAAAACAATTGTCAATAATTTGATGTACATACCCAATGATAATAAACAAAATTACCCCTTCTGTAGAATAAAAATAATGGTTGAATCAACTTATGAATCAGCCAATCCAAATTCACTAAGGTCCCTAAATTTGTTAAGCCAATGAATATGAAAACGTTGTATAAATACTTTGGGGACTATTGAAATAAACAGTACATTGTTTCATCTCTCTCTGAATAATCTACTAATCATTTTTATGAATACATTGCAGCGGTTTCAGAAATGCACTTAGCAACTCAATTTTAAAACTAGGCACACTGTAAGAAAATAAAATGAACAAAAGAGTCTTTAGCAGTGCTTTAATAGTTACTAGCAAATACGCCCCTAAAAGCCTCAAGGGGCTTTTAAGGGAGGGGGGGGGGGAAGTCCGCACTCCACTCCCCCATTTTCAATTTAAGTTTTAAGTAGAAAAATATAAGATAATTTTTTTTTTGGGGGGGGGGGGGTAAGGTGGAGATATCCTCCACCAGATAGTTAAAAGCCTTCCCAGGACATATAAAAAGCTTCAGTGAAAAAGAGAACCATATCGGTTTGGTGATCAGCGAGATCCTTGACAAACAGAAAAACTTAAGTTTCTTTATTATAAGGATAACTATTAGATTATCATATATTCTAAAACTTTTAAAGAAAAAAGAATGAATATTCTTTTATTGTAACGTTTTATTTGTTTTTTTTAACAAGATTTTCTTCTATGAAAATTATGCTTTTTTTAAAAACAAAAAAAGATAACTATCTGTCTGTCCTTAAGTGTACAGATATAAAAACCCCAAATGACGTCTGGAAATGCAGACCATTGTTTAAAAAGAAAATAAAATGTCAATTTCAACAGAGGTAAAAACTGTAAGACTTTAATTTAAAAAGGCATAAAAAATGGAAAAAGCTTAAGGTATGTTTGACACATATGTTGAATATCCTATAATATAAAGTAGTAAGTTTTTTTTTTACTGAAGTCAACCCATTGCGTATTCCTATTTAGGTAAAATTTATACAGGTTTTAGAGGTGATTTAGGCTATTTTATTTCAAGATTTGAAGTCTTGGGATGGTTCTAGGCTAAATTTTCAATACAAAGCCCCTAAATGCTAGGTGCGCAGCAACTAGTATACTTTATTGTAGTATTATTGGGTTAAGACTTCGCTTATAAAAACTTCCTTTGAAATTTAATCAGACATACAGACAGACAGTTAAACATCCTGCTACTTTACAATATAGGATAATGTTTTCAAATAATGTATTTTTAATTTTGTACTTATATAATGTATAAATATTGCATAAATCTGATTTTCTTATCAATAAATTGTCCTACTAAGATTAAAATCATTTAACAATAATAATAATACAATATGGTATTTATGTAGCATACAGTATACTTAATCGGATAGGTAATCTAATATTCGTTTTTACAGACCTTAAGTTAGGGACACACAGAAAAAACAGGGATCTAAAGGGATAAGACAATGGCCGATTAATCGATGTACATCACCAATGGTGATACACAAAAATTCCCCTTCTGTAGATTACAATTAGTGATTGAAATGTTTTGACTCTCTACTTAATGAATCAGCCAATCAAAATTTAATAAAAGTATTCATCGTTAATTCAAAACTTTGGGGACTAGTGTATTAAACGTCCCGATGCCCCTTCCTCCCTGCAGAATACCTAACACCAAATACAACTTAAAATTGAAAATTGTATTACTTTAAGTCCAAACACAGACTACATAAACAGACCTTAAAGAGTAGTTATGCGCTCAAAAACAAAGAAATCCACTAATTTACCCCACTGTTATAATATAAACATTGCATTATATAAAAACAAAATGTTTATTTGTCATACAGCATATAGTCTATTTTCATAGACTAGGGGCTAGGCCAGAAACGTCCAAGGGGATAGGTGGTAAAAGGGTGTAACCCCTCACCCCAAAATAAATTTTGATTTTTAATTTCGCCTCTTTTATCCCTACATTTTAGACGTATTTTTAAGACGTCACACATGACACTTTCCAGCGGTTCTTGAGGGTTTTACTAAGAACGGAGAACCAAATTGGTACGGTTCAACTATTATGAATGTTATAATTTAATTTTTCAAAAATAAAAAAAATTAAAAAGGGGGGGGGGGGGGGTATCAATGCTCAATTGACACTCAACTGTGGGAAAGCACCCGTAACTTGTTAAATATTTGTAGAATGGTCATTTTAAGTATTTAGGTAATCAATTTAAAATTTAAAATCTATAGGACGACTCAAACAATAATCCTACATTTTTAAATTATTTAATATTTTCAAATTTTTCAATGGCCTATCCCTAACTTCGTGTATAAAAGTGTTGCTGATAAGAATTAGTTAAGCATTTTTCTAAGAAGTAAAGGGTTGCAACTTTTAGATGTGTTTTTCAAATCCTACATTCGACATTAAGTTGTTAAATGTAAAAACAAACATTTAAAATAAAGCCCAACAAACGAACAGTGTCTAATTATTATATGAATCATTATAACATTCAAATAAATAATTTTCTTTGTTTGTTTTGAGTCTCTAATCATAGACATGATTGTCCTTGCATTATTTTTTTTAGTAGAGTTATTGGCTTTTCATAAAAACACCTCTGTCTTAAAGTTTTAAAATAAAATAACTTTAGGTTTGTCTTTATAATTCTTAAATATCAAAGTGTTTTTATGAAACAGGAATAAGTATCAAAAAAGTTTCAAAATAATTTTTTACGATTAAAGAATTATAATAAAATACTCTGATTTAGAAAATTTGAGAATTTATTTTGGTATGCCAATTCCCAGGAATAACAAAACTGGTTTTCATTTTAATATCTACGGAAAACTGTCTATGATACGATGCGATAAATAACTATTACGGATCTATAATATCCTTGTTTATTATTAAAGACAATTAATACGGGCATGATAAAAAATACATAAGTCATCAATTATATGAAAACGTACTTTGTGCACCTTTAAAAATATTTTCTAGATCTTTATCCAAAAGTATATTAATCCAGGGATCTAAAGGGAAAAGACAATGGTCGATAAATTGATGTACATCCCAAATGATGATACACTTAATTTTCTTTTTTATTAGTGGTTGAAACGTGTGGACACTTAATGAATCAACCAATCACAATTCAAAGTCCCCAAAGTTTTTTACCAACGCATAAGAAAATGTTATTATGATACTTTGGGGACTGTCCTCTCTCAAGGACGATGAAACGTGAAGAAAGGACAAAATTCTAAGGGGGAGGAGTATTACAAAACCAAATCGTGAAATTATGTATCCCATGCGGGAAATGTGACATATTCGTTTCATTTTTTTGTGAGTATTCCTCATCTGATCTGGAATTCCATAGAAGAGAAAAATACCTAATAAGACAGGCCATATAGCGGCTTGCTTTGTCCATCCTTCTGTTTGTTTGTCGTTATTTTCTGTTTTTCTTATATTTTAGGCTTCCTTAAACCTTAAGTGCCCCTAGAGGCCTCAAGGGGGCATAACTAGTAGTTTTAAAGAACTTTCTACATTAGAATACAAAATAAGAATATATTTACTATTTAAATTTTAACGAAAATTTTAATTTCTTTCTATTGCAATTTTAATTTTTTACGTCAAATTGGATCTCACATATTGATATCCCAAAGACCTTAAAAAAGGTACCTCATGACATGACAATAATTGTAATTATAAAAATAAAGGGATTGCCTTTTCTCATAAACAGGATGCCCTGCTCAGCTCAGCCTTTAGAACCTAGGGGCTCTGTAATACAAGGATTCTAGGGAATAGTCCATAAGGGGCGATTCGTCGTATTTTCAAAATGGCTTTTAATAGGTTGTTTTAGGTTAGATTAGGTTATATTGGATTAGGTGATTGCCCCACAGAGTTAGGTAATTGGCCCCGCAGGGTTAGAGCCCCCATCAGGGGATAGAAATAGGAGAAAAGCTACTGTAAAATATACGAAGAATCGCCCCATAAGGTGCGATGTTACGAAAGAGACTATACCCGGATTCTATATGAAGCTTCCCTAAATGGAGAACTCAATCAGTTTAGTAGTTATCAAAATCTTAAGCTACAGGCTAAAAAAACTTACTAATCTAGTTTAAAAATAACCAGCTGACCCTTCATCGATGATTTATCCTTATAAATCAGATCCAATGTTGAGTTTGAGAAAACTTTGAATGGATTGTTTATAAATATTTTAAACTCGCGGTAATAATTCTTTCTTCATGTCAAAAAATCAATGACAAATTATGGTAAAAATGCAATTAGTTTTAATCTTTTTGCAGAAATTTTCAGGGAACTAAAGGGATAAGACATTGGCCGATAAATCGATGTACATCCCCAATGACAATGCACAAAATTAATGTAGATTACAATTAGGGGTTGAAACGTTTGGACACTCAACTTAACCAACGAATCAATCGAAATTCAATTAAAATTCCTAAAGTTGTTAAGCCAACAAATAGAAAACTTTGGGAATACTGTAATAAACAGCCCAATATCCCCTCCCTCCCTGGAAATGTTTCAAGATAATCATAAATAAATATCTGTCTAGGGGCAAGATAACTAAGACAGATATTAGCATATGCATTTCTAGCTTGAACCATCCAATCAAGATGTAATAAAAAACAAAGTTTTAATCAAATGAGAAATCTGATAGTATGAACGAACCTAACAAAATTGATAGAATTATCTAACAAATGAGAGATCGTGTATGCATAAACTTTGGGTAAATGGGTAACTTAAAGTATAACGTCCTATTACTTTAAAATATACACCAAACAAAAGCGTCAGATTTGCATATACTTTTTTAGAAACTTATTTTATCAAGCAATAAATAAAATCTAAAACGCATATAAAAATATAAAAAAATAATAAACTAAATCACTTCTTTACATAAACGTTTATAATAAGATATTTCATCACTTTAAATATAAAAATCACTCTTAACTGCTTTTATCTTTTTTTAAAATCACTTTTTAAATAACCATAATCAATTATAATTGTTTTAATAATATGCTTATTTGATGAGCTGTTTTATTTCTTAAAGAAGAAGGAATTCATTTTATAAAAATAAAATGTTCCCATGTTATGATATGGCATTGCTACGCTACCTCCTTCTTGAAGAAACACATGTGATTATGTGATATCGTCGGAGTTTCTCCGTTGGTGCCCCTTCCCCCTCCGTCGGAGGGGGGGGGGGGGAGGGGGGTTGAAAATAAAGGAGTTAAAATTTTGGGAGAATAAGAGAGGTATATAATGTTAAACAAACTGACAGCTTTATAATGAAACGAGGCATTTTAGCAACAATGCCTTCCTCATATGTCCATGCTTTTTCTTACTGCGTCAAAATATTTCTAAATCAAAGTATGTAGATATATGTATGTTGTATTGGTTAGTTCAAAAGACATTTGATATATCTAAATAACAGTACTTTTTGCGTATTTTCTGTCCTATAATTGGTATGTTACACTAATTTTAAAACTATTTAAGGAACTGGATTAAATATCTTATAATACGTCTAGTTGAGCGCGCAACAATCCACTTCCCTATGAATTTTCCTTCCCATTTGAAAGACGGACCCATTAGGCCTTAATCAATATCGCCCCCATCCTCTTTTCCTCCGTTCCCAATTGTTCAGGGATATTAAGGGATAAAACAATGGACAAAATTGATGATAAATAAAAATAATCCTTCTTTAGACTATGATAATTGGTTGAAAAGTTAGGATCCTACTCGTATGATCAGCAAATCAAAATTAAATATAATCTATCAAAAAGGGAATGTGCTTATAAAACTTTGGGTGTCAGTATCAGTTAAAGTCCAGTGTCCCCTCTCTCCCTGCAAATACTAGTACAACTCAGGGAGTAAGGGAGGGGACAATGGGCAATTAATTCAATTTAATAGTTTTCAAAGAAAGGTTATGAAATCCAGGTTAATCCAGAAAATTTTGAGGAAATTGTAAAGGGGGGTGTTAATAAAATTGAGAAAACTGTAAAATAAGAAAAAAGTTCCTAGAAAAAAGAAATCATTTGGAAATTAGATTACCAGTATATCAGACTGATGTAACCATTCTGTAATTGAATACTAGAAAAATCTCCCTGTAACTCGTTCAACCCATAGCCCTATAATTCTAAATTTTAATGGTTCTTAGAATGTTTATTTCTATTTCTAATTAAAGAGTAACTCCACTACTAAAAATGAGCTTAATTTTTAACATTTTCTTATTAATTCTCCCTGTAATTATTGCTTTGAAAGTTATCCAGAAAATTAAAGAGAGCTTTTCCAATCTGATAGCTGTATAATTGTAACAAGGATGACAATATATGATTATAGGTAAGCAAACAGGGATCTAAAGGGATAAGAAAATGGCCGATTAATTGTAGTACATAGTACATACCCAATGACGAAACACAAAATTGCCTCTTCTGTAGATTAAAATTAGTTCTTGAATACTCAATTTAATGAATCAACTTAATCAGAGTTTACTGAAGTCCCCAAATTTGTTAAGACAACGAATAAGAAGAAGTTATCATAGGACTTTGGGGACTTGTGTAATAAATATCCCGTTGCCTCCTCTCTCTCTCTCTACAAAATTGACGTCTGCACCGAAACTGTCCCAATTTTGTATAACTTTTGCGGAACAAGTTCCAATTACGTCATATTTTTCTTTCCCGAAAAAGAGAAGGGGGAAAGAAAAAAAAGGGAAGGGGGGAAGAAAAAAGAGATGGGAGAAAAGGGGGTTTTCCCCATCTCTTTTGAAGAGATTTTCTTCCCCCCCTCCCTTTTTCGGGAAAGAAAAATATGACGTAATTGGAACTTGTTCCGCAAAAGTTATACAAAATTGGGACAGTTTCGGTGACGTCTACAAAATTGTATGAAAAAGTTTTGCTTTTTTTGGAAGCATTGCAATAATCCAGGTTTAATGTTTTGGGTAGCAAATCTTCACTATAAGTGTTGCTTTTTGTAAGTGTAGAAATTAAATTAAATTAAATTGAATAACTGTATGTCCCCTTCCCAAGGATCATGTTCCAACTTTTAATAGGGTTCTTGAAAATCAACCAATAGCGTCGGAATATCAACACAGCCAAAACAATACCCAGCAGGGGGATCGAGGTAGTTGTCTGGTTATACATCTATTTTTAAAGATTATTGTCTTCAATATGATGCTGTAAGTATTGGTGCAAAAAATGGGGACAAATTTCAAATTGATTTGACGGGGCTGATGTTTTACGTCACAAGTGAGGGGAAAGAAAAGGGAAGGAGGAAAGAAACCCCAAAGAAAAGAGATGGGGGTATGACGTCAAAAAGAGAGTACACGTCAAAACAATTTAAAATTTGTCCCCATTTTTTGCACCAATACTTACAGCATCCCGTGTAATTTTTCTCTGAATTGTTCAGATTATTTCAAACAGCTCTGCTGCTAGTTGATGTAATTGTCATTGTGTTGAAATTTAACTGGTTAAGAAACAATAATTATTTGATTCTGATTTTTTTTTTAACTGCCAAGCAACGGTCTAGTTACAAAAGGGTTAAATGGCAATTAAGTGTTACTCTAACCTAATACCCTTCCGGCGAATTGTCACTCTATACTTTAAACAAAAGACACAGAGTATGATTCAAGCAAAAGAGGGATAGAACCTCAAGCTTTTCATTTCTTTTGATCATTCAGAAATATTTAGAAACTTTAACTTTATATTGTAAGTGAGAAAGAAAAACAAATTTAATTCTACAATTCTTTATTACATTAACATAATATTAAAAATTATATGTATGAAAAAGTCTTTTGTCAGTAAGTTTTTAGTCACATGTCAATAAAATCTGAAGTAAAGTCAATAGTAATGAGTTGTCATGAGTCAAATTTTGCCATTTGTCTAACCAAGCAGCTTATAGTGCCTAATAAACAATGACGCCAAAAAATACAAATGACCAATGCTAGGCCAGTATTCATTGTAATTGACCAATGGTAAAATATAAACTGGGATGTCATTAGTCATGTGTATTGTATGACGTCAATTTATATTAGGCACTATAAGCCGCTTAAAATTTTGTCATTTGTCAAATATAATAATAAAATGGGCTATTGTTACCATTATTAGTTGCAATTTTTTTTCTAATACTAAAACACCTTAAGACTAATTACAAGTTATTTTTTTTAAAAATAATAAGTTAGAATAACAATGGAAGATATTTTAGGTAACTCCTAAGGATCCTTATATTCAAGCAACTGACTGCACATATCTATGTCTATGCAGTCAGCTGTTTGGCCTTAAATGTCCTTTAAAGTCACACAAACATCATCTATCTTCATATATTCAACTAAATTCATATAAGGATGCAAGGTTTTTATTTCTTTCCAGAGCATCTTCGACACTTCTTCCTGAAATATGCAAATATAGTTAGTAAAAAATTTACTTACCAGCTTTAGTGTTTACTATTTTGCAAAGTATTGGGGGTTTGATGGGTATGGGTAAAACTTAATTCAAACAGTGTGTCTAATTGTGCTTGACGCGGGCCATGTTCATAGTGGAAAGAATTAACAAGAAACATCTCAGTACCAAAATTAGTTGGGTTTTCAGAATAATATTGCGTTATTTAAAGTTTGGTTGCCTATTGGGTGTTATTCAGTAAACATCCTAGGATTGGCTACTTCAATGTGTACATAAGAGAGGAAAAGAAGGCTTAAATCTAAGGAATTTTATTTTCAATTTTGAAAATTTTATAGAGTAAGTTTAAATCGTTTTGGTTCTCAGAAAATAAAAATGTAGTTATTTTACTCTTCCAGTGAATGTTTGGAGTGTACCTTACCTGCAATTACACTTTTTACATCCACATCCTCCTTGTTTAGGTTTCCTTCTCCTTCGCCTCTTTGTTGTTGTTATAACTTAAATTTCAACAGAGCTGGATCTTTAAATCAGTTTGATGGTGCGCCATATCGGGGCGCGCCAAATTTCAGCCGATCAAGCGCGGCATTTCACACAATGCTGTGCTCTCATTGGTGGAAAGTTGGATTGCCCCGATATGGCGCACCATCAAAATGATTAAAGATCCAGCTCAGTGTATATTTTATGTTTGTGAGAATAAGGAGATTTTGCTAGATAAAGAAGAATTTTTGTGAATAAGGTAGATTTTGTGAGGATAGGGAAAAATATGTGAGAATAAAGGAGGATATGTGAAATAGGGTGGGTCGATTTTGAAATTTTTTTTCTGAGACCAAAGCGGGGATCTACAAACAATTTTTATGAGTATAATACACCTCTGGATGATTTAAAATTTATCCTAAGTCTTAAAACCGCTGACAACCAGACGTTCAATTGTATAGCTATTCGTAAATGGGTGTCAAAAATGTTTTGAATCAGAACTATGGCTTCATGGTGCTCTCAGGAAAAGCATTGAAGAGTAGAATCAGGAACTTTTAACCGTTTCAAAATATCTCGTTCCAAGCCTGAGAAAATCTCAAAAAACCTCTACAAATTGGACAATTCTCAATAAACCTTTAAAAATGGAGGTTTTTTAGTCATTTCTAAGGCTAGGAATGAGATATTTTGAAACGGACAAAAGTTCCTGATTCTACTACTCAAGGCCTTTCCTGGGAGCACCATGAAGCCATCATTCTGATTCAACATTTTTTTTACAATCATTTACAAATAGCTATACAATTTTATGTCTGGTCGTTGGTAAAAGGTTGGTAAATAAAGGGTAAGGAAGCGAAATATGACTTTGACTGACTTATAGTCGGAAATTTATTATATAACTGGGGAAATGCACAAAAATATTTAGCCCTCTAGCACTAATAGAAATTGAGATAATAAGTAGAGAAGACTTGAATGTCGTCTTTGCATATTTTTTTATTACTGAAATACATTTTAAAGTGGTCGCATTCTAAATATCATTTTTTTAATTCTTGTTTGGTCAGAAATTTTATTTAAGTTCGTTTTATCTGTTGCACATCCCCTCTTTGTCTAATTCCTAATGTGAAAGAAGGGAAAATTTGTAAGAAAAAGATAATATGAGAAATTTGTGCTAAAATACTGCATTCTTAGCTAAAATTAATTGAATCTCATTTAATTCATGGTGAAAAATTGGTGGTAACAAAAGCATCCTGGTTCCTGGTATTTTTACAAGGTTCCTGAATCCAGCAGAACAAATACTTCCCTAAATTCTAGGTTCCTGGTAGCTGGCAACCATCAGTTTTTCCATGTTACCAGCTAACTGTTTGTAGTATAGCTCCGAAAAAGGATTAATACAAGACAAGTGTATTACATTGAGTCAATGAAATAGAAACTGTGTCCATAAACCAACAATACGCAAATTAATCTTATAACTTTCAATTTTCTTATTTACAAATATCTTTTTATGATAAATACCTTTTGAAGTTGTTGTAGTTGGTTTAGTTGATAATGGAGTGGATTTGCTGATTGTTGATGGCATTTCTTTTGAGGATGGACTGTCCTTGTCATCCTTATCGTCTTTACTATTTTTATCTTTTTCTTCTTTAACATTATTATTATCCTTGCCTTTTTTGTCTTTGTCATTGGAACCTTTTACTCCTTGAGAATCTTTGTTTCCTTTTGATTTATTCTCTTTTGTTTGTTTTCCATTTGATACTGTTGATTCTGAATTTTTACCTTTATTTGGATATCTATTAGATTTCTCCCCTCTAGTATGTTTTGGAGTAGGTTTTACTGGTCCTTTAATTGATTTTGATCCTTTATCCGTTTTATCAGAAGGTTTAGTTGATGGTTTCGTGGTTGTTTTCACTTTGTTTTTAGGAGCTTGGGTACTCTTCTTTTTGTCTTTTGTAGTTGATTCTTTTTTCTTTTTATGTGTAGAAAATTTTGGTTTGAGGGTTGTTTTAGCTGGATTTTTTACATTGTCACCTAAAATATTTTGATATTGAGATGACTGGGTTTTTTAATTAAACAATAAAAAACCCAACCCCCTTCCTTATTTGGAAAAAAAATTAATGAAAAAAAAATTATTATATATTATTTTAACATAACAATTTTACCTGAGCCATTTACTTTTTTTTTCTTATTGCCAGTAGAAGTTCCTCCCGTACCAAAACCTTTTGTGCCAGAACCACCACTAGTATTTCCTCCAGTATCAGAACCATTGGAGCCAGAACCATCTTTAGAAGTTCCTCCAGTACCAGAACCATTGGAGCCAGAACCACCTTTAGAAGTTCCTCCAGTACCAGATCCATTGGAGCCAGAACCACCTATAGAAGTTCCTCCAGTACCAGAACCATTGGAGCCAAAACCACCTTTAGAAGTTCCTCCAGTACCAGAACCATTGGAGCCAGAACCACCTTTAGAATTTCCTCCAGTACCAGAACCATTGGAGCCAAAACCACCTTCAGAAGTTCCTCCAGTACCAGAACCATTGGAGCCAGAACCACCTTCAGAAGTTCCTCCAGTACCAGAACCAGTAGAGCCAGAGCCACCACCATTAGTTCCCGAAGAATCTTTTTTTTTCCGTTTACCACCTGAAGAACTGACTCCACCAACTTTTGATTTGGGTGGTGGTGGCTTAGGAGGTGATGGTTTAGGGGCAGGTTTAGGGGGTTTAGGAGGTGATGGTTTCGGGGCAGGTTTTGGGGGTTTAGTGACTATTTTTTTAGGTGGAGGTGGCCGTGGAGGTGAAGGTTTAGGAGCTGGTTTTGGAGGTTGGGTTTTTACTTTAGGAGGTGGAGGTGGTGAGGGCTTTGGTGAAGGTTTTGGTGGTACAGGATTAGGAAATGGAGGTAATGGTATGTAGACTGGTGGTGGAGGTGGGGGTGGTGGCAGTGGACGAGGACGTGGTGGTGGAGGAGGTGGTGGTGGACGAGGACGTGGTGGTGGGGGTGGAGGAGGAGGTGGTGGTGGTGGAGGTGGAGGAGGTGGAGGTGGAGGAGGTGGAGGAGGGGGTGGGGGTGGTGGAGGAGGAGGTGGTGGTGGTGGAGGAGGTGGTGGTGGAGGAGGTGGTCGTGGGGGTGGAGGTGGGGGTGGAGGTGGAGGTGGAGGAGGTGGGGGTGGTGGAGGAGTTGTTTTTTTAAATGGAACAAATCTATTGTTTACTTTATTTTGAATTAATTTTCCAATGGCTGGAAGGCGGACTTGTTGAGGTTCAGGTGTATTACTGGTTCTTACAGGTGGTGGTGCAAGAGTTGATAAAAATGGAACAAATCTATTATTGACATTGGCATTTTGCTCTTCTTTTTCAAGATCATCTGGATTGTAATAATCATCTGATGATTCACCTGGCCATTTCAAGTTATCGATAGCAGCTCCAAGAACTATAAATAAGAAACACACAACATTTTACAATAAAAAGTGATATATCTTACACTATCTTGTAGAGCAAAATAATTTAGTTTTATCCCCCCCCCCCCTTTTTGAAAGAAATGAAAATAATGGAAAGAAGGTCCTTGGAAGAAAAGTATTATCAGATTAGTCTAGGTTAGATGATTTTCGGTAAGGTATCAGGTAATCCTGCATGAATAGGCCTTGCAAGGTTAAGGCTCCTTGCAATGGTTAGGCCTAAATAATGACATGTAATTGATCATAAGGAAAATCATAATTAATGGGTATAATATCTCTAGTAAATATTTATTTCTTAATTTTAGGCCTAGGAAAACGTTCAAATCCCATTTCAAAATAACTTTTTCCCTAACCCCCACCAACCAGTTTTCATTTAGGTTTTCATTGAGTAGGGTTGGTAGTTTGCTAGATATGCTTTCAGAGCATTAATTAAACTATAAGCAATTAAAAGATTTTTAAATGAAAATTACCAGAAAAACTTGCATTAAGTCCAAGACCTAAGAAAAAGGTACAAAAAAGTTGTTGAAACTTCATATTAATAATTTTGAAGAAGTTTCATTGTTGAAGAAATGATGTAAACTAATTTAAATGTTACAAAATTCATTACAACATTACATTTTTATGGTGTATAGCTATTCTGTAGGTTCTTACATTAAATTTTCAAGGGAGTTAAATTCTTTTTTTTAACAGAAGATATTGAACCCTTCACGCTGGACATATACTTAAGCTAGGAAATGATCATAGAGTTGCTACACTTTCTAAGATGAACCTATTCGATACAGGATTCATCATACTAAGTTTGAAATCGATAAGACAATTCTAACATGCCTAAATAAACGATAAGAGCTATCCATTACGGACGTACAGACGGACCTTCTCATATCTAATGATGTACAAATTGATTCCTACTGCTGCTATACCAGGGCGCGACATATATAGAGTAATGGGAATGCCTTGGCTCGAAGCAGTTGCTTCTCAATTCCATGCACAGTTAGGACTTACAGACAAAAATCCACCAACGTAACATATCATACTTGTTTTAAAACACATTAAAAAACTTTAATTTTACAAATGTTTCACTTTTATCCCTTGAACATGATTGATTTAATATATCATAAAGTCAAATAAATCAATAACTTTAGAAAAATTTTTGTTTCATAATATTACTTTAAGATATTCTTGTGGCTGCGCCAATAGCCTCTTGGGAGCCCTGATAACGGTCAGAGCTGTTGAAAAATTGCTTACATGTAACGTCTTATTTTTAACAACCTTGAGGACATTTATTGAATTTTGATTGGTTGATTCATTTAGTTGAGTGTCCAAACATTTCAACCAATAATTATCATCTACAAAAGTGGTAATTTTGTATATCACCATTGGGGATGTACATCAATTTATCGGCCATTGTCTTATCCCTTTAGATTCCTGCTTGGTACATAACCCATTAAGAATATAAATATAGAGTTATTACTATGGCTTCGAAACCTGTTAATAAAATAAAAATCATAAAATCAATGCCAATTTTGTTGGACGGGCCTTCGATCCCTCGGGGCCAACAAAACTGGTATTAATCTTTTTAGTTTCAATTCGACTATCCGCAAAAAGCTGTCTACAATATGATGCGACAAATAACTATTCCTAATGTGAGGTTCCGTGAATGATACCTTCTTATACAACTGGAAAGGAGAATATGCGCTTGTATGGGTCAGCTTGCTTTCTTTCTAGGCTATATAACATTACATGAAGGGAGGGGACATTGGGGGCTGTTTATTACAATTGTCCCCAAATTTATATTATACAGTTTACTTATTCGCTGACTTTTAAGGACTTTTATTAATCTTTATTGCTTCAATTATTTGAGTGTTCAAACGTTTCAATCACTAATTGTAATCTACATAAGGGGTAATTTGTGTATAATCATTATGAAATGAAAAAGTTATGAATAATAAAATATTTTTTAATAAGAGGGGGGGGGGGAAATTAAATGTTGATGTATACCCAAACCCTGTAGCCCTGATTACTCTAAACGTATATGCGGCTACTGCAACATATTAAATAAAAATAGAAAGCAAAATACAAATAGTTTAATTTTCAGTTTTAGATTATTTGCAGACTATTATGAATTGAGTTTAATAAGTGAAACAAATATACAAAAATTATCCCATTTTATACTATTGAGGTTTTTTGTCTCAATATTATGATTTCGACTACATAACTGATTTAATCATCCCATTTTTGTAAGGGTCATTCTTTTCCAGGGGCGAGGGTGGTCGCCTCTCTCCACTTTTAAATTTTAGTTTAAAACGAAAAATTGGGGGGGGGGGGGAGTGGGCATTTCTATTAGAGGCGTTTTCAAAACCTCCATAAAATTAATTATATACCCTCCCAGGATGTATGAGAAGCTACGCTGTAAATTAGAACTATATCAGTCTGGCGGTTAGCGAGTAAAACAGACACATCAGACATCCTGTTACTTTGATACATGATAATGTATAAGGACCCCCTACTACTAGGCTAGCCTTTGAAAATTTATAGGGTTTTTCTTTTTGTGCTCTGAAAAACAAAACACTTTGTGCCAATGAATATCATTATCTAAACGATAAAAGGCTTTTATAAAGTATTTCCAGATAAAAAAAAAAATTTTTTGGAGTAGGATATGTCCTAAAGGGCTAAGTGAACCCATTCAATAAAGAATTCAAGATTACAGATAAATAAAATATATCAAATATGACAATGAAAGTGGTAAGTTATTTTTTTTTATTTTGCCTCATTTATTAATTTCTCAGTTTTTAACTATTTTTTTTTACTTTTTTTGTATTTTATAATTAACAAGGAAGACAACATCCATAAAAGCGAAGCTCTGAAACGGTAGGACAAACCGACATTAACACTTGTATAGTGTCAGAACTGAATAATCAGAAAATAAATGAATAAGAGTCAAAGCAAAATTGTAAGTAAATTTGTTGAAAAACTTCTTGATACAGGATAATATTTACGGACATACTTACATTTTTAGAACTTGATTTTAGAGTTGCTTTGCTTTTAATATTGTACTTTGTTGTCCCATGAATCAATATACCAAAAATCAGAACAATCGAATAATTGGATCACTTAAAAATTTGTTGTAAAAAAAGTAAAAAATCAACATGTTTAAAATGGACATATGGACATTCTGGTAATGATTATAGAGTTGCTAAGCTTTCTAAATCGTATCTATCTACCACAGGAATCACCATGCAAAGTTTTAAATCGATAGGACAATTATAACATGCCTAAATTAACGGAAAAAACTATCTGTCTCGGACGGACGGACGGACGGACGGACGGACCGACCCTAATTATAGAAAAGCTTCGCTTTTAAAAACTAGATTGGTTATTTTTTAGGGAATGGATCATTTAAAATCTGAAAAAGATGGCATAGTGTCAGACGATAAATATGCAAATAGGTAAAAAAAATCTGTATTTTAGTTTATTGTTTTATTTATCTAACTATCAACATCTAGGGGCTCTGTATTTAAAGTTGGATATGGGAAAAAATAGCATAAAACTATCCTATGGCTTAATTAAAAAAAACAGAATATTCAAACCAGGTCCCACATGAAGCTTTCCTTAAAAGGAGAACAAAATCAGTTGAGTAGTTATACATTTAGCTAGCTTCAGACAAAAAAACGTACTGCTTTATATAATAGAATAAAAATATTGTAAGCTTATTCCTAAAGACTTATTATACCCTTTAAAAGTTCAACATTAAATATTAAGTCAAGAATGTAACTTTTTTCTGTTAAGCATTTTTGTTTAATGAGTGGATTTGGGACCGTGTTGTTTGAATGCATTATTCTGTTGGATGACAATATTTAACATCAATTGTTTAGAGATCAAAATACGAAGAAAGAGCAGCTATACAAAATAGTAACAGATGAGATTTATGGCAGGCATATGGTAGCTGCTAGAAATATCAAGGTATCTATCTATCTATCTATCTTCCTGTCTGTCTATCAAAATAGCTAGCAGTATACAAAATAGTAACGGATGAGATTTATGGCAGGCATATGGTAGCTGCTAGAAATATCAAGGTATCTATCTATCTATCTATCTGTCTGTCTATCTATCTATCTATATATCTGTCTTTCTATTTAGATAGCAAGCAGAATAGAAAATAGTAACAGACGAAGTAATAGTGGTAATAGTGTCTGTCTATCTACCTATCTTTCGATCTATATATCAAAATACAAAATAGTAATAGACGAGACTTTTGGCCGGCATATTGTAGCTGCTAGAAATATCAAGATATCTATCTATCTGCCTGTCTGTCTATCTATATATCTGTCTTTCTATTTAAATAGCTAGCAGTATACAAAAAAGTAACTGATGAGACTTATGGCAGGCATATGGTAGCTGCTAGAAATATCAAGGTATCTATCTATCTATCTATCTGTCTATCTATCTATTTGTATATCTAATTAAACATTAATCTCTATGTATGTCTATCATTCTGTCTAATATTTACAAATATCTAGTACCAGTCCGATAGACGTCCAAAGGTTGGGGTAAAGGAATGTCTAACTTTGAAATCCCTCAAAATTTGATGCTGTGAGTATTGGTGCAAAAAATATGACGTAACAAAAAAAATTAGCCAATGAGAGGCCACTATAAATTTTACCATTGGTCAATAACGGCCTCTCATTGGCTATTTTTTTTGTTACGTCATATTTTTTGCACCAATACTCACAGCATCAAATTTTGAGGGCCACTATAAATTTTACCATTGGTCAATAACGGCCTCTCATTGGCTAATTTTTTTTGTTACGTCATATTTTTTGCACCAATACTCACAGCATCCAAAATTTTGACTACATTAGATTATCCCCCTCAAACCTTTAAAATCTCTTACTTAACCCCCACAAAATGAAATGCTTTGACATCGCTGGCTCTCTTTGTTATATAAAATGATGTGAAATACTTATGAGCAAATTTTAATTGTTATCTTTTTATGCCAGGTTGGAGAAGTAATTCTGGTGGATGAGCCTGTGACAATGGGACCTATGTGTGCCACAGGTAAACAAATTAGATAAATTATCAGATTTGATAGATAGGTCCGGTTGATAGATAGATAGATAGGTTGATAGATAGATAGATATATAGATTGATTGATATACAGATACATGAGCCCGTGTCAATGGAACCAATGTGTGCCACAGGTATACAAATTAAACATGTTATTAGATTGGTAGATAGATTTTGATAGATAGATATATAATTCTGGTGGATGAGCCTGTGACAATGGGACCTATGTGTATTATTTATACAAAAATACAGTCATACTTAAAGTAACCGCCATAGATACATCTAACACAGGCATTTATACATCCAAAATTGTCAATTTTACATCTATTTCTTGCCAATTTTACATCTAAACTTTTTTATATGTCATAAATACATCCTATACATTTTAATATACATCCATTATAGAAAAATTGCTGCTCAAATTGATTTCACATTGCCTCACAGGACCACTGAAATTTTAAAAGTCAATGAAAGGACAATAAAAGAATTTTAAATTTGATATTAAAGTGTATAAAGTTTTAATCACTATATCGAAATTTATTTATCTTTTTATGTACTAATTGCTGGAAAATAAATTTACCATTTTAAAAGTCAGGGATAAGATAATGGAAGAAAATTTAAATATAATATTGAAGTGCATAAAGTTGCAGACAAGGGTTAATAATTAGGGATGTGAAATTGGCAAGAAATAGATGTATATTTGACAATTTTGAATGTTTAAATGCCTGTGTTAGATGTATATTTGTCAGGGTACCTACGATATATGGCAAATTACTGTCGAATTTACATCCAGACAAACAATTTTGACAAAAATACATCCACTGTATTTCTGCCAGTTGCAGGAACGGCAACGTCCCATGTTTATACCTGATTATTATCTTTGGAGACTGTTGTAGGTACTACGGCACTAAAATAACAACTAATGTAGAAACTAATCCTTTCACAACAGCCTTTGTTGTCTTGAAGTCCTAACTGTTAATGGCAATTAGATGCGTCTGTTTTGCGACAAGGCATTCCCCCTAATTTTAATATTATATGGACCAACTGAGAAACCAGCAGTAGATACAAATTTTAATGTATTTAGTTGTTATTAGGCTTTAGCCCAGAATACAATTCATCACTTGCTACGACATGCAGGATAAAAGTTCAATATTCTGGTCTAAATATCTCAGACTTAATCATAAAATTTAAATTGCTCCTTATTCGCTCTAGAAATCACCATTTAAAAGACCCATTGCTCAAACTGCTAAAAAAACAATATGCTTATATAGTTATTAAAGAAAAATATGTTAAAAATAATATAAATCTAACTGTACAAAATATTATTTTTTTTAAATCACTATTTTTTTATTTAATTTTCAGGAGTAGAGCCAATTTGTTTATCTTGTTATACTGTGCTAACAAATAAAAACTATACATGTCAGGTGGGTGATTAATAATACAGTCATTCTTTTGTTAACTAGTGACCCTTTTAATTACCGCTTTGAAAATAAAATAGGTAATGTAAAGGTATGTCTTTCCATATTTCATTAAAACAGAGGGTTTTTTGGGAATTGGGGATTTCACACCCTTACCAAACCAATAACCTTTTCTTAAATCATCGCTAATCTGCCATGAACATTGTTCGATTAAACCGTTTAATAGATCTCTCAACACAAACACATACACACAACTTTTTACTTTACAAAAGAAAGTGCTAATGTCCGTACGATGTAACCTGCTTGGACTTTGATCCATTTACACTATTTCATCAATTACCTAACCTAATAATTTCAGTTAAACTAATATGGCCAATTATGCAATTAAATTAAATCAATTAATCTTTTTTCCCATATCGCTTCGAGACCGATTAACCCATTAGTGCCGAACTTCCCCCCTGTCGTCAGAATCGCTTCAAATTTTAAACACAGCTTCCTTAAGGGATTGTAAGACATTTGTATTTTTAGATTTTTTGATTTGTGGCATACCAAAGAAGTTTTTTTTTGCGTCGTTTCCGACGCATTCGGACTAATCATTTTTCCCATGCGTCTATTATGTACCATATCGGACTAATCATCTTAGGCTTTTACTGTATAATCTATTAGTTGCTTCGCCCCTAACCTCTAGGGTGGGTGGGGAATGTCAGAAAAATAGCATAAAGCCATCCCAAGATATTTTTAAAGCTTTCCTGATAAGTAAAACCAATTCAGACCCGAAATTTCTATAATCTTTAGCTTCAGACAAAAATCTTACTACTTTATAGTATGGAACACTATACTAGCAGCGGTTACGCCCCTAGAGGCATTAAGGGACCCTTGGGTTGGGGGGGAGTCAAACACCCTCTTTTACTTACAGTTTTTAGAGAAAAATTGATAAAAAAATTTGAGAGGGGTTTATTATTTTCTAGGGGTGATTTCTCCTAGGGCGGTTGTGGTACTCTCCCCCAAAATAGTTATAAACCTTACCAGGTCCTATGAGGAGCTACCATGTAAAGGAGAACAATATCGGTTCAGTGGTTAGTGAGATCCCTTTGTACACGCAGACACATATATATAGAATGTATATCCTGTTACTTTATTTTAAGGATGTACATAACACAGATACTTTACAATCAGTGTCTGTCTGTACGTCCATTCGTCTGTATAAAACAATTCAGAATATAATTATTTGGTACTAGTAGCTACGCCCCTAGAGGCCTTTAGGGGCACTTGAGATGGGGAGAGGTCATTGAATTCAACAACAATATTTGTGTTTTAGATTTAAAAAGAATTAATTTAATTAAGTTAATTCTTTTTTTTTGTGTTGGCGATTTCTCTTTGGTTTTTTTTAAGGGGCTATTTCTCTTTGGAGGGTGGTGATACTCTCCCCCAAAATAATTATAAACCTTACCAGGTTCTATGAGAAGCTACCATGTAAAGGAGAACCATATCGGTTTAGTGGTTAGTGAGATCCCTTAGTACACACAGACACATGTAGAATGTATATCCTGTTACTTTATTATAAGGATACATCACACAGATACTCTACAATCAGTGTCTGTCTCTACGTCCATTCGTCTGTATAAAACAATTCAGAATATAATTATTTGGTACCAATGGCTACGCCTCTAGAGGCCTTTAGGGGCACTTGAGATGGGGAGAGGTCATTGAATTCAACAACAATGTTTTTTTTATTTTAGATTTAAAAAGAATTAATTTCATGTAGTTTATTCTATTTTTTCTTGTGTTGGTTGTTTTTTTTAAGGGGCGATTTCTCTTTGGAGGGTGGAGGTAACTTCCCAAAAAATAGTTATAAACCTTCCCAGGACCTATGAGAAGCTACAAAGTAAAAAAAGAAGCATATCAGTTAAGCAGATACACAGAGAGATATCCTATCACTCTATTACAATGCTTTAGCTAAGAAATATGATTTTGTCGACAATTATATTGAACAACCCAATACATGACAAACCCTCGCCCCCCCTCCCAGCCCCTGTTAGTCCCCAAAGTTTAATAATAACTTTTTCTTATTTGTTGTCTTGCCAACTTTGGGGAATTGTATTTGTATTTTGATTGGTTGGTTTATTAAGTTAAGTGTCCAAATGTTTCAACCACTAAATGTAATCTACAGAAAGATTTTATGGTATAATAGCCCTGAGTAAGTACATCAATTTATCGGCCATTGACTTATTACTTTAGATCCCTAACAAAT
The DNA here is from genome assembly GCF_053477335.1 of Acartia tonsa. Lineage (NCBI taxonomy): Eukaryota > Metazoa > Arthropoda > Copepoda > Calanoida > Acartiidae > Acartia > Acartia tonsa. Next base: position 6,301,937 of record NC_137272.1, on the reverse strand, counting down.
ACATTTCTTAGTTGTAGTGTAGTTGTTAATTAATTGGATGCAATTGTGTATATACAGACGGACGTATATACAGACAGACCATAATTGTAGATTATCTGCGCTATTTTCATGAATCCCTTAACAGCTAGGCTGCAATAAAAATTACAGAAGTATAAACATATTTACAGTCTTTAATTGGCTGTAATTTTGATATATAGACAGACATACATACATTCACTAGTTGTAAGGTAGCTATTATTTATTTGGATGCAATTATGGAAATACAGACAGGTGGACGTACAGACAGACCCTAGTTGTAGATTATCTGCGCTACTACTTTTATATCCTTAAAATAAAGTAACAGGTTATTGTATGTCTTTGTGTGTGTATCAAAGGACCTTGCTAACCACTGAACCTATATGGTGCTCCGTTACATGGTAGCTTCTACTAGGTCCTGGTAAGGTTTATAGCTATTTTGAAGGAGGGTACCACCCCCATCCCGAGATAAATCACCCCTAGAAAATAAAAAAAAAAAATTTGAAAAAAAAACTTTTTCTTTAAAAAATTGTAATTGAAAGAGGGGATTTGACTCCCCCCGCAACCTAAGGGCCCCTAGATGCCTCTAGGGGCGTAGCCGCTGCTTGTATTGTATTCCATACTAAAAAGTAGTAAGGTTTTTTGTCTCAAGCCAAAGATTACAGAAATTGCGGGTCTGAATTGGTTTTACTTATCAGGGAAGCTTTATAAACACCTTGGGATGGTTTTGTGCTATTTTCCTGACATCCCCCACCCACCCTAGAGGTAAGGGGCGAAGCAACTAGCAGATTATAGGAGATTATACAGTAAAATTCTAAAATGATTAGTCCTATAAGGTCAAAAAGGACGCAATGGCTAAAATGATTAGTCCGAATGCGTCGAATACGACGCACAACAAATTATCAAAAAAAAGTATGTAAACTAACTAAAATTAAAGAAAACTTAGCAGAAACTAAAAATATATAATAAATGCTATAATTAATTATAAATAAGTATGTTTTAATTCATTAATAGAAAAAAGTTAGACCTGGTGTGGAAATTTTTTCCTATTTTTTCCACCTCTGCCATGAAAATATGATTTCATCTGGTCATCGAATTAAGTGAGAGGCCAAGCAATGTAGAGGACAAAACTTGAAGCTCTATTCAGTTATTTACAAACATTTAAAAAGAACAGCACAAAAAAATAGAGTGATAGTATAGGTTTGAATTTGTGCGTCGTTTAAGACCCTATTGTCATTAATGGGTTAATATCCGGTAAATTAGAACCGGTTCTAAGCCATACTAAAAATTATATCTAGCATTGTATGATATACAGTTTTCTACGAACATAAAAATGTACATTAATGAGAATAAAACCAGTTTTTTAGTCCGTGTCTTCAGCCATGGGGCTAGAAAACTGGTTTTGACTTTACAAGTGTACATTTAATATCCACAGAAAGTTGGTTATAATACGATGCGAGAAATAACTAATGTCTTCTTTAGATATGTGGTTGGCCAATGTGCAATGAAAAATGTGCTAAGAACCCAGTCCATGTTAATCAAGAATGCAAAGTTTTTAAGGTAAAAAAATGTTTTAGTAATTTCAATTTTCTTTTCTAATCCTATTTGCAGATAGAATGGTTAAAAAACATAGCTTTTGTCCTAATGTAATGGTTATTTAGAAATGGAGAGTAAAATATTTCATTTCAATCAACTAACCTTTTAATTTTTAGTATTGTAATTTAGTTATTTTTCGCATCGTATTACAGACAACTTTCCAGGGATATAAAAATAAAAAGATTAAGATTAAAACCATTATACGATGCTAGACATAATTTTTCCGTATGACTGAGAACCGGTACTAATCCATCGGATATCAATTGGTTTCAAAGCAATACTGGCTAGAAGTTTATTTTGCTCGCATATCATATCAAACGCTAGTTTAAGGTCAAGCTTACATAAATTATTACGATTATTTTTGGGATAGCTATTTTATTGGAAAGGCTGGCAAATGGTGTTTAAAAATGGATAAGTACTCTATGCATCCCTTTATGATCTAGATAACAATCTATATTTATGTTTCCCTAATCAATCGCTTTATAGATATTCATCCATTTATTAAATCATCTATCATTCCATATATCTATTTAATCTATACTCATTTATCATTCTGCTTATCTATCTATTCATATAGTTATAAATTAGTCTATTAGCCATCTATCTTTTTTATTTATATATTCATCTACATAGCCATAAATCTTCCTATCTATGTAGGAAAATGGAGTGAAAGTAAACGCAAAAGACTTTGATTATACAGGCGAAGAACCTTTGTATTCAGTGATTTCAATTATTAGAGCATTCGCTTTGAAATTATATAATCCAGACAGGTAACATGGAGTTTCTTCTAGCACAACTACTCTATAACTAAAGTACTTTCAAACGACCAACAAACAATTATTGCAACTGTCTTTCGGTTCAAATTATTTTTGCCTTCATGCATATTTGTCCTTCTTAACGATCGCGTTTTTTTTATAAGAGATGCCCTTCTTTACATAGTGTCGGTCCATCCATCGTTCAGAATTTAGGGATGTTACACTTGTCTTGAACTTCAACAATAATTCCTGTAACGGTTAGTGACAATTTAGAAAGCGAAGCAATTCTATTATCAACACCATAGAGTCTATATGACCAATTTGATTATAATTATTTAGGGGTTTCTTACAAATAATTATTTGCATGATCTGACTAGTAAGTATAGATATTAAACATGTTATTATATGCAAAGTTAATTATTTTGATATTAATTTAGAATAAAATATTATCAGGTGGTCTTTAATATGGAGTTTGATGTCACATAATGAAGAAAGGAGAAAAAAGGTGATAAGATACATTTCTAAGTTGGCAATTTATCAATAATTAGCGGCTACGTCCCTAGACGCCTCTAGGGGATTAAGAATTTTTAATTCAAAAAAATTCCATGGGGAGTGTTAATTTTTTCTAGTGGCGATGTCTCTTGAGAGGGTGGTGGTACCCTCCTTCAAAATAATTATAAACCTTCCCGGGACCTACCCGTAAAGGAGAACCATAACAGTTCAGCGGTTAGCGAGACCCTTAGGTACACAAACAAACAGACTTCCTGTTACTTAAATTTTAGGATTCTTTAAAGCTTTATGAAAATAGGGATATAATAATATGATATGGAAATACAAGGCTTTTAGGGGCGGGAAGACGGTAAAACGATGATAACTAGTTACAAAAAATATATATTTGCCATTTAAAAATATTAAGATGTATAAAACATGCTTTTGATGCTGAAAATATGTTACTTTTTTTAGAGATACTGGAATAAAAGGCATGATATGGTTATCAAACTTATAAGGTAAATATTTTTTTTATTTTAAAGTATAAAAAATTGGTTTTATCGGCTGTTACTTCAGGTAGACTGTTGAATTTTTTGAAGATCTCCTTTTTTAAAGAGCATCTAATATATTACTTAGTTGGTCCTTTAGTTGATCGGCCATGTTTCAAAAGTTTTCATTTCATGATTTTCTACAATGTATCATTCCTTTTTTATCTTTCTCTCATATTTATAATCTCTGAACAACTGCTTTATAACTCACTCTGTCCGTTTGTCCATTCGTGATTTTCTTATGCTACTAGTTGTCATCCGTATTTATATTTCAGAGAGGATCTTGGAATGAAAAGCATCAGCATTGAGATTATTGACACAATCATGGGAATATTTCTGGTTAATGATTTTGAAATCACACAGCCGGTAGGACTTTCTATCAGATACAGAGAGAGGACAATGGGCTGTTTATTGCACTAGTTCCCAAAGATTTATAATAACGTTTACTTTATCATTGGCTTTATAACTTTGGAAACTTTAGTGAATTTTGATTGGTTGTTTCATAAAGCTAAGAGTTAAAACGTTCTAACAACTATTTTTAATCTAAAGATGGTGTAATTTTGTAACATCATTGGGGATGTACATCAATTTATCGGTCAATGTCTTATCCTTTAGATCCCTGCTTTTTCATATATTAGCGGCTACCTATGTAACTTTTTGGGTTGGGGGGAGTATGATGGTTCTTTTCTAGAGGCAATTTCTATTGGGAAGGAGGAGGTAACCTCCCCAAAATTTGTTAAAAACCTTTCGTTTTAAAATGGTTTTGAAAAAGGCCAAATTTCATAGGGTTGCCTAGGATCTATGGTGCCTAATATCTTGTTTTGTACCTATGTTTTGCTTTATATATACGTAATGAAATCGAAACCCTAATTCCTAGGCTATCCTTTTCTTTTTCTATACATTTTCTTTCTTTATCTATCTATCTGTTTTCTCAGAACTTTTATTTCAGAATAAAACAGAGGATGGACACATATCCAGCAATAAATCAAATATTAGAGGTAACACCTTAGCATATTGCCTGGTTTCATTTAAAGAGATCATCTAGGGGCTTGTAATAGAATGCCATCCCCACTATATGTAGGTAAATAGAGAAAGTCGCTCAAAAAAAGACATGTGACGTCATAAAAATAAGTGATTATACTTTTCTTTTTAAGGGGGTTTCTCTCCCACTTCTCCTCTCATCTCCCTCATGTTTATTGACGTCACATTGAGCGACTTTCTCTATTAAGTAACATCCATAAGACGATCAACCCTTTGATTGCACAAACCATTATAATAAAGACCTTATTGTGAATGGTAATAAGTTACACCTGAACAAGGGCCAAATCATTCCACTTACTGCCACTTGTAGTGTCACGCGCAAGACATTGTTGCAGTAGGTGTGGACTCAAACCCAGGCAGGCATGCTAGCATTAACTCTGCTGCTGCTGGTTAACATCTTAGCAAAAGTCTAATGTTACTTTTCAATTAGTCTCCTTTAAGGACACACAGACTTCGCCATTTTGAAGTTCTTTAAACTTTAAAGGTAATTTAGAAAAGAACAGAAAAAATGAGTAAAAAAAGCCAAAGCACTATTATTTTTTTTAAATCAAAATGTCTGAAACACTATTAAGATTTTTATCATTTTAATTTAAGGTTTGTACAGTATAGCAAGTATACCAAACCATAGTTGTATCTGTAATACGGTACATACTTTTACAGATGACGGTACTTTCAGGTAAATAAATGTTTTTGTAGTGAAACTTAAAGGGACTGGGTAATATTTTTTGGATGATTTTTTTGTTATACTTTTTTTGAGTTATATCGTTAGAAAAAAAAGAACACAGTATTAGTGTCTGACTGATTATGACGTAACAAAAAAAATTAGCCAATGAGAGGCCACTATAAATTTTACCATTAGTCAATAACGGCCTCTCATTGGCTAATTTTTTTGTTACGTCATAATCAGTCAGACACTATTACTGTGTTCGAAAAAAATTTGGGTAAAAGGGTTAGGGCCCACCGTAGGGATTAGAGAATAAGAACGAATTTTAGATTTCTTTTAATAATAAAGTGTTCTCTTGGCAATTTGGAGGAAAGCGCTAGACTTTGTTATTTTAGGATACTCAACAAAGTGGCTGAAAAAATAAGCAAAGCGATGTCATGAAAGGGAGAGATTAGAGGAGAAGTGGGAAAGGAAACCCCTTAAAAGAGATGGCTCATCACACTGCTCATCTTTGTCAACCACTTTGCCGAGTCTCTTATTTTAGAATAGATGTAAAAATCATTCTTAATTGAATTTGTTGATTTAGAATGACCGTACGAGCTAGTCAGATTATTAAGAAGGATGAAGATATAACACATACTTATGTTGATCCTTTAGAACCAATATTACATAGGTAAGTTAAGGTGATGAAAGGAATACCCTAGTGATTCCTTATACAACAAAGTGAAGCGAATCATCTCTATAACCAAGTCCTGAAAATGTGAGTATGCCCTTTAAATAGTATCCTATATTTAAGTAGTTTTGTATCAAATTTACTTAAAATTTATATACATTTATATTCTGCTTATGAATAATCAGGAATCTGTTTTGTCACTCTACAAGTGTAAATGTTCATTTGCTCTACCATTTAAGTTCCTTGCCTTTATAAATGTTATGATCCTTGTTTTATATTGATTAGTTATTGTTAAAAAAAAATTTCTTTACAACATTACAAAGCTCGAAATTGATTTTTTTTATTGTAATGCCAACTGTGATATTTATTATAAGTTTAAATATTTTAGGCAAGAACTGTTGACAATTGGTAAATTCTTTCAATGTCAGGTAATTCAATTATTTCAGCTTTTAATTTAGTTTGGTCACAAAATTAATATATTATTATCACTTGTTTGTTGCACCAGATTTTCTTGTACTCTGATAAGTGTTTCTCGCAGCTGGCTAAATTAACGTAATGTTGTTGTTGTTGTAGCCATGATTCTCTGAAGTTAGGACTCAGATGCACACGGAGACTGGAAGTGAGAATTTTTTGGCCAATCTTAGATTGGTAAGCTTCGCGCACAGCTGATTGTATTCTATGTTACATTACAAGCTTACTCGCAATTCTCGTGGAAGCTACTCAATTATTACATCACCCTGGCCTAGAGTGTTGGCAGGTGTTCCATATTAAGCCACCCTAATTAATGGCACTCTCATATGAGGAGCATGGATGAGGGAAAGCATGATTAGAGCTGCTTGATTTGTAGAATCCTAACTTCCTACAAATCTCCCCCCTTACAACCCTAGGGCATCTTAGGGAAGGTTGCGTGATCATAATCTGAAATTTGCGACAGCATTTTTTGTCAACCAAGTGCAAAGTGCTATGTGGGGACTTGAACTCGGTTTCTCCCAACCACAGCGTAGTGCGCTAACCACTACAATATGGGACACCCCTAACGTAATTTACCCCCCCCCCTCCTCCCTTTTACTTGATGAACAAACTGACGAATAAATGAGGTCCATATTAGTAAGCTACATTTTCGGCATCCAACATATTTAGTTAACTAGTTAGTTTATATAAGTTGGAAGGTATTTAATTGTTAGAGGGAGATTTGAAATCTGCATCAAATTTTAAGGATTTTTTTTTATAAAATCCGTTTTTTGTATAATTCCCTATCTAAAAGCGGAAATACAATTTAAGTTCATAAACTTTGACCAATAGGATAGGTGGATTGGAAACTACCTGCGCTCTAATTGGTTGAATGATGTGCGACACTTAAGCTTCTCCAATCAGAGCGCAGATAATTTTCAATCCACCAATCACAGATGTCAAAATTAATTAACTTAAATTGTATTTCCGCTTTTAGATAAAGAATTATACAAAAAACGAATTTTATAAAAAATCCTTAAAATTTGATGACGATTTTAAAACTCCCTCTGACATTAAAATTCTTTCCAACTTATATATCTTATTGAACATGATTTGTAGATTTGTATAATATTGCAGAGAGAGAGGGGGCAATGGCTTATAATAATGTTTTATTATTCGTTGTTTAACAACTTTTGGGACTTTCATTGAATTTTGATTGTTAGGTTCATCAATGTGAGTGTTCAAACGTTTTGTCAACTAATTTTAATCTACAGACAGGGTAATTTTGGATATCATCATTGCGGATGTATATTAATTCATCGGCCATTGTCTTATCACTTTGAACCCTGATATAATTATGAAAATTTAGTGTCCCCGATGTGAAAATAAGAACGAACTTGGTACCAACTCAAGTGCTTGCATTTGTCCATCATGTAGAAAGGTAGAAAAGAAACCAGTTTATACTAACAACGAAATTAATTCGAAAAAATCACAAAACCTTTACGAAACAGCGTATAGTGTCCTATAAGAATGACGTCATACAATACAAATGACCAATGATAGGCTAGTATACATGGTAATTAAAAAATCTAAATTGTATATTGGCCTATCATTGGTCATTTGTATTGTATGAAATCATTTTTATTGGACATTATACGCTTTTTGAACCTTTATGTGATTTTCAGCTGTCGTTAGGTTGGAAGCAACACATAGTAGAATTGACGACCTTTTTATCCGCTCCCTAATCATCATTTTAGATTTATTTGGCTTGTATTCCTGGGTATAAACTATATTTCTATTAAGCATTCTTTTACATATTCAAATATCCAATGATACGCCAATACACAGACTAAATTACCAATGGCAGTATTGATTTTGATTTACCAATGTCAGGCCAGTATGACGTCATTTTTAATTTTAAAAATAATCTAGTCAATTTTCTTTCTTAATTTAATATTCTAATGTTCAATGATAAAATTAATTTAATGAAAAAATTTAGGGTATACTTTTACCACAAGATGTTACTGATATGTCCTCAGACTGGCTCTGTAATAAATGCAAGGCAACCCAATCATCGGAAAAAATTTCAAGGTTTTTTTTTAAAATTAATTAAAACTAAAAAAAGATCATAGAAAATAATATAAAAGCTTTACTTTATATCCTAAAAAATATTCTAAAATATAAAGTATTAATTTGTTTGAAGCTTAAGATTATAATAACTACTTATTGAGTTCTCCTTTTTAAGTAAGCTTCGCATATGTCCGTGGATGGTTGTAGGCTAAGTTATTTTCAAATTAAAGCTCTTCATCACATTAATAATGTGTGAAATAATATTTTTTTTAGATCTTAGTTTTAATTAATTTTAGAATTTACAACGCCATAAAGTCAAAAGCAGATGATTTAGAATACGACCCTAGGTAAAAAATTCATATTCATTTTATAAATGTTAAAAAAATATATCCAAAAACCAATATCCTTATAATAAAGTAACAGGATGTTTGTCTGTTTGTGTGTACCGAAGGATCTTGTTTAACCGCTGAACCGATACAGGGTAGCTTTTCGTGGGTTTATGACTTTTTTGAGGGAGGGCACAACCACCCTCCAAAGAGAAAACGTTCTTAGAAAAAAATTAACCCCCTACAAAAAAAAGATTTATTTTTACTTCCTTTTACTTTTTTTTTAAATCGAAAATAAAAAAAAGGTTATCGAATTCAACTACCTCCTCCTTAAGTGCCCCTAGAGTACTAGGGGCGTAGCCGCTAGTAATCTATAATACAAAGTAGCTTGATGTCTGTCCGTCCGTCCGTCTGTCCCTTAAGATCTCGGTAACCACTGAACCTTTCGAATTCTACTCTTCAGGGTATATACCTTTTGGTCCTGTGGTGGTTTTAAGCTATTTTCATGGGGGTGGGAGTGGGACACCCCAAACCCCCCAAAATTGAAATTCTCACCCCCCCTCAAAAAAAAATATTTGGGGGGAGAGTAAGGTTCGGAGCACCAGAATTTTTTTTATTTTTTTTTTTAAACTACCTCATGGGGCAAAGCCCCTAGAGGCTAGGGGCGTAGCCGCTAGTAATGAACTAATGAAGTATAAAAATTTGTAAAGGAACCCAGAAAAATGTAACATTCCAGCCCATGAAGCTTTTCTCAAAAAATATGGTCAGGTAAGGTTATCCTTATAATAAAGTAACAGGATGTGTGTTTGTGTGTTTGTTTTTGTTCCGAAGGATCTCGCTAACCACTGAACAGATCGGGTTCTCCTTAACAGGGTAGCTTCTCATAGAGGCTATACCAGGAATGATTTTCTTTGTACCCTTTGAGGATTATATGCAGGGAGGGAGGGAGGGGTCACTGGACTGTTTTTTTGCTAATCCCCAAAGTTTTATAATAACGCTCAGTTAATCAACTTTTGGTACTTTTATAATTTTGATTGGTTGCTTCATCAAGTTAAGTATGCAAACGTTTTAACCACTAATTGTAATCTATAGAAGGGTAATTTTGTGTATCATAATTGGGAACGTACATCAATTTTTCGGCCATTGTCTTATCCCTTAAGATCCCTGATTATATGACTAATTAAAAACATTTTAAGATTCTGCATGGTAATCATATGTTGATGATAACAGTGAAGTATAACCTGGCCAAAATGTATGGTAGGATGGAGGGTTATAAAGCTGATAGTCTGACAGGTACAAATATTCATGGAGGGACAGTTCATTGGACTGTATATTTCAATCGTTCCCAAAGTTTAATAATAATCCTTTTCTTATTCGTTGTTTGAAAAACTATGGAGACTTTTGTTGAATTTTGATTGGTTTTCGTATTCGTTGGCTTAAAATCTTTGGGGACTTTTATTGTGTTCAAGCGTTTAGCCACTAATTGGGAATGTAAATCAATTTACCAGCCATTATCTCTTAGATCCCTAATTTTTTTGTTATTTGTAATTTATTTCTTATTTAGATGCACAATTATCAAGAAAACAGGAGCTCTGTGAAGAAGTGCTGGCTGTTTTTAATAAAATTTTACCTGGATGTAATAGGTATAACCTCCTTTCAATTTTTTATTTTATTTTTATATTTCTTTTTCATACTTTATATACCTATGTCTGCCCTTTTTTCAGATTTAAAAATTTTATACAAAGATTTTTATTTTCTTTTGATTTATATTTGTATCTGTTTTTAAAAAAAGATAAATGATTTACCCTGGAACAAAATTGTAATAATAACTTTAAAAAACAGGAAGGTAAATGAAAAATATGAAAAGTATCTCATCAAAAATTTAAATTATTTTCACAGGATGAGAGGAATAATTTTGTATGAATTGCACCTCCCTCTAGTTATGTTGGCTAGCAGGTAAAGTCTGTCTACTAATCATATGTTGGATCATTATTTTGCAATGACTCTGTCAAAAAGGTTTAAAAACAGGCAATTTTCTACCTAATACACTCACATATATTCTTTACAAGCCCAAGTAATCAGGTTTGATATATCTTTCTATTTTATTGAAAATTGATGTAAATAATCAAATTTGGGTGTTTTATATGAATAGATACCACAAAATAAACAGAAAAAATACTTTTTTATACTTTTCTTCTGTTCAATTAACTATTTTGGATGGGATTTATGCAATGATTATTCTGAAGCATAATATAAGGTAGAAATCAATAAATATTCAAAAATTCGACTTTATAATAATATTTGTAGTACAAGAGTTAGTAGTTAATCAAAAGGAAAGTTAGATAAATTATTTATATGAAAAATATTTATGTTATATAAAAAATTCTTATAGTTTCCCTCTAATTATTACTTCCCTTTGCTTATTCTGATATTTGAAGAAAGCTGAATCTGTTAAATAATATAGCGTATTGATATCCTCATGTAAGATTTTAAATTGTGAGAATTTTCTTAATCTTTATTTTAAAAGGGGGAAAGGTGTTGCTTGCAAAATAATCTTTTTTTTCTCTCAAAATCTTCTATAGTATAGATAATGGCTGCAATGGCCTCAAAGTACATCAATGCTAAAAATATTGTTATTTATCAGGGATCTAAAGGGATAAGACAATGGTCGATAACTTGATGTACATCCCCGATGATGATACACAAAATTACCCTTTACCCTTTGGAGCGGAAAATTAGTAGTTGAAATGTTTGAACAATCAACTTGATAAACCAACCAATCAAAATTTACTAAAGTCTCCATAATTGATAAGCTAACGAATAAGAAAACGTTATTATAAAACTTTGGGGGCAAATGTAATAAACAGCTCATTGTCCCCTCTCTCTCTTGATATTTATACTTTTTATGATTTTTTTTCATGTAGATCTTTAGAGAAAGGTCCTGGAAAAGGAATGGATGCAAAAACCATAAAGAAAAATATCAAAAATGGTTTAGAGTTCCTTAAAGAATCTATCTCCATCTTAAAGGTAAATCATAAATAATACTTTATATATTACTAGCGTATACTCCCCTAGCATGTAGGGACTTTGTCTTTAGCGACGTCCAAAAGGGGGGGGGGGAATTCACCCCTTTACCAAATGAATTTGGCACCCGCAATTTTTTTTTATTTTTACCCCCTCAAATAAAAAAAAGCTTGGACGTCCTTGCTCTATGATATAAGATTACCCCCACCCTCCCAAAAAAATTAACTTGGGGGTGCCCCCCCTTACATAAAAAAGTTTAGACGTTCTTGTCTGTCTTCAAAGTATTAAGTAGGGGACAGAAGAAAAATTTCCTGTAACTATCCCAGGGCTGAAATATAAATTAAAATATCTCAAAACCATACTTTTATCTATATGAAGCTTTCCTTAAAGGGAGAACTCAATCAGTTCTGTTGTTATCGAAATTTTAAAAGCTTCAGACAAAAACTTGTAACTTTATATGATAGAATTTTAGATAATAAGTATTTGGAACTTGAAATTATAATTTTTGTGTGAAATTAAAAATATTTGATACATATCATTTATTTTTCAGTATGAACCTGAAGGATCATTTGAAGATGAAATTGTTAAGGGATCAAAAGGTAAAATTTATTTGATTATTACAAATTTTCATTTACAGTATGGCTTCGAAACCGATTAATATCCGCAGGATTAGGACTGGTTCTCAGCCATGCTGAAATATCATGTATAGCATCACATGAAAGACGATTGTCCACAAATATTAAAGTAAAAATCTTAATATTAAAACCAGTATTATCCCTGGCGTTAGGTCCCTCAGGGTAAACAAAACTGGTTTTATTCCTATAGACTTTCTTCTAAAAATCTGCAGAAAGCTGTATTTAATGCGACGCGATAAATAACTATTCTAATCTTTTAAACTAAACTAGACTTTATGATTTCTTTTATTTTCAGAGACTTTGAAAGAGCTAGAGACATGGTGGGATACAATTTCTAAAATTCTTCCTTAGTTTATAGTTTTCACATTAATTAGAAATGGAAAATATTTCTATAAAAAATTGCTGTAAATAATTTTGTTAAAGCTTTAATATCAATTCAAATTGTCATTTATTTAGTTTTGTACGAGAATCAAATTTAAACTTATTGTTTAGTACTTTTGTAAAATAAAAGATTTTCTAAATAAAAACTGGACGAATCTACATATCTTTTTGGTTACTACAGATCATTTATGTAATACATGTATTTACAACTTTTAAAAAAAGAGAATCCAATTTAAAACAATTACAAAGAATAACAAATAATACTCAATGATTAATAAGGTTGATAAATAAATTTTTAAAAATGCCAGTGACACAACTTCATAGTGCAAATAAAAAAAAATATTTTTATTGTAAAATATCTTAAGTTAAAGTTGATTTACACTAAAGCTACACTACTGTGCAAGTTGCAAAAAAAATTTTATCCATAAAAGCGAAGCTCTAAAATCAGAAGAAAGGACAAAGGACCAATAATTCTTGCCGAGTGTCAGAACTTAATATTTCTAAGTCCTAACGACATTGTACATAAAAGGACATACGTTTATTTTAGGATTTGATTATAGAGATGCATCGCTCATAATAATTTTCCTTGTTGTCCTAAGAATTATTATTCCAAAAATCAGATGAATAGGTTAATCATATCATACAAAAAATTTTGCCAAAATTAAAAAAAACAGCATGTATTAATTAGCCATGCGGACTTTCGTGTAACAACTATGAGGGTATTATTATTGTATAGGAATTTGTATGCAAAGTTTGAAATCGATAGGACCATTCTAACCTGCTTAAATTACAGAAAAGAGCCAATTGTCCCAGACGGACGCACGTACCGACCGGCCATAATTAAAGAAAAGCTTTGCATTTAAAAAAAAACAAGCGAACACTGTAAATTTATGTACATCCCAAGTGTTGATACTCAAAATTATTCCTTTTTATAAACTAAGTTTAGTGGTTGAAACGTTTGAACACTAAACTTAATGTCCCCAAAGTTGTTCAGCCAACGAATAAACAAAAAACGTTATTATAAAACTTTAGGGACTAGTGTATTAAACAGCCCATTGGCCCCCCCTCTCTCTACAAATCATTTTCATAATCATCTGCCGTAAATTATATTTATGTCCTGTATATGTATTTGAGTAATTTTTGGTCAGAATTCTTAATAATATTAAATAATAAATGTTTGTTACTCTTTATTTGTTTACTAGCGGCTTCGCCCCTAGCCTCTAGGGGCTTTGCCCCAAGAGGTTTGATCAAACCAATTTTTTCGTATTTTAGATTTAAAAGAAAGAAGGAAAGAAAAATTTTTTTGGTGGGGGGATTTTTTTTTTTTTGGGGGGGGGGTCAGTCGACCCCACTATTTAAATTTTAGTTTTAAAAAGAAAAAAAAATTTTGGGGGGGTATTTTTCATTTTTGGGGGGGGTTAGGGGTGTCCCACCCCCCCAAGAAAATAGTTATAAACCTTCCCGGGAACTATGAGAAGCTACCCTGTAAAGGAGAACCCGATCGGTTCAGCGGTTAGCGAGATCCTTCGCTACAAACAAACACACAAACAGACAGACATCGTTCTACTTTGTATTATAGATATTGGTTTTTTGCTATCTAAATTCTTTTAGGGATGTTGTCATCTTTAATTTTTTAATAAATTAATTCCTTTCAATATTTAAAGCCTTTATTTCCTTATTCGAGGTTTGGTGATTTTACATATTTTAACAAATACGACATTTAAAAGAAAATGAAACAGGGGTGTTTATATTTTAAAAACAAAATAAAAAATAACAATTTTTTTATGTATTTGAGAAGTTTTAAAGAAAAAGTTTTTTTTAAATATTCTTGAATATTTTTTAATATTTACCCTTTGTGTTATGGATAACAAAAATAACCTTGAACATCTGTATAAATAAAGCAGAAATTTTGGGCAGGCCAAAAATAATTTTTTAAAAGCGAAGCTTTTCTGTAATTAGGGTCGGTCCGTCCGTCCGTCCGTCCGTCCGTCCGTCCGTACGTCCGTACGTCCGTACGTCCGTACGTCCGTAACGGATAGCTTTTTCCGTTAATTTAGGCATGTTAGAATTGTCCTATCGATTTCAAATTTTGCATGGTGATTCCTTTAGTAATTAGGTACGATTTAGAAAGCGTAGCAACTCTATAATCATTACCAAAATGTCCGTACGTCCATTTTAAACATGTTGATTTTTTAACTTTTTTAACAACAAATTTTTATGTGATCTAATCATCGGATTGATCTGATTTTTGGTATATTGATTCCTGGGACAACAAAGTATAATGTATTAAGCGAAGCAACTCTATAATCAAGTCCTAAAAATGTAAGTATGTCCATAAAAATTTTCCTGTATCAAGCAGTTTTTCAACAAATTTACTTACAATTTTGCTTTGACTCTTATAAATTTATATTATGATAATTAAGTTCTAACACTATACAAGTGTTAATGTCCGTTTGTCGTACCGTTTCAGTGCTTCGCTTTTATGGATGTTGTCATCCTTGTTATGTATGTTTTTACTATTTTTGACGAAATTTCCTGTTAATTTTATCAATATTAAGCACAGTTTTGTGTTTATTAGTCCTTAAACTTATTATTTTTTCCATATATATCCATTGTACCTATTAAAAAATGACTCACATTTAGTTATTTTTTATGAAAACTTTGAATTTCGTATTTTTCAGTCAAAATGACAGCAAAAGTGATTCGTAGAACTTTAGAAGAAGCCACTAATGTTGGTAAGTTTCAACAAATCAGTTGAAAATCCCAGGAATCTAAAGGGATAAGACAATGGCCGATAAACTGATGTACATCCCCAATTTAATATATATATGTAAATACACAAAAATACCCCTTCTGTAGATTGCAATCAGTGGTTGAAACGTTTGGACACTCAACTTAATAAACCAACAAATCAAATTCCTCAAAAGTCTTATAAAGTCGTTAAGCTAACAAATAAGAAAATGTTATTATTATAAAACTTTGGGGGATAGTGTAATTAATAGCCCATTGTCACAGCTCTCTCTCTCTCTCTGGTATATATATAGCTAAGTTATTTGCTCAGGACACACATTAAAAAACTTTAAAGGTTTTTAAAATGTTTATTATAAAGTTATACATTTTACAGGCTGTTTTTAATTTCTTCAATACAACTATTTTTTTTTTCTAGTATGACTTTCAAACCGATTAATATCCGCTGAAATAGAACCAGCTGAATCCATGCTGAAAAGTCTTGTATGGCATCGTAATACAGACCACTTCCCGCTGAAATTTAAATGAAAAATAATAAATTAACATCAACTTAGTTAGCCCCGAATAATCTTGTAATTTTTCATTTTAATATCAGTGAAAAGCTGCCTATAATTAAAACAATGCGCGATAAACAATTATTCTTTTTCTAGAACATGCAGAGTTGGATTTCTCTGACAAAGCTTTGGTTAGCCTCGAACCTGATATGTCTAGGCTATGGACTATGAAAAATATTACTAGGTATTTTTTCTTTTCATATTGAGTACAGGGTGTCCCATGGAGTAGTGGTAAGCGCATTACTCTTTGGTTGGGGGAAATTCGAGTTTAAGTCACCTTATAGATATTGCACTTGGTTGACAAATGCAGTCAGAATATAATATTACAACTCACCTTTTAAATACCCTTAGGTTGTAAGGAGGGAGATTTGTAGAAAGTTAGGTTTCTACATATCAAGCAATTTATATCATGTTTTCCCCAGCGTTGCGGAGCCGGGAGCCGTGGAGCCGCCATATTTTGCTGGAGCCGGAGCCGTAATTTTTGTTAAAAAACGGATCCAGCTCCGGACTAGATAAATAAAGAGATTTTTTATAAATTATAATTTGTTGACTCTGTTTTGTCATGTGCAAATGCTCCTATTAAGTTTTTCAAGTCCATTTTTATCAAAAATTTAACTTTTAAAACCTTCAAAAGTCAAAAATAGACGTGGGAAAAAAATATGTTGAGTTTTTTCTTGTTTTTAGGTCGGAGCCGGAGTCGTATTTCCAGATACGGCTCCGCATTAAAATTAAACGGCTCCGCCACGCTGGTTTTCCCTCATCCATGCTGCTTATTCACATGAGAGTGCCATTAGTTAGGGTGGCTTAATATGTAACACCTGCCAAAACTCTAGGCCAGCGTGATATAATAATTGAGAAGCTTCCACGAGAATTGTGGGTCAGCTTGTAATGTATCGTAGAATAAATACACTCTGTTGTGCGCGAAGCTTAGAGGTACCAATCTAAGATTGGCCAAAGGATTCTCACTTACAGTCTCCGTGTGCATATGAATCCTAACTCCAGAGAATCTGGGCTATCAAAACAACAACATCTGATATGGATAGAAAAACATTCTGCTAATATATCACTTTTATTTTAGGGTTACTCTGTCAAACAATAAGATCAAGGAACTACCACCCTCCATTGCTAACCTAGGTAACTAGTCGCATTTATAGGAGATACGGAAAGTTTCATGTGTGACGGCATTAAATACGTCTAAATCTATCTCTTTTAGGGGTTTCCTTTACCACTTCTCCTCGCATACTTCCTTTTTCGACGTATTTTTATGACGTCACACATTACACCTACCTAAATTTCTAGTGAAAAAGTTATTCTTTGGTGCAATATTTCTTTCTTATTTAAAAAAATTACATTAATATTGAAACTATTTGATACTATATCTGTTAATGTTGCAATATCCGCGGAAAGCTGTCTATATTATGATGCGATAAACTATCAAAAATGTCGCAACAAGCAACAGGCATATATTTAAAGTTATTTTAGATATCTCAATGTATGATACGAAGTCGATCAATATCCGTCACTTGAAGCTTAAGATCTCAATCACTGCTATTTATGAATCATACTTTCTGATGTCATAGTTTCTCCACCTCCAAACTTTGTTTTTACCTCCCAAAAAGAAAACATTTAAGTACCCAGGGATCTAAAGGGATAACATAATGGCCGAGAAATAAATTGATGTACATCCCCATTCCCCAATACTGAAACACAAAATTACTTCTGAAGATTACAATTAGTGGTTGCAACGTTTGTACACCTAACCTAATAAACCAACTCAATAATAGTCCCCAAAGATGTTGAGCCAACAAAGAAAAAAGGTTATTGGAAAACTTTGGGGACTAGTTAGTACTACATATTTGATAGGAGTGGAGAGTAAAAATATATTAATTTAGAAAATCTTGAGATTCTGAATTTATTCAACAACAATCTGGAGGACGTACCGGTATCTTTGTCTGGCATGCCAAAACTAAGGTAGGTGTCGGGAGGATTAATATAAGACCCCTAGTGAGATATTTTAGTACTTAATTTAGTAAGATAATGTCGAGTACCTAAGCTTTATGATATAATAAATTGTTGCCAAAAACACAATAAACATTTTGTTTTAAATGAAATAACGGAATTTTTTTATGCACAGTAATTTTCAAACATCATAAATCATAAATAGATGTGACATTTTTTACATGTCTAAATTATAATGCATACCTACATACGGACTGACCCATCAAAGTCAAACGTTCCAATATTAGGTACTTTAATTGTATTCCAGTATTATTGATGTTTAATATTATTATTGTTTTAGAATTCTGAATCTTGGTATGAACAGGCTGAATAGTCTTCCTAGGTAAATTTACATTTTACTGCATTTTGCTTTAAAAAGTACCTACAGGGACGTAAATAAATGAAATAATATGATAAAAATAGTGGCAACTTTTTTCCCTCTTTTGCAATAGTATCAATCGGTTTAAAACTAGGAGTTACCTAGTATAGGTATAAAATATTATTTTTCCATCCATCTAAAAATCTATCGAAATATAAACTTAGTTTAGATGTATAACCAGCCAACTACCCGGATCCTCTTGTTAAGGACCTTTTTCGTCTACTAGTAAATTCCTTTATGCCATTTTATAGCGACTTGGCTGTGTTTTTATATTCCCGACGTTATTAGTTGATTCTTCAAAGACCTAATTAAAAGTCTACACAAGGTCCTTGGAATAGGGGTTATACAGTTATTTAACCCATTCCCCCTCTAGTGTTTTACTCTAATTACAATCTATCAAATTCTATAATATCTTAGTTGTTACCTAATACTTTCCTTCTATTGCTATTTTTTTTCAGAGGATTTGGTGCCTTCCCCGCGCTAGAAATATTGGATCTCTCCTACAATAATCTGAGCGAGAACACTATCCCCTCCAATTTCTTCATGATGGAGACTCTTAGAGCTCTGTACCTCAGGTATAGTCTAGGGATAGGACAAAAGTAGAAATATTAGATCTCTCCTACAATAATCTGAGAGAGAACACCATCCCATCCAATTTTTTCATGTAAATAAACGCGGATATTGTGACTTGAAAATGTTGGTCCTAAGTTTAGCTTGCTAGCATGAAACTCGTTTATTGATCAGATTTTTTCATACTATAGTAGAGGAGGGGATTAGGTAAACGGGGTGGAAGGGGGAAATCGTTAATTTAGCCCGCTGCAAGTTTTACTTTATTAGATAACTTGAAAATATGGTGAAAGACCCAAGTTATAATATATCCATTGCATTGTTATAGTTTATGGACATAGGGATAGTTAAATGATAGAAAAAACTAATATTCTACCCTCAATTTTGAAACACAAAATTTCCCTTTTGATAGAGTGAGTTAAAGTTGGAAACATATTATATGGTGCAAAAACCTATACAATTTTAAAGGCTAGTTTAAGAGTTTTGGTTTCATCAGTATTATGTAAGGCTAATGAATTTGGCATCTCGGGTCTAACAAAACTGGTTTTAATCTTATTAATATTTGTACATTTGTATATCCGCGGAAAGCTGTTTATAATACGATGCGATAAATAAATACTTTCAGTGACAACGACTTTGAGCATCTGAGTGGTGACATCAAGAACCTGAAAAATCTGAGAATCCTGGCAATTAGAGACAATGAACTTGTAGATGTTCCAGAGGTAACAACCGGGGAGGGAGGGGACAATGGGATATTTATTACATTATTCCCCAAAGTTTTATAATGTTTTCTTATTCGTTGGCTAAACAACTTTGAGGACTTTAGTGAATTTCGATGGTTGATTCATTAATTTGAGTGTTTAAACGTTTCAACCACTAATTTTAATGTACATGAAGGGTAATTTTGTGTATCATCATTAGGAATGTACATCAATTTATCGGCCATTGTCTTATCCCTTTTATTACTGGGTAACAACTATAAAAGGCAACGTCCGTTTTCTGGAAAGATAAAGTTAAAGGTTGTCAATGTAAAAAAGAAAACCACAGTCTTATAAAATTCTGTTTAACCAAAAATCCCACCGGAATTTAGAAACTGACATACAAAACCAGCGTTTCGGAGCCGGAGCCGGGAGCAGCAACATTTTTGGTGGAGCCGGGGCCGTATTTTTCGTTAAAAACGTCTCCGGCTCCAGATTAGCTAAAAATGATTTTTTTAAAAGTAATATTATAATTTAGCAACGGTCTATTTCCATATACTAAACTGAAAAACTATTGTTACTTAACAAATAGACACAGATCCTTCTACTTTTATATAGCTTTAATCAAATAAAAGCAAAATATTTTATATTATTTATTTTATTTCATCAAATTCTATAATGAACAAAAATTGATATATTAATTTTAAGTTAGGAGCCGGAGTCTTATTTCCAGATACGGCTCCGCGGAGCCGGAGCCGCATCAAAATTAAACGGCTCCGAAACGCTGTACAAAACTATAATTTTAAATATCTAGGGTAGTGCGGGGTTATTCCTGTCAATTTTTTGCTTCAACTTAAAGAAAAACATACTTCCCAAAACTTTTTCCGGTTTTTAAGAGTGCAAATGAAAGACATGGCAATAACGAAGAAGCCTGGCTTGGTCCCGTTAAGATCTCGCAACTAGAAGTCGGTCAAAAATCGGTTTAAAGGGCGACGGTTGGCCTATACCGGAATAACCCCACCGGTGGGGCTATTTCGGTCAGTTGACTTTGGGGGGGGTGGAACACCCCCTTAAAATATTTTTTTTTAACATTTTAAACTATGAGTAGAAAGCTGAGGTCATTAGCTTTCTAACGGTACTAGTCGCATGCAGATCAGACAATTTTTTGACAACATTTTCCCCATTTTAAAAAAGTCGGTAAAATCGCAAAAAAAACATCAATTTTTTTCATGCAAACTTTTTTTTAAAAAATCATACTTTTTATTATATGATTAGGTTTTTTAAAGCTTTATACATAAATTAGAGGCAATTTCTGATTGTCTTGGAATTTCTTGAAAAATGTGATTTTTTCCCCAAAAATTTTTAATTTTAAAAATCCTGCCAGTTTTGACAGCAGTTTTTGATACATTTTTTCTTGTCTCAATTGGCTAGGATTGACCTACAAGGGTGGTTAAGGTGTCTAAAGATGCAAAATTACATGCCTGACAATTAACTCGAAATGATATGGGGTCTAACTCTAATATTTCAACACATTTTATGCAACAGGAATTTTGAAAATACAAAATCTTAAATATGTACTCTAAAGAGCTTTCTATAGACACCTTAAACACCTTTCTAGCTTAATCCTAGCCGATTTGACATAAAAAATCCAAACCGCTCAAAAATTGCGAACACCCTCTTATACGAAAAAGATGCAAGGGTTTCATATGGAATTTTAAATCTTCTAGCGGTCTTTCTAATAGACATACCCCTTCTTACATGAGCCAATGCAGCTGATACATCTTCAGGCAATTATTTAAGGTGTTCCTTTGGGTGATATACTCTTCCCATTACTATAAAAATGTGTCTGAAAAATTTTAAATGTCTTTACAAATTGTAAAGCTTAGGCAACAAAACATGACATAATACAAGCAGTAAAATGACTAGTAATGTACATCACACAACAGGCAAGGCAATGATTAAAGCTTAGGTCATGCATTTAGGTTGTTTATGCTTCCAGATCACCTAAATAAAACATTAGGGTATTATACAGTTATAAATACAGTAATAAAAAAAAGTAAAAAAAGTGACCGGAATAGACCATTTTTTTAGACGAAAAAAAAATTATGAAAAAATCAAGTTAGAACACCGCCTCCAATTGCAAACGATAAATGAATGCCATATCTTTCATTATACAAAAACCCGGAGGTCGCTAGGACTTACCATTTTTTCACAATTTTAGGTTGAACATGGCCTATTTTGAAATTTTTTTTTTGCAATTTTTTTGCAACTTTTTGAGGGCAAAAAAATCATATAAGAAGTGATCTGACAAAAATTGGCTGAAGTAAGAAATGAAAGTATAGGCAATAAACTACAACTTTGCTTTTCTGAAGATCTCTCGCAAACGTTTAGAACACCGTTAAAAAACGGTTTTTAAAAAGTTGGTCGTTTGACCGGAATTGTACCCCCCGACCACATTAACCCCGCACTACCCTAGTTTCTTTGGTGTTTTAACATTTACTATTTCATATAGTAGTTACTTCACCACTAGAGTCTAGGGTAGGGAAGAGGGGAAAAACTAGCTTAAAACGCCCCCAAGATCAGGGACGTCCAAGCTTTTTTATTTGGGGAGGTAAAATTTTGAAAATAAAAATTTTGGGGGGGTGTCATAGAGGCATTTTTTTATTTGGGGGGGGGGGGGGGTTAAAAATTAAAAATCCAAAATTTTTTGGGAGAGGGTAATCACCCCTTTACTACCCTCTCCCCCCTTGGACGTCTATGCCCAAGATATTTATAAAGTTTACCTGAAAAGAATAATTAAAGAATATTGGATATACAGGGTGGGGCAAATAAGACCGGACAAATCCTAACTTCTAAAGAAATGAACATAAAAACGTCAATTTTAAAGATTTTATTGAATTTTAAAAACTGGCAAGCAAACTAGGCCTATGACTATTAGATTATTCAATAAAATCACTGCCAGCCTTAATCACCGCCTCTACCCGCCTGCTTAACCGCCGGCAGGTCCAGGTCAAATGTACTTGTCCAAGCTGGCATAGTTCTCCTTGATAGTGGCAATGAGGGAGGTCTTTGTGGTATGGGCACGTCTATTGGTGCATGCTTCAAAGTAGCCCCAGGCCCAAAAGTCCATTGAATTAAGATCGGGCTGCTGAGAGGCCACATTTCCTTAGGAACGTGGGTATCCGCAGGATCCAAATTCGCCCAACTTTCAAGCTACCCTTATACATGAAGGCTCTTATTTGGACCACAGTTGAGCTAGTACGACGTTCTTTACCTTTTTAGAAATGGCATGAAGTTTCAGCTAGGGTTGTCAGCGCAACCCATAGTCTAAAATGAGTTTTAAAGTTCAATATGAGCCCCTGGAGTCGAGAACCGAGAAATTTTCACGAATTTTCACGGTATTTGACTTTTTTACATATAAAAATCTTCCCCGTTTCACTTTGCTGGAGTACTACGGCCAAGCCATTTCAGATAGAGAGCTCTAGTCTTTTCTATGTGTCTAACAGTATCCCCAGCAAGTTGCATAACTCTACCTCACCTACAGATAGGCTGAGGTCAGATTTAGTGGGCCCTAGTCGAGAATCCAGATTAAACCACCGGCGCATTTGGAATCTGCCTTGTTGAACATATGCGCGGCCAGCTCGTTGTACACGTCCATCTTCGTCCAAAGATTTTTTTGTGCTAAAAGGTTATTACCTAAGCTTTTTATAGTGTGGTCAAACGTCCTGATTGGTCAAGTAGTTTTGGCGCTATGGCCGTTTAAAGTTTGTCCGGTCTTATTTGCCCCACCCTGTATATTCCCGCAAAGTACATGTTTTTCCTTTGGCTAACCTTTGCAGGATCCTAAACCAGCGAGGCCTATATCTGCGGTGCCCGGCGGGGTTATCCAGTACCCAATATATGCTGCATAACAATTCAAAAAATGATTACTATATTTTCATAATAGGAAATTGGAGAATTGATCTACTTGAGGGAGTTGCATCTTCAAGGAAACAGGCTGACCGTTCTTCCTCCTTCCCTTGGTTCATTAGGTAACTATTTTAAGATTATAACTAGATTTTGTTAGACACGAGGGGCCGAAGGGTCGGGCTAGCAAGACTGATATTAATTTTATGATTTTTATTTTAATGTTTGTGGAAAATTGTCTGTTATTCGATGCTATACATAATTTTTTAAGTATAGCTGAGAACTGGTTCTAATCCACCGATTTCGAAGCAATTCTGAATTTTTTTTATTCTTACTCATCAAGTTTTTCCCTTGCTATACCTATTCAAAGCTTATTATATATGTAATTATTCAAGTAATAGGTAATGTTCTTTTATTTGGATATCTGATAGTTTTAATGTAATTTATTTATACCTTTTTTTCTGTATGATTTTAATTTTGTACATTGGCAATAAATGTTTGAATCCCTGCTTTATTTTTCAGAATTTCTGAGTTCCCGTGCTATTCTGAAGCTCGATTTCAACCCCTGGGTGCCCCCCATCGAAGATCAGCTTGTCCTTGGAGTCAGCCATGTCATTGAGTACATTAGGACAGGTACACATTCTAAAGCCCGATTTCAACCCCTGGGTGCCTACTATCGAAGATCAGCTTGTCCTTGGAGTCAGCCATGTCATTGAGTATATTAGGACAGTTAAACATTCAAAACTGCCTTTAGGTTATACAGCACATAAACATTATATAATATATAAACCCGCGACCTTTGCTCAACACATAGCGCATCCGCTCGTCGTCGGGTAGGTGATGGGTTCGAATCTCGGCCATACACCGCGTCACAAAGAAAGACGTTAAAACTGATTCATACTGCTGCAATAAATGGTTATGTCAGGTGCGCGACATAAATAGATAGAGTAGGGGGAATGCATTAGCTTAAAAGCAGGCCCAACTCATTACTAAGTACAGTTAGGACTTCTAAGACAAAGGTCGTGCAAACAAAGGGTTGGTTATTTGATGGATGTTACTTAACCAAATATCCACCAAATTGGCGTTAAAGTATTGCTCCCATTATAAGCCGATGAAGCACTTGGGTTTTCTAGATAATCATTGAATCAAATCAAACATACATTTCTTAATTTTAGAGACGTACAAGTTCCTGTACAGCCGCCACATCCAGGCCAACGTACCACCTCCAGAGAAAACCAAGGATAAATCCTCCAAGTTGTCCAGAAAGGGCTCTAGGGCCTCGGTCAATGGCAGGTCTTAAGCCCACCAACAAAGTATGGTTAGCTGTCTATTGTGCCCTAGCAAAATGGGGAAAGATGTCACTGCTTTTGGCCCACCTATTCTATTGTTGTCAGAAAATACCCTAATCCTCTTTTCTAGTGGGTTTCACTTTCTCTAAAGCGTCAATAGAAATGGTAGGCCAACAGCTGTGACTTCTATTTTCCTAGAGCACTAAACACAACTACACAGTTTTAGTATGACACCTGAAGAAAAAAACAGTTTTTTGACGGCACAGTTAATATTCTCAGAAATTGTTAAATTAAATGCTTAAAAAATGTTCTATTATAGGTAAACTTTTTGATTTGATTGGTTGAAAAGTTTGGAAGCATATCTTTTTTTTTTTGAGGTGTCATAAACTTGTTTGAAAACAAATCAGATCTTACAGAGTGTAGACAAAGATTTAAAATTATAATCTCAAGTTTTTTTTAATTTTTTGTCTTTCCCTAGCTGTATACCTATAATTTAAGAATATAGAATTCGAAGTAGCTTATGGTTCCTATAAAGGATAACGTCATACAATACACATGACCGATGATAGGCCAGTAGGTATATATTTTAATTAACCAATGGTAAAATATATACTGGCTTATCATTTGCATTGTATGACGTCATTTTTTTATGTACACTATAAGCTGCTTCAAGAATTTGATGAAATTGTACATTAAATTTTAAAAAGATGAAGTAATTATTTTTTCAATCAAAAAAAAACTTTACTAATTATAGAGTTGTAAGATTGTTTCAAAAAATGATAACTTTACTTTTAATACTTGTTTTACAGTTTAAATTGTTTACCAAAAGTGCCAAAATTATGAACAAAAAAAGTGTCTTAAAAATCCGTCTTATAAAAAAGATGAACTATTTTGTTATAATGTTTCTATCTAATTGTTAAATAATCTAATCTAAAAAAATCTTTCTGTTTTTTTAACTTCATGTGTATAGATGTATATTTTGATAACTAACATATTTAGAAATTTTGGGATTTGTCATTTTAAGAAAAACTAATTTACCTTCAATTGAGCATTATTTTAATTTTAATAAGTAGTTTAGAGCAGGGAGGGGACATTATTGGTCTGTTTATTACACTAGTCCCCAAAGTATTACATTACCTTTCCTTGTTCGTTGGCTTACCAACCTTGGGGACTTTTATTGTATTTTGATTGGTTGGTTAATTTACTTAAGTGTCCACTAATTGGGATAATTTTATGTATAATCATTGGAGATTTACTTCAATTTATCGGCCATTTTCTTATTCATTTTTAGCCTTTAGAGATAATTGGCAAAAAGTTAAAGACAATATAGTTTTTCTTGTCATATTCCGGCATGTAATGAAATAATTTCTACTTAATATATCAAAGGTGCTTTATTCTATTAATGTTTTATATGTTAATATTAATTATTACTTAAATTAATTTATTAACCATACCAATTGTTTGTAAAACACAAAACAAATAGGTAAAACCATTTTCAGTATGGCTTCGAAACCGATTAATATCCGCAGGATTACAACCGGTTCTCAGTCATACTGAAAAATCATGTATAGCATTGTATTACAGACAATTTTACACAAATACTAAAAGAAAAAACATGAAACTAATACCAGTTTTGTTCGCCTGGGCCTTCGGCCCCTTGGAGCTAACAAAGCTTCAATTTATCTTAGAATTTTTACTATTACTATTCGCGGAAAGCTGTCTATAGTACGATGCTTTAGATTTGCCTACATAAATGAAGATATACCTAAATTTTACATAATTAATAATCAAATTTAAATAGGTAGTTTTGTTATGTTTTTTTGATCATGAATTTAATTTTAAAACATTAAAAATGGACCAAAATTTACAATAAGTTTTATTATATAAACCTAACAGCTAGTCAAATAATAATAATAATTCTTGAGAAAAGTATTCTAAAAAACAGTTGGAACTACATGGAAAGGAAAATTGACTAAGCTGAAAACACATACATGGTTTAAATGGTATAGTCCTTTCTTTTTAAAAACTTATTGTTATTTAGAATACTTGTTTCTCCAAAAATAACTTGAATCTGCCATATTTTTGTTAACCTTAAGTATTAATAAATGTAATATTACTAGAATTTGTTAAAAGCGAAGCTTTTCTATAATTAGGGTCCGTCCGTCCGTAACGGATAGCTTTTTTCGTTAATTTAGGCATGTTAGAATTGTCCTATCGATTTCAAATTTTGCATGGTGATTCCTTTAGCAGTTAGGTACGATTTAGAAAGCGTAGCAACTCTATAATCATTACCAAAATGTCCGTACGTCCATTTTAAACATGATGATTTTTTTACTTTTTTAACATCAAATTTTTATGTGTTCTAATTATCCGATTGATCTGATTTTTGGTATATTGATTCCTGGGACAACAAAGTATAATGTAATAAACGAAGCAACTCTATAATCAAGTCCTAAAAATGTAAGTATGTCCATAAACATCCTGTATCAAGCAGTTTTTTAACAAATTTATTCACAATTTTGCTTCGACTCTTATACATTTATATTAGGATTATTCAGTTCTGAAACTATACAAGTGTTAACGTCCGTTTGTCCTACCGTTTCAGTGCTTCGCTTTAATGGATGATGTCATCCTTGTTAAATATCAATCATTATATAAGGATGACAATATTCATAAAAGCGTTGAAAACTTTGGATCCTGGAAAGAAAACGAAGTAGTGGATTAAGTCGTATTTTCACAGTGGCTTTTGATAGGTTATTATAGGTTAGGTTAGGTAAATTATTGCTCGCAGGGTTAAGACCCCCCGCAGGGTCTACGAATAGGAGAAAAAATACGACGAGACCATCTACTTTGTTTTCTTTCCATGATCAATTTTTTTTGTTTTAAAGTTAATCGGCTCAAAGTTTTTAGTTTTTTTTTTAAATAAGTTGAGGGGATGGTTTTTAGATATATACACCTGCGTTACTCACACCATGCGGGCCACATATTTGATCTTTTTTTTCTTTTTAATGCTTTAACTTTTAATGGTTCTATTGCTATTATGTTCTAAAATTTGGACTAAAATATTCTCGTTTTATGTGTATTGAAAATAGTTTTAGGTTATTTGCTTGTTTTGTGATTTAAGCTATTAGTAATACTTATGTCAAAATATATATATTCTAGTGGCTTCGCCCTTAGTTCTAGGGGCTTTATCCCAAGATGTTTGATAAACCTAATTTTACGTATTTTAGATTTAAAAAGAAAATTTTTTTTTAGGGGGTGGGAAGAAATTTTTTTATCTTTTTTTAGAGGGAGGGTTAGTCGACCTCCCTTTTTAAATTTTAGTTTTAAAAAGAAAAAAAATTTTGTGTGGGTATTTTATTTTTTTGGGGGGTTGGGGGTGTCCCACTCCCCCAAGAAAATAGCTTAAAACCAGTACAGGACCAGTAGGTATATTCCCTGAAAAGTAGAGCCCAATCAGATCAGTAGTTACTGAGATCTTAAGCTTCAGACAGACAGACATCGTTCTACTTTGTATTATAGATAATTATATATATTTATATATAGTTTTTTA
This sequence comes from Acartia tonsa, assembly GCF_053477335.1. Classification (NCBI taxonomy): domain Eukaryota; kingdom Metazoa; phylum Arthropoda; class Copepoda; order Calanoida; family Acartiidae; genus Acartia; species Acartia tonsa. The sequence goes on along the minus strand of NC_137272.1, from coordinate 6,273,578 downwards.
AACCATGCTTTATTATGGACAGCTTTCCGAGGGACCGAACTAAATTTATTCTTATGATTTTCATATTCATGAAAAATTGAATTTTCAGTATGGCAGAGTCAGAGAACCGGTTCTTGTCCACCAGAAGATATCAATTGGTTTCGAAGCCATACTGGAAAATTAGTCATAAAATGTATTTTTTTGCAATATTGTTATCACGCAACCTTGTATGGTTATAAAATATATTTTTTGCAATGTTGTCATCACGCAACCTCGTATAAATATTATTATAGAGCTATGGTTTTCCTTTAAGCAATATAAGGAAAAAGAGAATATACATGAATACATATTACTTATATGGTAATACATGAAGAAAAAATCACATTATATGTAAAATAATGTTTTTTTTTTCTGAGGTTTTTTCTTTTCCGGTATTTCCAAAAAGCTTTTGTTTAATGTTTGCATATTAATATCATTGTATGAAACAAAGACTTTAAGCAAAATCATATTTATTTATTATAGACTTCAAAAAGAGATTTAGGATTGAAATTGGTATTTCTGTAATTTATTAATTTTATTGTTTTTTAGGTAGATCTACAATCTATAGCCCGTTTTCTTAAACAAGCAGCTAACTGATCTAAAATAAGTGTGGTTAGGTTACTGTACTCAGTTCAGTTACCAATCATAAAGTACGCAAAAGTTTTATAATGGTTTCATAAATAAACTGATGTGGAAAATGCGTCATTTTTAACATAGGTTTTAAGCTGTCGCAGTTAACCGATGAAAGGCAGGGTTGCCGTACTAAAATTCATTTAAATTAGCATAAAAGGCCTAATTGTGACAAATGTCGTCTTATAAAAAAGACCTAATACGTCTTGGTGTTTATTTAATTAATGGTATAAGTAATGAAATCGAAAAGATGCAAAGAGTATAGAAAATGAAGAAAAAGTACAAAGAAGAAATTTTTAATTTAGGTTAAATACATATAATATTAGTATGATAAATTTTTTTTTTAAATCCCTTGTCAATTAAGATCTTCAAAATAGGCAAATGCTGAATTTTTCAAAATTTATTTTTTTGGGTGGGGGCAGGGGGCTGGGCGCGACCGCAGTCTTGTAATAAGTAATTTTTAATGTTTAGAATTATTTATATTTATTGGATAGCTTTGTTATGGTATGGTTTGTAATGTGAGAAAAAAAATGTTCTTCCTTAAAAAAATTTTATTTTTAAATCTACAAAATCATCGTAGCTGTTTGCTAATTTACAAAATTAATGCCACCCCATTTATTATTTGTTTTTATTTTTTTCTTCTGAAGTACAAATGCCCCGTACGAATTTCGACAGCTGGCTTTGGTTAAGCTGTTTTTATCACCTTCGGTTAAGTCTTAACTAATGTGAACATTGGTTTACCTTTAACTTATGTTATGACGTCACACATCGGTTATCATGATCAGTTAAATTTACTTCAGTTTGGTCTATGAAACACTTAACAGCACTCTTAACTTATGTCTAAGCTGCTAACCGATGTCAATTTATTTTATGAAAACGGGGTTATATGATATAAATATAATGATGAACCAAAAATTCAAATTTAAATGTCCCAGACCATTATTTCCCCTCCCCCCCCCCCCCCCCCCGGTTTTTATGCCAACCCAACTACTATCTCCTACCCCGCCCCCCGATTATTGGTTGCCCCATATTTTACCTAGCTGCTGCTGCTAGTACGTGTGTGTGTGTGTGTGTGTGGTTAGATTTGAGTGTGTAAAAAGGAGGGTGTTACCATAAAAAAAGATCTAATCATTATAAACCATAGTTTTCAAAGTTTTAACTTTTTAGGACATTTATATTCTATAAAATTCTTTAAGATCAAAATGGTGCAATTTTTATATTTGTAAAATAAGTAGAGAAATAAAAATTGAATGGACACCATCTCATGCTTTGGAAGGGAAGAGTAAAGCTTGCACCATCCCTTTGCCCCACAATTCCTCTAAATATACCCCCCCCCCCCCACAGCCACCTCACTCTCTGAACCATTATTAGTCTGATGTGTGCACACTGCACAGTGTACCCTTATGTGTGTGTGTGTGTGTGCTTTCAGCCAACCACAATGGTCCAAAAATGGTCAAAATGAGAAATAAGGAATGACCAAAAAATTGATAATAATAAGAACTGGTACAATGAAATATATTGCCAAAGACTTTGAATAATTTGATATTGACCTGCTAGAAAGGTAAAAATTTTAAATTTGAAGTCTCTAAGTCAAAAATTTCAGTCACAGCAGCCATTTAAAGATTTCTGTAGAACTGGAGGATCAGGATCTGCAGGATAATACTTGGAACCTAAAATTGATGTGAACATCTATATTTTATAGTGGAATGTACTGATGTAAGATTTTTAGTATTTTGGCAACATAAAATACTTTGTTTAAGTCAAAAAAATATTTATTCTTTTTACCTGGATGACCCTGCCAGGTTTGCTTGCATCATGTGCCTGCCAGGATGGAGATATTCAAAAAAATTTCACTCTCAGTTATTTGCCATACCTATGTTTAAAAAATCACTTGGTTATAGCCATCTTTCTTTTAAACACAGACAATCAGAAAGAAAAAAGTCCTACAACCCATCCTTCCCCCATCATCTGTTAAGGGTTAATAAGGATTGAGTATGTTATAAAGACCCAATATAAATCTATAAGAATTCAGATTTATTGGTAAGGATTAGGACAGGAACATGCCTTAAGCTATTGTATTCAATAATAAGCTTGGATGTCCTTAAATTGAGGGATATGTGTAAAGACTGTATTATTCATTAATAAATACTTTGATGTATTGGTGAGGTTTGTTGTTAAATCATTATATATACATTGGTAGGAGCTCAAATGTGTTTATATATATTGATAATGGTAATGCAAATGGGGCGCTTGTCCAAAATCTGGAATGTGGAGATCGCTCTTCTATGAGTACTACTTAAATCCTACTGTAATACACATAGACATTCTCAAAGTTGGCTTGTCAGTGAAGAATGCTTTTCCTTTTATTCCCACAAGTATAATACGAATTTGGTTGAACCCATGGCAGTTCAACAAATACCCACGCACGGTATTATATTGCTTTAAATTAAGAATAAATGGCTGGTTATAATGTCCGATCTATATCATATAAGCATATCAAGTACATAAGAGGGAAGATGGTTTTATAAAGTGTATTTATATTACAAGTGAATCAATTAAGTATGAAAGATACAGGATAGGAGATAATAAACATAAGTAGTGTAGGACAGGAGATTGCCTTAAGTCCAAAGCATCTAATTGTGCATAGTGTTAGGCCTCTAACATAAGACCTAGGCACAATTCATGCTAAGTACTAAGGAACCTAAATTTAAACTACAATGCATGCTAAATTAATTAATTACCTTTAGGCCAGGAGAGAAGAAAGAACTTAATAGTTCAAGAGTTAGTAAATAACTGACTGATTTTATAAGGTGCAAGCTATAAAGACAACTTATTACCCGGATTTAATTCTTGTCTGTTCCATAAAGTGTCTGTGTGTTAAGCTTGTGACGTAAATGTAGCAGGGGCTTTATGTATACTTAGTTTTACATAATTGTTACATGGTTATGTTATCAATAGATACAAAGTTTACTATAGACATATAACATTAGTTAATCACATATAGATTACCATAGATAGGCTAGTATTACTCATATATGGATGTATATTGGTAATAATAGGCCTAAAAAGCATAAAACTGCATTAAAATTGCCTAAGGGTTGATCACTTTAGCTATTTCTTGTGTCCTGAAGCACAAGCGATAATTACTCTAAACTGTCAATCAAAAGTAGAATAATATTTCATATAGTACCAATTTATAGAGGGTATAAATAAAGTGATCTAGATGCAAAGCATTTCTTTAAAAGATTTGTCTGTACGTTTCAAGTATTTTGAAATTTAGATGTCGCATCTCCAATAAGAACTAACTTTTATTGGCTCATATTTTGTAAAATTTGTGGCTTATTGGTGAAGGCTTAGAAATAGGGGGGTGGGGAATATATTTTATGATAAATGAAAATCAAATAAGGATTAGAAAAGAATAAATAGCTATGCATGGTAGTGAGTTGTACCTCTTTGGAGACAAGGTATTCTCCCAACTCTATTAATGTTGCTCACCTGACTGTTCAGCAATAGAACCGTTTCTAATGTCTCCAGGTAGAAATAACATTCCTAACAATGAGCAGATGCGCTCAGGTATAAGGTATAACCAACAAGGGAAATAAATCTAAAATAACATTTGGGGGGCAAATGGAGAGTTTGTCAATTTTAAGATGTGGTGCCCCCCAACAACAGCTGAAAACCATGTATAGGTTTCATGATTTTTTTTTCGAATTAATTTTGTTATTGGTATAAGCTGAGATGCGCTTCATGCATATGTGGGTTTTTGTAGAAGCTTTTAGGTTAGTCTTTTAAAAACAGTTTATTTGTGACTTTGACTAATACAATTTCTTTCCTTTCAAACAACTATATAACAACGAAAATATTTTGAGTAAATTTGTTTCAGGGAAAATTCTTTATTCTGTTTCCAGCCCTGTGTTGAATTAAGATTCTTTCTTTGGCTTTGTCCCTTCCTGTTCCCCTGTGAAGTGTCTTCTAATTTTACAATATATACAATTATATTTTGCATTTAAACACACTAAAACAGCATAAAAAAAAGCTGCAGCCACAAGTATAAATGTGTTACAACATGCATGAGACAGTGTGGTGGTGGGCCTACATGTTTTTAAGTAACAAAGTGAATTGAAATTTGCACAAAGAATTTGCTGATATATTCTCGATCAAGTTGTAGACATTTTGGCTGTCAAACTTGATTTTTTCTCTTTTTTTTTCTTAACTTGGCGCTCAAATTAAAATAAAATAATTGAAAACTTAATTTTCCTGTAGGATCTTAATCTTTGAGATAAAAAAGGAAAAAAATTCGGGAAAAGGAAAATAATAAAAAAATCCACCAAAATGAGAAGAGAAAAAATTCGTCACCTCTTGACAATTGAGCAGCTGAAAACAGATGATTGAAGCTGCGGCCAGCTGCGCTTCCAGCAACTGCGCCCTGAGCCTCCTCTATTAAGCCAGCTGTCATACGACAGCTTGCTCTGTCCAAGTTGAAGTGTGCGTGTGTGTGTGTGAGTTCAGTCAGTCAGTCAGTCAGTTCTCTAACATCAAACTAATCGGGCAGCATCCATCCCCCCCTTTGTTTTTTTTTAACAAAAAAAACAAACTTTAATCAAAAAATATGTCTTTGCTGACCCTGTTACAAGCTGCAGAATTTATTGAAAGAAAAGATAGAGGTATAGAATATATTTCTTAGTGGTTAAATTGTTATAAATTATATGAAAAAAATAAGATAAAGTGAAGCAAAAGAAATTCCGACACTGGAATTTGAAACAAAGACTTTTTTCTGAAAAAGTGGATTTTAATGTTTAAAATATATTTTCTCTATTTTTACATAGCATTTTTTTATGCTAAATATTTTAAGTTTGTTTATTTACATATATAATTTTATGCTTTAGTGACTTTTTGTATAAATTGATATTTTGAAATTTTACATTTATGGTAGGTATATGAAAAATAATACTTTTTAAATATTTATATTATATAATATTATCATATTTATACATATTTATAAATACTATTTTTAAATTTTATATTTTAAATAAAAGCTTTTGTTAGAAAATTGAAGTAATTAAAGTTACTACCTGTATTTACCTCCTATTATGCTTGAAAACAAAGAAATCTTAAATTAGTGACAGGAAGAAATTAAAAGTAGTAAATTAACACCTTAAAATTTTCTACAAAGGGTTTTGTTTATTTTTTTTCTTCAAATATTTAAATTATATTTTTAGATATCTAAATTTGTATATAACATTAGTATACCTAACTTATTTAGGATATGCAAATATATTTACATTTTACTAGCAATTACGCCCCTTAAAAGCCTCTAGGGGCACTTAAGGTGGAAGGGAGAAAATTCAAACCTCTCCCCCATTTCAAAAATAAAAAAATAGATTTTTTATAGGGGGGTGTATATTTGGTGTGGAGATACCCTTATCCCAAATAGTTAAAAACCTTCCTTGGGCCTATTAAAAGCTTCACTATAAAGGAGAACCATATCGGTTCAGTGGTTAGCTTTGCTTAAAATTTGTAAACGTTTAACTTCACGTCATCATAATACGTAGATTTTTACAAGAACAGGGATAAGATAAAGAACAATAATTTAATCTCCCCCCCCCCAAATTTTTTACATTTAGCTGATATTAAATATTGGAGGAAGAAAAGGTTGTAGATTTATTTTTTTAAAACCTTTTTGCTCTCCCTCCCTGTAATGTTACATAAGGAAAATTGGTTTAGTTTGGTTTCCTTGATTTATTATCATACAATTATTTTTCAGGGAGGCCGGAGGGGACAATAGGCTGGTTATTACACTAGTCCTCAAAGTTTTATATTAACGTTGGCTTAACAATTTTGGGGACCTCTATTTCATTTTGATTGGTTGATTTAGTTGAATACAGAAATTTTCTTATCCCTTTAGATACCTGGAATTATTCATACATACCAAGGCAAAAGATAGAATTTTGGCTGCGCTGCGCGTTAAGATAAATAGTTTAAGGCGCGTAGAAAGACAGTACGCGCTTCCAATGTGTTTTTTTATTCATTTTTTTATTGGTTGATAGATTTAATGCATTTAAAATTTAATGATTAAATTAATATATTTTATGGCATAATGATTAGTTTTAATTGACGGAAAATCTAAAGGCTTCAAATTTATTTTCAGATATCACTGTTAAGTATATATATATTTTTTTGGATCGTACTATCCTTTGAAATGACTACAGGGGTGGGTTAGGCCAGGAGGGGTGTGAATTAGATAGAGATATTTATTTGTGTTGTGTAGGCTTGTAAGCAAATATTTTATACTAACAGGGAAACTACACCTGGAGTTCAATTTTACATTCTTCAACTTTTTCGCCAGTCAAATATTTATGATTTGAAATATAGAGGCATTTAAAATATAGGACGTCAAATCTTACAAAATATCTTAGATTTAATCAAAATAAACTTAAGCAATAATATTTTCAATCTAATCATAACAAAATTGCTTTATTTTTATCTAAATATAGTATAAATATATTTATAGGTATACGTTTATATACATTGTTAAGTCTAAGACTATGCATATAACCGGCGGGAAATCCTAACCCTGTGGGGGTAAAATCATGCATGAAGGCCTTTTTTCTCTAAAATTTGCATGATTTGAATCTTTTTTGTTTTGTTTGTAAAGTTGCAGACATGACACAGTTAGTGCTCAGGGATCTTAAGGGATAAGACAATGGCTGATAGATTCATGTACATCCCCAATGAGGATACACTAATTTATTTATTCTGTAGATTACAACTAGTGACTCCAACGTTTGGAGACACAACCAATCAAAGTCTCCTAAGTTGTTAAGCCATCGAATAAGAAAGCTCTATAATAAAACTTTGGGAACTAGTGTAATAAAGAGCCCAATGTCCCCTCCCTGCCTGGTTAGTCCTGCTATTTATTTTCACGCTTTCTCACACAAAGTTTATGTTGCAGTTGTTATATCTAGATATCTTATGGAACAACAGGGCTAGAGGGATAGGTAAATAGTTGTTATATCTAGATATCTTATGGAACAACAGGGCTAGAGGGATAGGTAAATAGTTGTTATATCTAGATATCTTATGTAACAACAGGCTAGAGGGATAGGTAAATAGTTGTTATATTTAGATATCTTATGGAACAACAAGGCTAGAGGGATAGGTAAATAGTTGTTATATCTAGATATCTTATGGAACAACAGGGCTGGAGGGATAGGTAAATAGTTGTTATATCTAGATATCTTATGGAACAACAGGGCTAGAGGGATAGGTAAATAGTTGTTATATCTAGATATCTTATGGAACAACAAGGCTAGAGGGATAGGTAAATAGTTGTTATATCTAGATATCTTATGTAACAACAGGCTAGAGGGATAGGTAAATAGTTGTTATATTTAGATATCTTATGGAACAACAAGGCTAGAGGGATAGGTAAATAGTTGTTATATCTAGATATCTTATGGAACAACAGGGCTGGAGGGATAGGTAAATAGTTGTTATATCTAGATATCTTATGGAACAACAGGGCTAGAGGGATAGGTAAATAGTTGTTATATCTAGATATCGTATGGAACAACAAAGCTAGAGGGATAGGTAAATAGTTGTTATATCTAGATATCTTATGGAACAACAGGGCTGGAGGGATAGGTAAATATCCTTCGTATCCTTATGATCTCTATCTGTCAGTGTGTGTGTACCAAAGAATCTCTAGAAACTATTGAACCAATATGGCTCTCCTTTACAAAGTTACTTCTCGTTGGTTCTGGGAAGGTTTATAAATATTTTTGGGGAAGGTACCACCACCGTCCCAAGAAAAATTTAACCTTCAAGTGTCCCTAGAGGCCTCTAGGGGGCGTATCTGCTGTTAATTTAACACATTGGAATGTTATATGGTATCTGACGTAAAACTACTATTTTATCTCCAAAATTTTTACTATTGTAAAATTTATCATAAGATTGTACAATAAAAGCAAAAAATATATTTTGTCTGGCCGTAAACGGTAAAACAAATTTACAAACATTCTATATCGAACTGTGGATAAATTTATTGATATTTTTAGAAAGTATAAAATTTCTTATTTTTTAGCTGGAAAAAATTTTCAGGCAGTTTCCATATCCATTAATTTATTTATTTCTATTGTGAACAAAATTAATTAATCATTTATCCACCTAGCATAGCAGAGTGTTCAAATAATTACACAGAAATGCATCTTTTTTATTTTACATTTTCACTCGCTTAACATAGCAGCACAAGGAATTATTATGTTGTCTTATGATATGTTAATGAAATCTATTACAAAATGAGCTTATGTGTTCTATAACCGAAGTACATTTTTTGATGTGGTTTTGATTGAACACCCATAGAAAAGCGGCATGGCTGCAGCAAAAGATGTTTTACCTAAATCTAATATATATAATGGTCTATTTTAAAATTGTTGTTATCGTCTGGTTATTGTTGTGAACGAATAGTACATTTTCTTTTCCTTATAAAACATTCATCTTTTATTTTACACTTTATTCTATTCATTGGCATTAAATTGATTTATTTCCAAACCTTTTTGTAATACAATTACAATTTACAGGGTCAAATGAACTTAGCTGACTGAATTTATTTACCAGTATGGCTTCGAAAACGATTAATATCCGCTGGAATATAATTAGTTCTCAGTCATACTGGAAAATCATGTATAGCATCGTATAACAGATAATTTTCCATTAATATTAAAAAAATTATGAATCGTATAGTTATATTAAACAAAATGATACAGAAAATATATTTCTTTAAACGCCTATGGAAAATTTCTTGTTGAGAATCAAACTTTTTTTTAGATTTATTCTTATTTAATTTTAAGTTTGTTTTTAGCATATCCCGATGACATTTAAGTATCTGGGTGAGGAGGGAAGGGTTAGCTATGAAAACATGTCCCAAAAATTTGTTGATCACGCAAATTGTGTCCCGTAAAGTTTTGCTTCTCCCACCCTGTGTGTGCAAATTTGTTTGAAAATACATATCCTTATAAACTTTACCTAGTTGCATGTTCACATGGTCTACTGTGATTTTTGGCAACTTCATAACCATTATTAGATTTACATACAAGTCAGCTTCTTTTTTATATGTGATTTAAAGGGATAAAACAATGGCCAATAAATTGATGTACGTACATCCCTAATAATGATACAATATTCACTTCTAGTGATTAAGATTAGTGGTTGAAGCGTTTGAACACTCAACTTGATGAAGCAACTAACCAAAATTCACTGAAGTTCCCAAAGTTGTTATTTAATTTCATCTTTGGCTTGTTATGTATTTATACATCCTTGTTTTATTTGCAGAACTCAGTTGTTAGATTTATGGGGCTAGACACAACTAGTCAAGTCAGGCTTAACTCAAAAGATCAAATGAATTTCAGTTTTTTTTTCGCCTTTAATATTAGGTCAAAATAATCAATAGTCAAAAATATAAAGCAAAAAAATGACCACAAATTTTAATTAAAAGGCATATTGGCCCCAAATTTTTCGGAACAAAGACTAAAGATCATTTATTTATTTTTCCAATTTTTTTTTTCTTTGTTTTAAAAATTAATGAAAATTTATAATCTTCCTGGATTTTTTTTTGCGTTGTTCCCTCTTTGTTTATCTTCAATTCCGTAATGTGTGTGTGTGTGTTTGTCAGTGTGTGTGTGTGTGTGTGTGTGTGTGTGTGTGTGTGTGTGTGTGTGTGTGTGTATTCAATGGCGACAAAATGTCTAAGATTGATAAAGAGAAAGACAGCTAGAGAGAGAGGGAGGAAAGGGAGGGAGAAGGCTTTTATTTACATTTAAAAGTTGTAAATCCAAGTTTTGAAACTAAACTATACTTTAGTCTACACTTGTGTTCAACTTTTAAATATTATGCTTTTTAATAGCGAAGCTACTAAATATTAATAGCTTATACTTACAGGGAAAGAGGGGACAATGGGCTGTTTATTACACTAGTCCCCAAAGTTTTATAATAACCTTTTCTTATTTGTTGGCTTAACAACTTTGGAATTGTGATTGGTTAATTCATTAAGTTGAGTGTTCAAACGTTTAAACTAGTAATTTTAATCTAAAGAAGGGGTAATTTTGTGCACCATTAATGGGGATGTACATCAATTTATCGGCCATTGTCTTATCCTTTTAGATTCATAATATGCGTTAAGTCCTACCTTAAATAATTAAGGTTGACTAATTGAAGAATAAGGATTATTTTTTAAAAACATGAAGCATTTTTAGCCTGATGTAACAGCGCTACTTATGAACTTTATTATCTTTGTTATTTCAATATTGTACAATAACATATTAATTTTAAAAGTAATTAATATAATTTATTTGAAATTAACCCTACTAGACTTAAAACAACTTTTCTGCTAATTTTACTTCAATTTTTTTTGCCAAATAAAATTCATTATTATGTAGGAAAGTATTCTATTAAAATCAAAGCTTTAAAGTTTCTGTTATTAACTAGGCATAATAAAATTCTGTTGCAAAATCCTTTATTATTATGACTAAAATTTTTGTTAAAGCAATTTTAATATTATAATTTTATGCTTTAAAAATGTGGCTATATTGAATTTCAGAATTAAGTTTGCATTAAGGTTAATCTTTAATGCTTTAAGTAGAGAATATAATAGCTTCCCACCTTATTATGCAATATTTTTCTTAGTTTTAACAGATTTTAAACTAAAGTTTAGTAGATTTTGTAAAAAAAAAATTGGTAGAGTTTTTTCAAAATTTAGTTTCTAAATAAAAACAGAGGTGGATTCTTAAAAAACTTTTGGGCTTAATGACTCACAAAAATTAGCGAGGCTCGCTAAAAAATTTTGTGAAAATCCTCCAAAATAATAAATCTACAAAAATTAGATGAAATAATAAAATGTTATTTCCACAAGGTTTGTTTAATTTTTGTAGATTTTCAATGCGATTTTGGAGGATTTTTTACAAAAAAAATTTACTAATTTTAGTGAGGCATTGAGCCAAAAAGTATTTTAAGAATCCACCTCAGGTAATTTTTTGGATGGTTTAAAAACATTAGAGCATATTCAATTTTCTATTTAAGTTCAGAGCATGTCATATATTATCAATTTTATTGCTAAGAGCGTTATCACTCATTTTCACACTTTTTTGGCAAGATATTTACTACGTGAGAAATGTAAAATATAATTATGTAATAAATGAGTAGAAAATAATTTCTAAGGAAAGCAGAGTTTTTAAACAAGTGTCATAGCTTTCATATTGACATAGCTTTTTGGATAATTTTAAAGGAAGAAGATTAAAGTCCCTTCACAGATTATGACGTCATACGTTATAATAGCCAATGAGAGGCCAGTATACACTGTTATTGACCAATGGTCAAATTTATGCTGGCCTCCCATTGGTTATTCTTTCGTATGACGTCATAATCTGTAAAGCGACTTAAATTATCTTCTTTTAAAGTCATACGTTTGAACCTGACCGAAAATAGCAACAAAATTATTTTTTTCCCCTGTAAAAAGTTTTGGGTTTTTCGTTCTAAATTTTCCCCAGGACGAAAATTAATGTTTATGACAAGCATTGGATAAATTATTGAACATCTAAAAATTGGCAACGCCTCTCTGGAAGAGATAGGGACAACTTACAAACAGATATGTTATGTAATTAAGAGTGGCGTGGCGAAAGAAAATCTATTTTTAGAACGTTACAAGTACATAAATATTGGAAAAGGAACAAATTTCACATAAACAGATGCTTCTAATCGCAAAAATAGAATATACAGCGAATATACAAAGACACTTTAAGCTACGATTATATAGGGAGTGTCAAAATTCTTCTTTTAAAAAAAATAAATTGCCTTAAAATTGATTTGTTGAAGTTTTACCTGTTAAAATTTGTTAATCTAGTATTAATGATGTCCCAATTTTTCATATAAAGGCTTTATTCTTTAAATTATTATTTTACTATGTTATATAGACCCTATTCATATTTTTACTGGGGTTTATAATGGAAGGGAGATTTATAGAATCCGGCCCTTGTTGATATTATTTACAAAAGACTTCCTCTTAATAAATCCACCCTTCCTTCTTGACAATATTTTAAAAGATTTTAAATTTCACACATTTTTTTCTCAAAGGTATAATAATAAACAATTTTAAATAGGGATATAAAACACGAGGAAACCTTTTTGTCTCCCAACTTTTAGGCCATTCAGAAATTTTGACAATTGAACCTTTTTCCTTTGTTTTAAAAAATTTTCCTCCTGAAAAAAATTAGGAAAAATAAAAATTTTGAAAGTAAATTATAGTTGTAATTTGGTGTGAATAGATGAAAATACACTTCGAGCATTTTCAAATGCATTTTAAGAAAGTAATTGTCATAATGATTAATATTCTATTTGGGGGGGGGGGGGGAGCTTCTGAAGGGGGGTAAACAAGGTTAAAAATGTAGTATGGCGTCATAGGTCACAAAGCTAGCCAAAAACCTAACCTTTTTTAAAAATTCTTACTATTGGCAAGCTTTCTTGCATTTAAACTAAACTTAAATATTTTGCATTACTTTAAAATTTATTGTTTTAACCTTGCTCTTATTTTGTGAAAAGTACGGGTTTATATTTTGTGTTGAGACTTATTATGTAATCGTATTTTTGATGAACTGAAAATAGTTGCCGAATGTGTACGCAGTTTCCTGGGTGTTTCCTCATCCTAGCTCAATATTTACTACTAGCTACAAATCTTCAAACTTCCCTTAAAAAAATCAAAATTTGAATGTATAAACGATTTATACATTATACATTATAAATTTGAATTTTTTAAATTTTGATTTTTTTTTGAAGTTTGAAGCTTTTTTAGCTAGTAGTAAATATTGAGCTAGGATGAGGAAACACTCAGGAAACTGCGTACACATTCGGCAACTATTTTCAGTTCATCGTATTTTTATTTAGTTAAGTTGTTTATACATTACTGCCATATTAATAGTTTAGTATCTTGTGTAATAAGTACACTAGTTGTCGAGTAAGATTTCGAGTCCCACATTGTACTGATGTTTAAAGTTTTTAAAGCTCTCCTGGTATATCAGGCGAATGATGTTGATTTTTTTGTTGTATTAACAGCACATCCCCTATTAGTTAATGTCAACATTAGTTTTGGCAGGGAGGGAGGGGACATTGGGCTGTTTTATTGCACTTGTTTTATGATAATGTTTTCTTATTCGTTGGCTTAACAACTTTGGAGACTTTCTTGGATTTTGATATGTTGGTTAATTGAGATGATTGTCTAAACCTTTCAACAACTAATTGTTATCTACAGAAGGCATAATTTTGCGTTGCAACATGGGGGATGTACATCAATTTATCGGCCATTGTCTTATCCCTTTAGGTCCCTGAGTTTTCGTTTTCCATTGCCCCCAATTTTCCTTCTTTCTCCTGTTTGTTTACACAGTTTCATAGAGTGCTGATATCAGAGATCTAAAGGGATAAGACCATGGCTGATAAATTTATGTACATCTCCAATGACGATACACAAAATTACCCTTTGTGGATTACAATTATTGGTTAAAATGTTTGGACACTCAACTGAATGAACCAACTAATCAAAATTCAATAGATCTTCTCAAAGTTGTTAAGCCAAAGAATAAGAAAACGTCATTATAAAACTTTGAAATACTTTAAAGTCTTTCATAACATATATAACTAAAGCCATTCAAGCATATTTAAGCTTTCTATGTATATTTTGAATCTAATTGCTTACCCAACACACTTGCAGAATCATCATAAAAAAGGATGACAGCATCCATGGAACGGCCGCTCTTTAGCAATACATAGTACATTTTTGTCTACAAAAGCAGGCCCTATAATTAGAACAATACTAAAAAGATTAGAACAGAGGGAAAGGTGTTTTTCTTGAAATTTTAAGTCTATGTCTTTTTCTGTAGCTGGTTAGTGTCTCAAAATATCAGCCTTTCCACTTCTCCTCTTTCTCCTTTTCATGACGTCACGTGGCTGATTTTTGAGACACTTTGTTCTGCTACCTTATTCTAACTTTCAGTAGTTTTATTCCATTTTTACTTGTATAGCTCCAAGCAGTTTTTTCATATACAGTCATATATATATATATCAGAAGTTCTTTCACTTCCGCATGTGTTTCATATTTGCAAAAAAAGGCAAAATAGCAAAAGACAATATGGTTATAAGGATGAGAAAGAAGTAAATTGTAAAGACAATTTGCAGTTCTGGTGATTTGATAGTGGATATATTATTGCATGGATTTACACCAGATTTTCATGTTTTCTAATAGAGTAAAACACGCAACGGGATAAAGTAACCCTTTTTCCAAGTCCCCTCCCTTTCTACGGATACCCATGGAAGGAACTGACCAATAAACGAGTTTCTTGTTAGCAAGCTAAATTAACTATAATTCCCATGTCATAATATCCACGTATATTCTACATTTATTGATGTGCGGAAGCGATGGAATACCATATCATGAGCAAATGTCAGTTTTTATGCTCCTCTAGGGGTCTAAAAGGTACAAGAATTCTCTGATTATTAATAGTGTACAGTTTCAAAGGGGGGAAATTAGACGTAATTTGTGTTTATATATCTTACAATAAGATCAAGATTGTACCAGATTAAGCATTACCCTGCTAAACTTTGTGCTGATATTTTATTAACTTAAGATGACATTTTTAAATGCATTACTGTTAGTAGATGTAATGGAAGCCAAAGCAGAGAGAGAGGGAACAATGAACTGTTTTTTACACTAGACCCCAAAGTTTTTTAATAACATTTTCGTATTTGTTGGCTTAACAACTTGAGACCCTTGAAGTGAATTTTGATTGGTTGTTTCATTAAGTTGAGTGTTAACACGTTTCAACCATAATTTTAATTTGTAAGAAAGGTAATTTGTGTATCTTTATCGGGGATATATATAAATTTATCGGCTATTGTCTTATCCATTTAGATTCCTAAAGCCAAAGCCATTCACAATAATTGCTATATCGTTTAATGTTATCACAATGTTTCTAAGTTTAACAGAGAATATTACTTCAGTCTTTTTTGCTTCAATGTTTTTTTTCTCGAGTTTTGAAAGAGTTGCAATAGGGAGAAATTATTCAGTGTCAACTCTTTCAATAGTCATAGCAATTTTTAGGTCATTTTCTGAGTTAATATATTCATGGGTGTACTTTTAGTCTTCATGTCTTCACTGACATTTATTAATTACTAAAAATTTTTTACTTTAGTGTACAATTTCTAGGAACTTTTAGACGTTCATTACCGTATATACATATTCAATGTACTGACAAAATTGTCTTATTTGAAATATTCTTTAAATATTGTTATTCTGTCAAATAAAGCAACAATGTATTTAGAATATACGTGGATATTACGACAGGAAAAAAAATTCAATGCTAGCATGGACATTACATATTGGTCAGTTCTTTCATCCAGTAGGAGGGGAGAGGTAGGGTAAAAGGGGTGGAGGGGGAATCGTTATTTTAGCCAATTACAAGTTTCACTTTATTGGAGTACATAATGGAGTTCTGCCAAATAAAATGTAATTTTTAAAGATCGTAGCCCATATATATTTCATACCCCCCCCCCCCCGGGCCTTGTCCCCTGTCTAATTGTACAATTATTAACATAATTATTAAAAGTATGTATATTACAGAGCAGGTATTTATGGATGTATGTATTTTTATAATTACATGAAATCGACGGCTGGAGAAATGCATTTTTCATTTTGTACTTCTGCATTATATTTGTATCTACGTACTTTTAAATTGGTTGTATTAGTTCAAATTTCTCTAATACGTAAGCAAAATATTATTTTAGCTTCAATTTGACGTAAACAGTCTTTCGTCGTATTTTCACAGTAGCTTTTGATAGGTTATTTTAGGTTAGGTTAATGTTAATGATTGCCCAGCAGGGTAGAAAATTGGCCCCGTAAGGTTAGAGCCCCACGCAGTGGCTAGAAATAGGAGAAGAGCTAATGTGAAAATACGACAAAACCTGCTTCTTTGTTTTCTTTCCATGATCCAAAATACTTTTTTTTATATTATTTTAAAGGCAGATTTTTGACTTGTGGAAAATTTGATGGCAAAAAATTATTCTTTTATCTTCACTTTGTATCATTAATTAACAATTTTGCTATTCTTTCATATTTGCATTTTTTTTGTATAGAGAACAAAAACATGTATTCAATTTTGCATTATAAGATAAAGTTTTGTCATTTTGTTTTAATTACGTTCAAATTTAAATGTTCTTTAAAACATATGATATTAATAAAAGGAAAGTTAAATTAATCTACAGCCCTTATATCTTCCCATTTCTACCAGTTTACAGTAAAATTAACGTTTAATTGGTGTATCAAAATATCCCTTTGATTTACCCATAAGATTTTATTGTTGCCCTAAAAAGTTATAAAAATATTGGCATTGGTGAAAGGGGGGGGGGGCTAAATTCCATTAGAAAACCAAATATAATTATACATCGTAAAATTGTAAAGCAATTATGATAAAACTTCAATGTAGATCTTTATCTCATAAAACCTATTTTATCCTTCAGTAATCAGTATTAATGTTTAATACATGGTTTTGAATTGGGAATGTACAAAAATGTCGGGTATAGTCCCTTTCTTGACAACGCCTCTTAAGGGATGTTTCGTCGCAATTTCACAGTAGATTTTCTCCTATTTCTAGTCCCTGCTGGGGGCTCTAACCCTGCGGGGCCAATTGTCTAACCCTTCGGGGCAATCACCTAACCTAACCTGAAATAACCTGTCA
The DNA here is from genome assembly GCF_053477335.1 of Acartia tonsa. Lineage (NCBI taxonomy): Eukaryota > Metazoa > Arthropoda > Copepoda > Calanoida > Acartiidae > Acartia > Acartia tonsa. The sequence continues at coordinate 6,256,161 of NC_137272.1, read as the reverse complement.
AAAGCTGCTGTGAATATACGACGAAGCGCCCCTGAAGAGTCGTTGTCATGAAAGTGACTATACCCGAAATGTCTTGGCTCATTTTTTATGACAGTAAACCCTAATTGATTCTTTTTTTAGAAGCAGAGCATGGGTACGCGACTAGCCTGCCAGTTGTCCACTTAATCTCCGGGTCTCCCATACCCCTGCAGGACTCCGCCCCGTCTCTGTCCTCCTCGTACGAGCACCTGGACACCTTGTTGTCCCGGAGCCCCACCTCCCCCACTGGCAGCACCAGTAGTAGAGACACATCTTCATCTTCTAGCAGGCACAGAAATCCACGAAATTAAATTGAAACATTTTTTCTTAAAATTTTCTAAGACATGTGACGACATAGAAATGAGGGAGATTAGAGTAGAAGTGGGAAAAAACCCTAAAAAAGAGATGGATAAGCCTAAATTTTTATGACGTCACTTGGCTGATTTTTGAGGATGCTGTGAGTATTGGTGCAAAAAATATGACGTAACAAAAAAATTAGCCAATGAGAGGCCACTATAAATTTTACCATTGGTCAATAACGGCCTCTCATTGGCTATTTTTTTTGTTACGTCATATTTTTTGCACCAATACTCACAGCATCATTTTTGAGACAATTTGTCCAGTTGCCCTATTAAATGAAAATAATACATCAAAAGTCAAATTTGAAGCAAAACATGGGTTAGAAAGGCAACCTGCTTTAATGATTTATGACCATTATAAGCATGTAATTCTTTTAAATAATCCTTTAAAGTATTACCCAAACCTCAATAATCATTACATCTTTACAACTTATTTCCTAATTCAAATCTACCCTTATTTTAGAAAATCAACTTATCTTTATTACTCGCTTCCTATTGTAAAGCTTTTGCCTAATCGTAAGTTTTTACAAAATATGGTTTTAGGTCATAAATCTACAATTCAAATTTAATTCCTAGATTTTTCATTTTTTAATTCGCGGATTTTTTTTCATAGACAAACCAAATTACTTCGCAAGTCTTCTGGACTTGGTTCAAGGTAACATTTATAATTTATCTATGGAAGTACTTTTGAATTTTATCTATCTATGTATTCTATACTATATATTGATAAATTAGCTGGTAAAAATTGATTTTATGGATCTTAAATGCATATCTTACTACCATACCAGTATGAAGTATATCTTGCTTTCTTTAAAAAAAGATACATATCTTTTGGTTTAAAAGTTCTAAACCTGCCCACTTTCAAACTAAATATATCTTCCTAGCCCCTCCCCCTTATCTTGTATGGCCTGGCAGGGAAAGAGACATGGATTTAATTTTTCCCTCCAATAGAAAATCTTTTATAATATAACACTGAAAAAAACCAAAGAAATTAAGGACTACCATTTATGACTGGCCCATAAGTATAAGGCATAATAACTTTTTTTTTAAGTAACTTATTCTTAACCCAGTCGGCCTTTACCAAACTATCTTCTTTGGATTTGAGCTGATTGTCTTAATTGCATATATTTCAAGGGGTTTCTTTGCTAGCTTGCCCCAGGCAAAAAATGCAATAAACTTTGAAGTTATCTTTTCTTTTTGGGCCCATATATACCATGTTAGACATTGTTGTGGTTATTAACATAAATTTCTTTTTTTTTGAGTTTTTATCCTCAGAAAAGTGAAAAAGTATATTTATATTTTGGATGCTTAATGCTTACTATAATGTCGATTTAAATGGCATTTTATGTTAACAATGCTTTTTAGTTTAACAGGGATGTATATTTTAATATTTACCAGTGGAAAAGTGCACAAAAATAATATTTAACTTGATTTTCTTTAAATTTAACTTTTGTTAACTTTAAAAAGGTTAAATTGGTTTTAAAATACACATACACACCGTAAATGTTCGAAGCGGGTAAAAATGTCTTTTTGTTTAATGAATATTTGATAATTTAGAGGGGGATATTATAAATGATAATTACTGTATTTTTAGTAGCGAAGCTACTATATAATAGCGCTTAGCCTTACGTCGCTATAAGAGTAATATTGGATATATTGAAATTAAATGAGCTATCCAAAGATTTATTGACAATATTTTCATATCTATTACATTATTAAAGTCAAATCCAATTTTAAGGGCTGAATATTTTTTACTGTTCCCCATTATAATGAACATAATTGTCCTTGTTTGCATAGAAAGGAGGAAATTAGATGTCTGTTAGCCTGTCTTAATTTTCATGCACTATAGTTCCACATAATAATAATTTATTTTTAGTACTTTTCATTCTATAAGGAATAACTTTTTGCAAGACTTAATCAAAATTTGATTATTTTGTTAATAACAATTACTGCACTAGATCTATACAGAGAGAAGGGAGACAATGGGCTGTTTATTACACTAGTCCCCAAAGTAGTATAATAATGTTTTCTTATTTGTTGGTTTACAACTTTGGGACTTTTACTAAAAATTTTGATTGTTGGTTAATTAAGTAGACTGGCCAACCCTTTTAACCACTAATTGTTATCTACAGAGGAGGATATATTGTGTATTATTATTGGTGATGTACATCAATTTATCGGCCATTGTCTCATCCCTTTAGACCCCTGACAATTATGTCTAGTGGAAATCTTGGTGACAAATATTTTTTTCTATTAGTGCCCTATCTTTTTCTCTTTTTTAAAGATTTTGGAAAAGGAAAAAACCTTTTGTTTGTAAATGTTTTTCTTTTTAAATGCTCCTGATAAAATCCTCTGATAGAATTGAAATTTTAAAAGATTATATTTTTGATAATCTTCATTGAAAGAAAAATCATATATATATATATATATATATATATTTATAGATAGAACAAAAATAAAAGTTTCAACGTTGTTAGTGTATAAGGAAAAGTGTACTCTTATTTATTTGTCTCATAACTCAGCCAAATTTTAAGATATACCCGTAACCCTCCCCAAAAATATCTATAAACCTTCCCAGGATCTACAAGAAGTTAAACTGAAAAGGAGAACCATATCGGTCCAGTGGTTAGCAAGATACTTCTGTACAGACAGACACATAGACATCCTGTTACTTTTATATAAGGATTTGTAATTTAAAAAATGTAAGAATCCATCAACTAAAAAAAGAAATTTGTTGGCGGCTTTGTCGGGACGCTTCCCCCTGATGATCGCTCTTGTGCTTGCGTGGCGTTGCGAGTAACACACAAGAACACGTGAGTTACCAAGCGGCGGGGCGGGGAGGGGGGTAGTGGGAAAATGGTTCGGGGGCAAAGATTGCACACGTGGAGTGTTGGAGGGGGGTGGGGGGGAGGGGGTGAATCATTGGTTTGCTATACCGGGAAAAAAAGAAGAGGAGTGGGGGATAGAAAGTGGGAAATAAGGAGGATCCCTTTATATTTTTACCTTGTGCATTTTATTGCTGCGTTACAAAAGCTATCTTTATATTAATATGATTTTAAAGAAAAAACAGATAAAAATGCTTGTTAAGACTATTTTTCTCTACTTCTATTTTTTTTACTGTTCTTATTTTTATCATATGACATAAGCTGGGGATAAGTTAAGTTTCCTTTTTTCAGCTTGACTGCCAATAAGTAAATAAATGATGTAAAAAAACTTCTAATTCATGCTCTACTGTATGCTTAGAAATACATGTGACTTCATTTCACGGAGCTCTCAGTTGGGAAAAAAATCCAGAAAATTATTACTAGGAGCAAATTTCGTATCGCGGGTGTCAAAAATATTTCTGACATTAACTGTCAAACTTTGAAGATTTTTTTTTATTAAAGTTTCAAAGATTTTTTTTCATGGTATTGGAAGGTTGCATTTCGGATTTTTTTTTCTTTTTTAATTTGCGGATTTTTTGCTTTAAATTTGACACCCATGTTGCTGCTTGTATTGTTACTAGGCCTAGACTCTGTATATACTCTGCCATGCCTCTATACAACGTGATCCAAGCAAAGAGGGGGATGAAAGGGAAGTAGAGCGGAGGGGCATGACTGTCTTACCAAGAAAAAGGGCAATTGAAAGGGGAGTGGGGTATGTTAATTATAAATAAGGCTGACAGCACCCATAAGTAGCGAAGCACATAAAGTCATGGTTGGACAAATGGAAAAATCATATTATAGTTTAAAGATAGATAATATTAATCACAAAGTTCTTTTTATTAAAAAATATTTTGTCTTTTGTAGCTTGAACTATCATTGGTAAAGGAAATCTTTACGAACAGTCAGTCTATCTTAAAAATCATCCGAGAAACTCATACTTCCCCCAGAGGACAAACTGAAAATTTTTATAGAGTAGCTTCGTCACTAAAAAAGGGGGGATGGAAGGTGAAAGGGTCTTCTGTCAGAAAAACGGAGGGGATACACTACGGGGGTGGTGGGGGGGGGGGGTATAATACAGGGTGGGAGGAGAAAAACCCATAAATCTTTCACTGCCAGGCATGATCACTGTGCGCCAATATACAAAGCATGGATCTTAAGGGATAAGACAATGGATGATAATTTGATGTATATCCCCAAGGATAATAAACAAAATAATCCGTTTTTTAGATTTATTTGTTTAAACTATGCTTATTTGAACCAATCAATTGAGATTTTGAAAAGTACCCAAATTAATGAGAAAATGTAATTTAAAACTTTGGGTGCTAGCATAATTTATAGTCCGATGTCCCCTTCCTCCCTGGTACAAACGTCATTCAAAGACAGCGATATTAATAATTTTTCAAAAAATATTTATGAGTTGTTTAAAAAATATGCAGCCTTATCTTTGTATAAGTTATTGCTTTTGTTAATTTTTATTATATATATGTAGCTTGCCGCAGAGTGAAACCAAATAGAAAATATAGATGAAATTGGGGGGTGTCTATATATTTTGCGGTGGTGCCATTATAATATGGGGGTAGCCTGAAGTGGGAGAGGGGTGGGGGGGAGGCGGAGCCGTGAAATAGAATTCGTATATAATATTTGTACTTATTTATGCTCTCTCTCTAGCTGGTGGTGGGTGCAGGGTTTCTCTTCCACCAGAGTTTAGGGGTCACTTAACCATTAACCTAACCTAATGTACTCATTTAGATTTTCTGAAGGGGTAAAAAATCTGGATCAAATTTGAAATAGAACCCTTTCCACTGTTTACAATTTTTGTAAAACCCCATAATCTTATATTGTCCGGAATAACTATTTTTCCTTCAACTTTTCTGTTGTTTAAAAATGATAGTTTGATTTGTAAGACATAAAGTTTCTGTCGTTTTAAAAATAAATTTGAAGGCAATATAGGCTTACTATTTGTCCAACCTGTAGAAGTAAATCCATGCTCCAAAAAAAACAGTTTGTCATTTTACTAAGGAAAATGCAGTTGAAATATTTTCATAACCTTTTAAAATGCATCTACTACATAGCAACTGATCAATTTCATAACGATTAAAAAAATGCTCATATGTTTCTTTTTGATAATGAGTTCTTTTGAAAAAAATTTAATATTAATCACTCTAGAAGAATTATGTATTATTATGTAGATTTAAGAACTATTAGAATCAGAGAGAGAGAGAAGGAGGGGGGACAATTAACTGTTTATTACAATAGTCCCATAAGTTTTATTTTAAAGTTTTCTTATTTGTTTGCTTAACAACTTTGTGGACTTCAATGATTTTGATTGGTTGCTTTTTTAAATTGAGTTTCCAAACGTTACAACTAAATATCTTAATCTACAAAATCGGTAATTTTGTGGATTATCATTGGAAATGTACATTAATTTATCCCTGTGTTAGAATGCAGCTAAAATAAATGATAAATTTTGTCTTGTTAAAATGTAGCCATACTCATGACAACATGTCTTTTCATTTTGACAGTGTTGCTACAAAAACGCAAGATTATTTTTACCGCATTTTTAATTTTTCTAAAATAGTCATATCTTTGCAGTTATTTTGCTGTATTTTTCTTGCCTTTAGAACAGAATTATTGTCTTCAAAAACATTTTATTAGTGGTAGAAAAATATTCTTTGTATTTTTGTAGCAAAGTCTTTTTTTGTATGAAAATTATTAAGTTGCTAAAAAGTTAGATTTGAAAACTGTTGTCAAACGAAAGACTTTTAATAAGTGTTGGATTATTTCAACATTAATAAAAAAAGCAATTAAGAATATTATGATCCTTTTAAAAATTAAATATACTATGCCTTAAATGAATGTTTTTTTTCGATACCTCATTAATTTTTAATGTAGTTTTGCATTCTATTTTTAATTTTTTTTTTTTAAATTACAACTACTGAATTATATTAATTAAGCGGAAAAGGTTTATGGGGGAAAAAGTGTAATAATATTTTTGCTGCCATTTCCCCCTCCCCTACTTACGGACTGGTTGGCAGCAGTATAGCCAAACAGGAAGGAAGGGGACAATGGGATGTTTATTACACTAGTCCACAAAGTTTTAATAACGTTTTTTTTTATTCGTTGGCCTAACAACTTTAGGACTATTAATGAATTTTTATCGGTTGATGCATTAAGTTGAGTGTTCAAATTTCAATCTACAGAAGGGCTAATTTTGTGTGTCATTATTGTGGGATGTACATCAATTTATCGGCCACTATCTTATCCCTTAAGATCCGTGACGGGCAGGCCATGGCATGATGAATATCACTTTTCAAAGGAAATATCTGCCACTTCTAGACACTTGGTAAAAAAAAACTGAACCAGCCTACACATGAAATCTTATTAAAATGTTTTGGCGACACTATATCAGACGCCATAAACTCTCTATTGTCAATAGCGTAGCTGCTGTACAACTACCTTCGTTTATTCGTAAGTACTATATCTTCCACTTGCAAAAGCTTAAGGTTTTTTAATAACATATTCTAGTCCGTAAACATGTTTTCATATTGTTGTTAATGTGCTAATTACGACCATAATTTTATTGCAACTCGACTTTTATTTAAAGTTTGTTGCTACGCTACTTTTAAACATAAATGTCATTGTTTTTCTTGACAGATATTGAAAACGCCAACCTAGCGTGCTGTCAAGTAGCTTGATTCAAACTTTTGTCATTCAATGACACTTTTTTTGTATTAAATAAAATAGTAAGGTTGTTTTTGATTATCGCGTCAATTACTCCCTACTGAACCGATTGAGTTCTTCATTTTTTGGAAGCTACAAATAGGACCTGGAAAATTTAAAAATCCTTTTTGTGCTGTTTTAATTTAGTACCTAAGGATTTCTGCCAAATTAAATCCAATAAAAAGGATAATTATGACTCTTTATGACCCTAATCAATTGAGTATTTTTTTATTGATATACTCGCGACATCATGACGCAAATAGTCCTTGTACAATGTACAACATGTATGGTTATCTACATAAGTACAGCAGCAATAACAATTGAAATTAATATTATATTGGCAACAAGTAACCAATTTTCCCTAAAGAGTAGAGCCCAATCGGTTCAGCGGTTACCGAGATCTTAAGCTTCAGACGGACAGACATCAAGCTACTGTATAGTTTAGATAACAGTAGACCTATTACTATAAAACTAGTGTCTTAACCCATTAGCCACTAGAAAAGATTGGTTGATGTCAGAAAAATGGTGAACTGAAATTAGTTTCCGAATGTGAACACATTTTCCTAGGTGTTTCCCAATCCTATCTCAATATTTGCTACTAGCTTAAAAACCTTCAAACTTCCAAAAAAAAAATCAAAATTTGAAAAATTAAAACTTTGAATGTATAATGTATAAATCGTTAATACATTCAAATTTTTTTTTTTTTTGAAGTTTTAAGGTTTTTTAGCTAGTAGCAAATATTGAGATAGGATTGGGAAACACCTAGGAAAATGTGTTCACATTCGGAAACTAATTTCAGTTCACCAGAAAAATAGCCTAAAGCTATCCCAAGACATTTAAAAAGCCCCCCCCCCCCCCCACCCACTAAAAAATACAACCCATCTGTACCAATAATTTCTGAGATCATAAGCTTTAGACAAAAAAAAACCCTACTATTTTATATTATAGGATGACAAAAAGTACATGGGAAGTAGCTATGTTTTTAAACAAGTGCTGAAATATAATACAAGTATATATGTATGTTGTAAACACTGTAGTTACTAAGGGAGGAGGAATAATAACTGTTCTATCTAAATAACTGATACAAAAAAAATAATTTTCACATGATTTTAAAAATTCAAGTTTAGAAAATTATTATTTTTAATCAGTTAACCCCTTTTTGTTGCTTTTAAAAGTGTAGCTACTCTATAACTGGGGCTTTTCAAACAGACATTTCCTAACCAACTTGTGTAATGGCAGATTTCAAACATGTCATACTCAGTGATTTATTGACAAAAGTCAAAACCTGCTAAATACGACTTTTTTTTTGGAATAATTGTCTATCTAAATAAAATCTCTCCTTTTTTAAACAGTAAATACTGCGAAGTATTTATATTTATCTACGTATTTTTCTTAGAATTGTGCTAATTCTACTAATCGCATCATAAGATTTTCCTTTATGTAAAAACCAGGGCTGGATAGGACAATTAAATTTAAATTCAATTTGCGATCTTTTCCACAATGTTGGGGGACAAAGTCACTCAAAAATCAGCCACGTGATGTCATAAAAATAAGGGATTATCCATCTCTTTTTTGGGGGTTTTCTTTCCCACTTATCCTCTCATCTCCTTCATTTTTATGACGTCACTTGGCTGATTTTTGAGTGATTTTGTCCCCCTACCCTACAATATTTTTTATAAGACACATTTTTATTGGCCATAGTTCTATCCCTGTAGGAAAACACATGTCACGGTCTATTTGTGTTCTTTTTGTATTTTCTTTTTCAATTTCCATCAGGTCCCCCATACATAGTATGTCATCTTAATGCCAGTTTTCCTTAAAAATATTTATACAAAACTGCAAATTTTCACTAAAAGATTGGCATTTAAATCATTATTATAATATTGTTCCTATAAATTAATGAACAGCCCCAATGATGATACACAAAATTACCCCTTCTTAAGATTTCAATTATAAGCTTACACACTCACTTAACCAACAAATCAAAAAATTTTTTTAAAGTTCCAAAAGTTGTTAACCCAATAAATAAAGAAAAAAACATTATTGTAGTATTTTGGAGACTATCGTAATAAACAGCCAATGTCCCCTCCCTCCCTGTCAATTGGTCAAAAAGTCATAATTGGTCATTAAACTGAATTTTATTTAGCGATCTGCTGGAAAATATTTTCTCCGCGGTTTTGGGGGAATGTCTTGAAGTCAATTCAAATTCGTCAGATTTCTTGCAATTAAATGCTTCAGGATTTATTTCAAATTTTAGAATTCCTACGTTTATTAAGATTTTTCTGTGTCTCCGTGACTTTGGGAGCCAGGGACATATCACCCGAAGAAAACCTGTTTTGCTTATTATTAAAAAACTATGGTATTTTGAACAAAATGTATTGTTTTCTGTGGGTTTTTGTGTTAACTTTGTAATTAAAAATCAAATTTTTATTTTATGTTATATTCTGTCTTAATTAGGCTGTTTATTCCACTAGTCCCCAAAGTATTATGTCTTCTTATCCTTTGGCTTAACAACTTTGGGGACTTTTATTGAATTTTGATTGGTTGTTTCATTCATTTGTGTGTTTATAATGTGATCTACAGAAGGGGTAATTTTGTGTAAATTTATTGGGGATTTACATTAATTTATCGGCCATAGTCTTATCCCTTTAGATCCCTGAGGTAAAGAATCTTTGGATATAAGTAAAATGTAACAAGAATGACCGCATCCTTGGCGTAGCAACCATGCATGTCAAAAGATCTTAAGATAATACTATCCTATTCTTTCATAGGAGAAAGTCTTTCAATAAAGCTTAATTGTTTTCATTTATATAAATTAAAGATAATCTTTTATCATAAAGATGCGCAATTTTGACATTAATGCAACCATATGAGGTCGACAAACTTAAGTAATTAAACTTGTATATACTGCTTTCTGAATATTATAAAATTAGATTCAAAGTCATATCTAAAAGTAGCGCTGATTCTCTTTAAATAGAGTATTATGGCCATTTCTTTCCTTATTTAGGATAAAAAAATGCTATACACTTTTATTTTTTCCCCCACCTTGTTGAGTTATTTATGTATATTTATAATCATGTTAATAACATGTTTCCTATGCATCCTCAAAACTGTTCCTTTCAGCTTGGAAACAAGCCAAAAATACTTTGTCATTACATTTTTTTTGTTGAAAAATAATTTCATTGGACAAAAAATATGTATAACAAGTTGTCTATTTTTTGCAATTATCACGTTGTGGACATTTCAGTCATTTTTTTTCATCACGACCCGATTTTTGTAGAAAATAAAGTCATTTAATTATATAATTGAATTTTAAACTGTAAGCTTGTTTCAAATATCAACATTTGGTATTAATTTTAGTTGCAAAGCTACTCGACAAGTTGGTCCTTTCTGTACGTTTGTCAACGTGTTTGGAACAAAAAAATTACATAAGATGCTTCACGCTTTACTCCCTCAATGATGATACACAAATTTAGCCCTTCTGGAGATTACAATTAGTGGCTGAAAAGTTTGGACACTCAACTAAATAAGTCAATCATTCTAAATTTTATAAAAGTCCCAAAGGTTTTTAAGCCATCGAATAAAACATTTTTTTAAGATTTAGGGGACTAGTGTAATAAACAGTCCTATGTCCCCTCCCTACCCGTTAATAGTACCTAAAGTTACAAAATAATCTTAAATTTGATCACTTGCTGAGCTAATTTGTGGATGTTATTGTCCTCGTTTTATTTTAAAGATAATAACTAGACCTAAAAGTCTAGAATTGATGCAGATTTTGATTAAATTTTGGTGCAAAAATTTCTATTAATATCTAATTTTATCCAATTTACATAACTTGAGTTTTAATGAAGTATTTTTAGCTAATTTGGTTCAAACACAGAGAATTGAAATCCAAAGAAAAACTTATATAAAAATAAAACTTTAGTTTAATAAATGAAAAAACATATTTGTTCTTATTTTCAAAAGAATAAAAATATATTTTTCTGAGTTACTTACCCTTACTGGTTTAGAGGCCAAACACAAATGACGTACATTTTACACTAATCCCCAAAGTTTTATAATAACTTTTTCTTATTCGTTTGCTAAACAACATTTGGGACAAAAGTGAATTTTGATTGTTTGGTTTATCAAGTTGGAGTTTCAAATGTTTCAACCAGACGTACAGCAAAAAAAGATGGGACGATGGGCTATTTATAATAATAACTTTTTCTTATTCCTTTGCTAAACAACATTTGGGACAAAAGTGGATTTTGATTGGTAGGTTTATCAAGTTGGGTTTCCAATGTTTTAACCAGAAATTTTAATCTACAGTGTATTATCATTGGGGATGTACATTAATTTATCACCAATTGCCTTATCCCTTCAGATCACTAAACGTACAGATGATGTACAGGCTTATTTAAAGATAAGCTACGCTACCAAAAAATGCGGAAATAAACTGCAGAGATAAGGAGAAAATAGAACAAATATTGATTTATCCATTATCTATCTATCCATCTAATTATTTATCTATCTATCTATTTATCTGTTATCTATCCATGGCACGTGTCATTTTACCACGTATACTTGTTAATACATGGACAGGTATATTGCACTTGAAGTTCTACTAATTTGCCTCTAATTTTTCCACCATTTAAGAGTATTAAATCATTACAAACAACATAGTCTGAAAAATAATACATTTTGTCCAAATTATATTTTTTAAATTATTAAATAACGTAGCTGCACTAAGTGTCTCAAAATATTAGCCTTGTAACGTCATAAAAATGAGGGATTATCCATCTCTTTCTTAGTGGTTTCCTTTCCCACTTCTCCTCTGATCTCCTTCATTTTATGACGTCACATGGCTGATTTGACCAGCTACCTAAATACCAATTTTTACCAATGTATTTCTCTTTTCTCTGAATCTTTTTAGGTCAATCTTTTTGGTATGAGAGATTTCTTTGGCTAAAATGATAATGTTTTGGCATAATATCTAGTGGATACATGGAGAGATCAATGATGATAAATTTCGCTCCCCTTAATTTTATTTTAGCGTTTAAAGGGAAGAAATGGTGTAGATCTTTTTCTTCACCGCCCTGTAAATTGTCAGGGATGGAGGGGACATTGGGTTGTTTAATACACTAGTCTCCAAAGTTTTATAATAACGTTTCTTTATCATTTGGCTCAACAACTTTGGGGACTATTTAGGTTAAGTGTTCAAACGTTTTAACCACTAATTGTTATCTACAGAAGGGGTATGTGAATCATCATTTAGATGTCCATCAATTTATCGGCCACTATCCCTGGAAAATTGTACTATATAGTCTAGATTAATGTAAAAGCAAGCCTTTTTGTTTGTTTGTACCTTATATACTTAAAAATATTTATAGATCTAGTTGTTTCACATTCTTCTAAATAGCGCAGCTACTCTTTAATCTGTCCGTCTGTCTGTACGTCCGTCTGACTGTCTCATAGTCATTAAGATAAACAAAAGTTTTCATATATAATTCAAATTAATATTTGGCATTAATTGTCAAAAAAACAAGAGTATTATGGCCTAACAAAATATTTTATCGACAAAAGTCGGAGTCGACACATAACCTAACCTAACCTTTTTTAAATCAGGTTTTATAAATGCCTAACCCCTGAAACGGGGTCTTATTTGTATATTCAAATTCTTACCTAACCTTTATAGAAATACTTAATTTACTATTTTAGACACTCCAGCGTTTGTCCACTTTTACGTTTGTCACTCCTGCATTCGTCCTGGAACCTGTATTAAATGTTATACCTTAAAACTGTTATTGGTACGCTACTTACGTATGGAAATGATTGCCCTTGTTAAGTAAAAAGCGATGATGTTGTTAAGTTGATTGCACAGACTAATCCTAAATACATTGTTTATGTACAAGAAAAATTGTGTCCATCGCAATAATACTAAGATAAACATGAAGTCCTCAATGTTTTATAATAACGTTATCATATTTGTTGGCTAAATAACTTCTCAGATTTCATTAAATTTTGATTGGTCGATTCATTAAGATTAGCATCTAAACGTTTCAATCAGTAATTGTAATCTACATTACATTTTGTGTACTATCATTGGGGATGTACATCAATTTAACGGCCTTTGTCTGATCCCTTTGGATCCCTTTTGCAGAACATTTAAAGGCAAATTAGTGTTCTTAGGGTTACACTTCTGGAGGCCATTAGAATTTTACAAGTTATAAAAGACGTACAGACCCAGCTGTAGATGGGCTGCGCTGCTGTGAAATTGTAAATACACAGCAAACATTTGTTGTAACATTAATGTTAATTAGGCCTCGACGCAAATAAATGCCAAAAAATGGAGCAAGATTTGTTTTATGGGAGCAGGGATGAAGGAATTGCTGTTTTAATCTAATAGAACAATTCCTATACAATATTAAAAGGTATCATAACCTTAAATTGAAAATAAAATTGTAAGAACAGTAGTTTTTCTTGTTTGAATCTGTTCTTTAATCTTTAATATAAGAATGAGGGAATATTAAATTAGCGTTCATTGCCCAATCCCTGTAAAAGTATTTCATGTGGGAAGAAAACAATTAAACACAAATAAATTTATTTATTTTTTAAAAGTTTTGCTCAAATGACCCAAAAACACAAATGAAACATAATTTCACCTTTAATACGAATATTACTTTGTCAAACTTTTTATCTTTTGTCATATCGACATAGGTCTACAATTATCTACGGCTCGGTAATCGAAGGGCAAAAAATAGCTTGAAACCAAGACTTAAAACTTAAAATAAAATAGCCTAAAATATCCAGGAACTATGTGAAGCTTTCCAAAAATATAAAACTAGTTAGTAGTTATCTTAGAAATCTTAAACTTCAGATAAATCTTACTACTTACTTACTACTTTATATAATGGGATAGCATTAAAGGTTGCACTAATACCGTCGATGTAAAATGATTAACTTAAGACCATATAAAAACATGTTAAACAGACGTTATGTATGGCTAATTTCTGTAGTCGACTTTGTTTGTCAGCCCAAACGCCACCAAGCCTAACAGGAATATAATTTGAAGGCTGGAGGAAATATTTGATTTATTATTTTTTTTTACGTGTGTCTGTTTCTGGTGACCAAAAATGCGACAACGCCCTCTAATTTGTGGCGTAAAATATTATGGACAAAAATTCCATATTTTTAGTTTGTTCAATTTGTCCTGTGCAGTTTTTAGAAGGCGTAGCGCAGCTACTCTATAACTAATGTGTTTGTCTGTACATCCAATGATTTGATTGCAACGTCACAGTCTCTCAAGGTCCTGTGCATCTATTACTTTATATGTAGTACATACTCTCTTATTAGATTCATTATCATTGCTGTATAATGGTTTACTGTCCTTTATTAATTACTTTATTATTATTGCTGTTTTAATGGAAATAAACCGTTCTTGTTTATATCTGTTGTGTAAATCATCACCTAGAGTTTTAATCAAAAAATTAACAGATTAGACTGGTAGGTGTTCGATTTTAAGTTTCATAAAACTAAACTTTTTGATAAATATATGTTGTTCAGTTGTTTTAGAGATCTTACTAAACAATCAAATGCATACTTTATTTGAACTTTTGAAAAATTTATTTTTTTCTATAAACATTTTTATTTTGAAAGGTCGGGTACATGTTTGGGAATTGAGTTTGATATCAGATTTCAGTACAAATCCATTCAAGTTTGTTTTACAGCATTTGATAACTTTGCAGGGAGGGAGGGGACAGTGGACTGGAGATTACCATGGTACCCAAAGTTTTATTGTAACGCTGTATCATTCTTTGGCTGAAAACTTTGGACACTTTAGAAAAAGCTTGATACTTTTCAGTAATTATTTTTTAACAATTAAAAAGGCTGTTGCTTTATCATTATTGGAGACGTACACCAATTTATTATCCAATGTCTTATCCCTTAAGATCCCTGATATTTTGTGTGTGTGTGTGAGTATTTGTTTGTGTATTGATTTAGGGGGTGGATATCTTTTAAATAAAATCTGAAATCTGGTCAGCTTTAAAAATGTTTACTGTTTATACTCCAAAATGTTTATATATAAAAATATTTTAACATTTTAAAACTAGGTAAAATAAATAAATCAATATGGATTATTTTTATATTTATACCAGAAATTCTATTTAAAAAGTAATTGATTTCTATATTAAACCAAATATTAAAGCTTATTCATGAAAAAAATAAATTATTTTTATAATTTATTTGTGATTAAATATTGTTGCTAGCTTATCAAAACTTTCACTTTAGAAAAAGGGTTTAAAACTATTTGGAAGTGAAATAGGTTATTGTTCGCAATTGATATTTACTTTGTTATCAAATTTCCATGGGTTTACTCACAAAAACGCGCAATAAAATTATTTCTAATAGAATAAGTTTAATTGCATATAAATCTTAATCTTAAATGTCAATAGCTATTAAAATTCTTGTATAATCTTTTCAAATAGGTTTTTGAAATGAACTTTTGATAAATTAAAATTGGTTAATCTCTTTTTTTGTGAGTTAACCCTCTACTTGAACAAAGGCAGTCTGTCTCATCTCTCTCTTTCTCTCTCTCTTTTCAGAGGAAAGAGACGTCTGAAATAACATTTTTACTGTCTATAAAAAATAATAGTTGAGCTCACGCGGTGGCCCCGCAATGCAAAAAAAAATATATGTTACAAATAATTTTAATTTTTGAAAATGTTTATAAAGCATATAAAAAATGACGTCATACAATACAAATGACGTCATACAATACAAATGACAAATAATAGGCCATACATAGACTAAATGACCAATGGCACGCCAGTATACATTTTAATTATCTAATGGTAGGCCAGAAAAGCGTCATTTTCATAGGCACTATAAAAAGCTTTTTTTGATATAATTAGAAAATCTGAATTTTTGCGGAATTTTTAAATTATTATTCAAAGATTTTACGGGAACGCCTGACGAGCAATCTTTCGTAGTTTCTTCTGCCTTTTTTGCGGTCCAATAAATTACCAGAAATTGCCTAAAAGGGTTTTAATGGCAAGGCAACAAAATTGAGGCAGCTAGCAGACCCATGGATGGTTCTTTAATATACCTCCCCCCCCCCCCACCCCAATCTTTCCTTATTGCCAATTTTTAAAGAACCTCGCAAAATTGTTAATTTCAACAAGAATAGTAATGTATATAATTATTATGTAGCGTAGCTAATAATGAAAAAAGTAATTTTTATTCAATGTTCATAATTCGCATATTACGAAATTGTCATTGTCCTTTCCTTCCCTGAAAATGAAATCCATGACTACTAGAGGATATGACAATTGTCGATAAAATTACATACCCAATTATGGTACACAGAGTTACCCCTTCGGTAGGTTACAATTAGTGGTTTAAAATTTTAGACACTCAACTAAATGAATCAACCAATTAAAATTCATTAAAGGTTGTTATGCCAACGAATAAGAAAACGTTATTATAAGACTTTTGAGACTAGTGTAATAAACAGCCCAATGTCCCCTCCCCCCTCCCCGACTAGAACGTCAATCAATGAACATAAGAAAAAATACAAATAAACTGGAATATATACTTGGAAACTAATTAAAATTAGTAGAAATTGACAGCAGATAGACATTTAGTATTGACTACTGATTCTCAAATACACTCACACATACAAATATATCTATAATATTGATTTCAGAGATTCTTTTCAAAACAGCTAAACTTTTATTTTAGTTTTTTGCTCTATATACATTTATTTACAATATATAATCTTTAATTTTTACCATATACATAGTATTATAATATTAAACTTGACATTTATAAATTTTTTAAACGAACAAACTAATTATATTTTTTTATTATTTTAGGTATGTCATTTTTTCTACAAATGGTATTCCATTAAAGTGTGCTATAAATCTTTTTGGAGTGGTAACAACGTATGAACACTAGAATGATATTTGGGCTGACACAGAATAATAATGTTAGCAATATTTATCTTAGTTAGTCAGGGCTCGGCAGCAGCGCATCTGCTACTCTTGCAGGGCTCGGCACTATTTAGCCGCAAGGAATTTGACAATTTTAAATTTACAAATTAGCTGAATGTCTAAACCAGTTTATGATATGTCAATTCGTCAATTATGTAAAATTTTAAAGCACCAAAACGTGTTTTTTTTGGGGCTGCCGAGCCCTGGTAACTAGATCAATACTAAACCATAGCAGGGGGGGGGGGGAATTATAAATAATCAAAAGTGGGAAGAGGTATATGTGTCACAAATTTAGGGGATTTTAGGGGGGATAATGAGGTTTGGGGGGGGGGGGGGGGAATGATAGGAAAATATTCTTATTATATTGTTGAAGCGAAGCATAATGTTGTTTTATCAGATTTTGCCATAAGAATAGGTAATAAGATATCAGCAAATAGCAAAAGAGAATAGATTTAATATGATTAGTTATCTAAAACATGAATACAATAGAATTGGGTTATATTACAGTTCCCTATCATATTTTAAATTTGAAAGGTCTTTTGTAAAAAGAAAATAGGCTTAAACATGCTTGCATTAAATTTGTTTGGAAAAAGTACGTTTTTTTAATTTAGATAATATCTTTGTAAACATTATAAAAATTTGAATTTGAATAGGCAACTTATTTTCACGAGGGGGAATTTAATGAGCGTTCGCTATTTCAACACATAAAAGCTGTTTTCAGGGGTTTTTTAATACTCATTTACTCATAGAGTAAAGGGACAATGGGCAGTTTATTACACTAGTCCCCAAAGTTTTATATAAATGTTTTTTTTTATTTGTTGTGTAAACAACTTTGGGGACAAATTTAGATTTTTTGGTTTATTAAGTTGATTGTCCAAATGTTTCAACCGCTAATTGTTATCTAAAGAAAGGGTAATCTTGTGTATCGTCATTATGGATGTACATCAATTGATCGGCCATTGTCTTATCTCTGATAATGCTTACAGTTGG
The DNA here is from genome assembly GCF_053477335.1 of Acartia tonsa. Lineage (NCBI taxonomy): Eukaryota > Metazoa > Arthropoda > Copepoda > Calanoida > Acartiidae > Acartia > Acartia tonsa. Next base: position 6,238,176 of record NC_137272.1, on the reverse strand, counting down.
GTTAGGTGAGATTTTTAATCTATTTTTTGAGATTCACACTTTGAACTTTGAGGTATTTTAATATTAAAATACTCACCCAGGCTTTTGAACTTTACATTATACCTACATATTTATGTATTAGCATATTTGTATAAATTTTTTATTTTTACCACTTTCTAAAATCACTTTTTTGATAAATGTTCGGGAGCCATATGAATGGAGGGGGGGGGGGGGATTTTATCGGGACCAAATTTATGGGAGGTAAAAGGGGGCAGATAATGGAAAAATTATGCAAAACTTTTCATAGAAATTTATGTTTCGTATCTCATCCCCTTTGCCCCTAAACTGCAGGGATCTAAAGGTATAAGACAATGGACGATAAAAAATGTTCATCCCCAATGATGATACTCAAAATTACAACTGTTCTGTAGTTTACAATTAGTCGTTGAATTTAATGAACCAACCAATCAAAATTCAAAAAAAGTTACCGAAGTTGTTAGGCCAACGAATCTGAAAACGTTATTATAAAACTTTGGGGACTAGTGTAATAAACAGCCTAAAGTCCCCTCGCTCCCTGCCGAAACTTTCATTTCTCACTTGTGATTAATATCCTCCCTATCCCATACCTCCAATGTCCCCTCCCCCCCCCCCTATCATACCACCAATGCATATTTAAGAATTTAAAGTCATAATGGAATAAATCCACTTGCATATTTTTTTATGATTTATGGTTCGAGGTGTACATTCACCGCCACACATGTATTACTTTGTCAAAGCATTATAACTGCATAAAATTACTACACTACATACTAATTCCCATAGAGAGAGAGAAAAAAATGGGCTTTTTGTTACACTAGTCCCCAAAGTTTTATATTAACGTTTTCTTATTCGTTGGCTTAACAACTTTGGGGACTTTATTGAATATTGATTGGTTGGTACATTATGTTCAAACTTTGCGACCCCTAGTTTTAAGAAGGGGTAATTTTGTGTATCTTCATTGGGGATGTACATCAATTTATCGGTCATTGTCTTATCTCTTAGATCCCTGTAACACACCCCTATTTATATTGCAATTGAACTGTTTTGCGAAAATTTAACACTCTGCGTTTTGCGGTATTGAAGGCTCACCCCCCAGGTTCGTGTTTTTATACCATTAGGCTTTTAGTGCTATTTTTCGTGTGTTAGCCATGGTTTTATGGACTCCAACGTCTTTGTTAGTAGCGCAGCTACTCTGTAGTTTGAGGTTGTTTGTATGTTCGTCCAATGATCACCTGAATTTTGTTATATGTATTGACTCTAATCTTCATGTTAGTATGCTTTAATTTATTATCAAGGGTTGTAAGTTAAAATTACTGCGCTACTTATGACAATTGTCCTTGTTAATTTACATACATGCCAAGGTCCATAATATTTATACTGGAGTTGTAAATTTTTTATTTTGTCCATAATTTAATTTTATAATGATGAAAGGGAACTTTTTAAGGGGGTGTAAATGTTGGTTACTTCCATACATGTAAAGGCCAGGACTAAGAGCAGGCATTCAGAAAAGTGAAGAATCAATTAGTTGGTAATTTCAAGTCAAGGATCTAAAGGGAAAAGACAATGGCTGATAAATTTAGTACCTCTCAAATGAAGCAACATAAAATTCCCTTTTTTTGGATTACAATTAGTGGACGAAACGTTTAGACTATCCACTCGACATAATGAACCAACAAATCAAAATTAAATAAAATTCCAAAAGTTGTTGAGCCAATAAAAAAGAAAATGTTACTAAATACTTTCGGGACTAAATGTTCTCCTATCCTTGATGTGAGGGGTTTGAAGAAAATTTTTGATTGGCCATTGAAAATTGTTAAAATAATTAGTTTTGATTTTATTATTACTGGGTGATTGAACTCTATAGAGTATTTGTTATACACATTTTCAAGGTTTGAAAATTAATAGATTTATGAAAATAGTTTTGATTATGCTCTTAGCATGTACTGGCATACCGTAACCGTTTCTTCTTGAGAGAAAATGTATTTTAGCCATTTTGAAGGGATAAAAAATGGCTTTAAACAAAAGTTTTTTTAATTTTTTAATTTAGATTTCTAACAAAAAAAAAATATCCTTGATAACAACGTGTAAATAAGTAGGATAATGTGGTTAATAACTACAAGCATGTTATACATATATAATTATTTCAACATAAAAAGTTATAAAATTTAATGCTTCTTTATGATTCAAGTTACGAGTTTGAATTGTCCATTTTTGAACCACAATTACCCAGAGAGTTAGGGGACATTTCCAAGAAAAGTTTTAGCCAAACATCACAGCATATTTTACCCCTTATACAGCCTATTTTTCTGCTGTAATTTTATCTTTACAAACCTTTATGAGGACCAGCTTTTAATTCAAAATTGGCTATTTTCTCTACTTCATTGTGGTTGAAAATAATGTAACCAGCTAGATGAAGAAAAGAAAAAAACAGTAAACCCTGGCAATAGAATGTAAATAGTATTTTTTTAATTGCCGTTGCTAACTGGTTGCAGGCATGAAGGGAAGGGACATTGGGCTGTTTATCATACTAGTCTCCAAAGTTTCATAATTTTCGTTGGTTCAATAACTTTGGGGACGTGAATTGAATATTGATTGCTTGAGTATTTAAAGAGTAGCTACTACTCCACTCCATTAATAAGTTTCCTGGTAAAATAGAAGTTTCAAATTAATTTTGAACAAATGTCCTTTATTTGTAATCCATAGTTTACAGTATAGATTTAGTATACTGTGTATACATACTATACACCTGGTTAGTAGTGCCATATTTTCAAAGGAATCTCCGCATTTGTCTTTTTTTCTCCACTTTTAAAAATATTTTCATAAATAACTTGCAAATAGCTTTGCGATTAAAAACTAATAAATATGGCTAAATTTCAGCTCTGCTTTTATTTATGTCACCTAAAAAAGGAATGCCATGAAAACTGTTGGAAAGTTTGTGCATAATAGTTTTTCTTCCTATACAATACTCTTGTACCCGAGAAAAATATTTTTTTTTTGGCTAACATATGTTTTTACCAAGATATCATAATGAAAAGCAAATAATCCCCTGTAGAACCTGGAAGTTTTTTGTTGACATACAACAAAGTTTCATATAATAAAGACGGCCAAAGATTTTTTTCAACACTTTAAGCATATCTATTAAAACTAATATTTAAAAATTTAAATATGACATTATGACTATAGTCATGTTGATAAAATATCAGCAACAAAGTTTAATCTTTGACTAGGGTGGAGTTTCCCTTGCAAACATGAATCAGTGAGCCCTGCCGATTATCCTGAATATTGAAACCTAATCCTATAAGAATTTCATGTTTAACAATAAGGAATCAACATAATTGAAAAATATGGACGGGTTCTTTAGGTCATTATATTCTTTTTCAAAAATATAGTTTTCACTTTAAAAATAATGACTTTTTTTGCAAAATAAAGTTTTATGATTATTATTATGAAAGATATCATATATATAATTTTTCAAAAATTTTATAATCTTAGCTTAATAAACCCGCAAAATTTGCCCCCCCAAATACTTTCTCATCCAAGTACAAATTGAGTTTAATCCCTTTTGAAATACCCATTTGTCCTCCCATTGCTTACCCCCTTCCACTCCCCCTATAGCCGCCCTCTTTTGGATTTTTGATGAAAGGTTAACTTAACCCTACATCAGCAAGGAGATTGGGGATAGGTCAACGGACGATAAATTGAAGTACATTCCCCAATGATGATAAACAAAATTAAATGAAATGTATTGACTCAGATATCAATCAAGATTTAATGAGCAAATGAATGAGAAAAACTGTTTTTAAAATTTTGGATACCAGTAATATTAACAGTCCATTGTCTCATACCTCCCTGACTTAACCCTATATCTGGGGTAAAGTATCCCCCCCCCCCCCACAAATTAACCCACCCCTGTCACTAAGCAATATATTAAATATCCCTGGAAAATTTTTCCTTCACAGCACAGATTAATAATTTACGCAGTAACAAATCAAGACAACCGGCAAATACAGAAGTAAATACTATCCTATTAATATTAGGGATTATTTTTTTCTAGAAGGGATATGGCACATTGAGAAAATTTTTTATTAATCCAAGATATTCTTCAAAAGCATGTTCAAAAGGAACTAGGAAATACTAGTGACTACGCCCCTAGCATCTAGGGGCTTTGTATTCTAAATGGCAGAGACAGGCTAGAAAAATAGCTTAAAACCATTCCAATACTTAAATTTAAAAATGAAGTAGCCTAAAACCATCACAGGAGATATGTGAAGCTTACCAAAATCAAAGAACCAAATCGGTTCAGTGTTTATTAAGCTTCAGACAAAAAACCTTACTACTTTATATGAGAGGATTGCCTTGAAAGCTAAATTTATTATTAAAAGCATTTGTCTTTATGAGATTTGTACTTAACCCTACTCTCATAAGAGGAGGCGGGGGGGGGGGGCAAGGTGATTGTAATGCGTAATATAAATGAGGTAAGGGTGGGGTGGGGGGAACTTCCTTAAGTATAAAGCAATTTAGAAGGGGCGAGATTAGGGCATAAAAGTGTATTTTATGGGGGAGGGGGTCTTCCTCTTGTTTTCATTATTCGCACTTCATTTCCTGGAGTGGCTATAATTCAAAAGTACGAGGGGCGGGGGGGAGGTCAATTTCCTCTAGGACCAGTTTTTAACAAATGCCACTTATTGCCTTAAAACCCCCCAAACACTATACCCTTCCCAATATTATATATATTATTATTAGCAACAACAAGCCCACCCCCCAACCTTAGTTTTATGCTGTCAAAAATTACATAAATTGCTAATTTTGTATTTTTTTAAAGGTTGTCATTTTTGTGTCTAAAAGGACCAACTTTTAAAGTCATCTGCTTTTTTAATAGTCAAATTTAAATTCATGCATTTGCTTTTGTTTTATATTTTTGAGAGATCAATTTTTAAAAACTTGACAAAATTTGTTTAAAAACTAACCCTATATTACTGATTATTGCACTTCCACAATTCTATCTTGTATTATGACATGTTGTCTTATCACAGGTGTTGTAAGATTTGTTTTTTCCTCTGACCACCTACCCACCTTCCACCACCCAATCATGTCTTTCAAATTCATAGATTAGATTGATTAGAAGGTGCTAAAAATTTAACAGTTTAATCTAAAATTTGATTTGTCTTTCAAAAAATATGATAAGATCGATATCATTTCTGCTTAAATTACAAATGAAATCAAATTTCATAAAAAAAATAAGTGTTGCTTTAAACCTTACTAAATTAGAAGAGAGGGCTAGGGGACAATGGGCTGTTTATTAAACTAGTCCTCAAAGTTTTATAATAACATATTCTTAATCGTTGCTTTAACAACTTTGGCGACTTTCATGGAATTTTGATTGGTTGGTTCATGAAGTTGAGTGTTTAAACGTTTCAACCAGTAATTGTAAATTTTGTGTATCGTCATTGGGGATGTACATTAATTTATCAACCATTGTCTTATTCCTTTAGGTCCTTGCTAAATTATGGCTTGCTCTGGCATTTTTTCCTGGTGTAAGAAAGCAGCAACCTGACCCCGTAGTTATAGTTGACCATAGTTTTCCCTTAGTTTTACACGGTTCATAAAATTTGGAAGGCATTTTTAGAGGCATGTTAAGTGTTATTTAGGGCACGTGATATATTCATCATGTTTTTAGTAGCGAAGCTACTCTAAAACTTAAATATACCCAGGGATCTGAAGGGATAAGACAATAACCAATAAAATTATATTACAATTAGTGGTTAAAAGGTTTGGACATTAAATTTCATGAACCAACCAATCAAAATTCCTCAAAATCCTTAAAGTTCTTAAACCAACGAATAAGAAATCGTTACTTTAAGACTAGTGTAATAAACAGCTATGTCTCCTCCTTAACTGGATATAACAGTACATATAAGAAAATGTCTAAGACGAAATTTTCTTAAAATTGAATTAGCAACGAAATGACACTTTTAAACTGTCTACTTTTTTACTGTATGTGTCCTATTGTTGCTGTGCTACTTACGGACAATATTGCCCTTGTTCATATAAACTTTACTAGTAAACATAATATTTACATCTTGTTTGTGCCTTTCTAAAGCTTGCAGTACAGGCTAGGCAAATTTTAGATTATCAAATATAAGGATCAATACTTTCATATAAAGGTGGCATTATTGTAGATCAAGGAAAGTTAAATAAAGAAGACATTATTCTATATCAAATGAAATTTAAGTAAATTTTAGAATATTTCAGTAAAATTAGAGTGAAATCATTACTTATACATATACTTTGATATATAATTTGACAGATAGGTAATCAATGTAAAAATATGAATTCCTAAAAATGTATTTTATGATCATTGACTTTTTATAAGTTTTTTTTATTATTATAATATAATATTCTGATCTTTACATTATGCATAATTACTAAATTACGTTTAACTATTAGGTAAAATAGGCTAAAGCATGTCCAAGGATAATGAGAGTTAGGTACACAAATGTTTTGGTACGTTCAAATCTTTTTTAATATCTGAATATTTATATTTGATCGCTTAAAAAGTATTAGCTCAAAGATTCTTAATTTCACATGGCATTTTAATAACTAAGATAAAGATTTAAAAGATTGATGTTTGTACATATGCTATCAAAACACAAAAATGATTTATTTACCTAACCTAGTAAAGTGTATATTCTAGTAAAAAACCTGTCTGTAACTCGTAAATAGTCGTCTGTCTGGCACATAGAGTAATTTTACTCACAATTTTATGAATAAATTATTAAATAATTCAGCTAAATATTTTTTAAAAACTTTTAGTACCTAGTCATTAAAAATTAATAAAAATTTGATCAATATTAAAATAATACAAAAATATGAATTACTCTGAATTAATTATTTTAATTTAGATTTTGTATTTTTATGAGAAATGTCATAATTAAAGGATCATATTTTTAGTCAAAATATTAAGTTACTATCTTATAAATTATCAGATTTGTATCAATTACTTGTGAAACTTTCTTTTAAAAAATGAAATATTGTAATATTTAAAAATAATAAGTGTTCTATGTAATCGTGGCCAGCGCGATAGCTAGACGATTTAAAAAGAAGGAACGGGTTAAAAAAAAACTGACCATATTTTGTGTCTCACAATCCTTGCCTCGACCTTTTCAGGCAACTAGAAGCTCCTAAATCTAGTTTACCCCAATTTTATGACATTCATATGTTGCCAACCTGTCTTCCCTGCCCTAACTAAACTTTTTTTTTTGCATAAATTAATCCCAAGATTAAGTCACAAAGCAGGTTTTTTTTTGGAAAGAAAAAAAACTTGCATACAATGGATTTTACCAGGGATCTGTGGCCGCTAATATTTACGGCAGCTAAGCTTGAGCTGCCGAATTGGCGGCTGTGGTTAGATATATAGTAGTTTGCCTTGCTCCTTCTGGCTGCTAAATTAGTAACTATATATGGCTGCTTATCCAAAAAATACACTTATTCTTTTTAACTGGACAACATTTAGCTTGATTACCTTTATCTTGTTTTAGCTCATTGAAGATTATTTGTAAATGAAGTGGAACATTTTAGATTCTTTTTTTCTACACATTTTCCTCATTTTCAAACAGATTTAGTTCATTTATTAACAATTTATAGACAAATGTATTGATCTATGTTTTAGTTTAAATATAATGAATTTAGCTTATATAAAATCATTTAGAAATATCATTTTGAAACTTCCCTGAAAAGGATATCAGTTCTGCTCTCTCCGAGATCTTTATAGACATATATTCTATTGATTGATATAACAGATAAATAAAATAATCTCCCATCTTATTTTGTATCTTAAAGAAATTGAAATTTTCTTGAGTCTTAATTTTTTCTTGTCTGCAAAATATTCTAATGGGGGAAAAATTAAATGATGCATATACATTTTTAGTTAGATTGAAAGATTTTGGGTGAAAAGTTATGTTTTTCCTTATAAATTCTCCCCTGACAAGCTCAAGGCAAAAACAGATAATATAAAAGGTACAAAACAAATAGGTCAACTTTTTCCTTTTTTTTTCAATATTGAGACATTCTCTTATTTTCTTAGCTTTAGATATTTAATTTTATATCTATTTACATTTAACAGTTAGGGAGTTGAATCCATTTTTATAGAAGCAGAAATATAATCTATGATTATGGTTTGGACCCTCTAAAACTGTAATCTACCCTTCCACTTTCCCCTCTCTTGGTAAAGATATCTTCAACGCCGATACGATTTTTGAAATATAAGATTCCACTTTTGTCTCTCTTGTTGAAGATATCTTCACCAAGAGAGGCAAAAGTGGAATCTTAAATTTCAAAAATCGTATTGGCGTTGAAGATATCTTCACCAAGAGAGGGGAAAGTGAAATCTTATATTTCAAAAATCGTATCGGCGTTGAAGATATCTTCACCAAAAGAAGGGAAAGTAAAATCTTACATTTCAAAAATCGTATCGGCGTTGAAGATATCTTCACCAAGAGAGGGGAAAGTGGAAAGGTAGATTACAGTTTTAGAGGGTCCAAACCATAATCATAGATTATATTTCTGCTTCTATAAAAATGGATTCAACTCCCTAACTGTTTAAATATTTATTCCAATACGAAATAATATACAAACATAGTTAAAACATAATAATAATTTTTTATATCTATGAAAGCTTATTTTGCTATTTTCTTTCCAAATAGACTAATAAATTGTATACAGTACACCCCCTCCTATACACAATTTTTCCCGGGTTTGGGGAATTTTTTGGCCATAAACATAATTCTTTATCATATTTTTGAGTTGAGAAATGAGGCAATATAGATATGATATTTGATGTTTTAAGAGGGAAAACTGCCAGGGTTATATCTAAAACTTCATTTCCTTTTCTTTTCTATTTTTAATTATTTGGAGATATCTTTTTATCATTATGGACTTTGTTCTTAATTATTAAGTTTTATTTTCTTAAAGTTGTACATAATGATAGTTATAAGGACAAAGGCATGATAATACATGTATGATTGTATGTAGTTAAGTTAGTATACCTAAGACAAACTTATAAATATCACACTTGGAAAACCATGCTCCCTTATACACACACACACAGTAACACTCATAATGACAGCTGCTTCTTTTTGACAGCTTTGACAGTTGAGCAGCTGATCCAAGTGTACTGACAACTCTCACACACACGCCAACACACACACACCAGCCAACACTTTGACAGTTGAACAAAGAACTATTTCATCTTGAATTATACCCTAAAGATTCAACTTAAACCTAAAGTAACTTAATATCCATAGTCGATTTTTAATTTAAAACACAAGTATCATACCCAAATTTCTTTAGTTTATATTGATTTTTGCTGTAATATTAATTTTATCTTGTATAAAAAGACAGCTGGGAATTGACAACGTGAAAAGAAGCATGGCTATAACAGCTGATCTAACAGCGTGGGTTCTGCCCAGGGCTAACAACTTTTTAATGTCAAAATTAATTTTTGTTTAAAAAAATATCTTTTCCAGTTTAAGTCCTTACATATAAGAAAAGTATATTTTTAGAAATATGAAATATTGAAAAAGAAAAATTTCTATGAAATTTGTAGTAACTCTGTTCTTATGCTCTTGACAGCTGCAAGTGTTCTCTTTTAGCTGCGCCACAACAGCTAATTCTCTCTCACGGGGCAAATCAGCAGCACAATGGGCTCAAACTCAAATTTTAACACAAAAATCTATGTCAAGAATGAAATTTTCATATAAATTTATTTTATCATTTTTATTCTAGATGATAAATGTGTTTTATTCAACACAAGAAATATCAAATATACAAGTTTAAAAGATAACAAAGTTAAAAAATATTGTGAATTAAAAAGTAAAATGAAAGTTCTTTGATTGTACCAATGTGGTAGCTTTTATCATAGTCATAACAGCTTACTCCCCCTTCACATCCCATTTAATTTACCCCACCTCTCCTATATCCTTCCACCCCTCTCCCTTTTTATTTCCCCCAACTTATTCCTTTTTCCCCTGTGAGCTCTTACCTTTTCTAAAACTAATGGCCTTTACACCCCCCCCCCCCTCTTGAGTTGTTCCTCCTTGACAAGCCTCACTTTTTTTCTGAGATAGGGTTCTTACTTACTTCTCATATAAAAGAATTGTACCACGGTAGCCCTTCTTCTTATAAAACCATTAAGCTAGTCCTTTAATTTATTTACCCAGCTAAAAATAACTATTTTCCCTAATTTTTGTTCAACCAACTTCCTTTTAAGTACAAAATTACAGCTATTATGCTGTTCAATTTGTCTTTTTATAGGGAACTAAAGAACCTTTTTTTATACAGCTTTTTAAGTAGCATAAGAAGGAAACATTTCTGCATTTATAGGTGTATTTATCTCAAAATTAGGTATACCTAAATCTAAATAGATCAACCAGCAATAAGGTAACCAATAATAACTACAGCTTACTTATTTGAAGTCTAACAATTAAATTTGAATCCTGAAATATATATTATGATTGAAAAATTCATAGCATTCCATTGTCTTTGGCGCAAGGGGTATTCAAATAAATTCTTTTCAAATTCCGACATTTGAACCCTCTGTATTACATACATATTAAATCAATCTGAATTCTGAATGTATTAAAAGTGTGTTTGTATGTGTAATTAAACTAAAAATGTGTACAGTATTCCTAAAATATGTCAAATATATCCATGTAATATTTCACAATCTTAGGAAGCTATTACAGATTGGGGGAAAGATACAGGGAGAGAGGGGACATTAGGCTGTTTGTTACACTAGTCCCCAAAGTTTTATAATACTGTTTTCTTGGCAACTTTGGGGACTTGTATTGAATTTTGTGGTTAGTTTATTAAAATTGAGTGTACAAGCGTTCGAATCACTATTTGTAATCTACAGAATGGGTAATTTTGTGCATCATCATAGGAGATATACATCAATTAATCGGTCATTGTCTTATCCCTTTAGATCCCTGGTAGAGATAGCTAAGAAATAAATAGAATGATAGATTTTGTGTGGAAATTACGCATTAGAATTACAACATATCTGTCAGCAATATATATATAATTCAACATTCATTCCTTTTTAAAATAAGCGCCCCTACCAAATAGGAGCTCTGTTTTCTTGGGAGTAAAAAGAAAGAAAAATAGCCTAAAACCAAACTTAGAAATTATAATTAAGTAGCATAAAACATCCGATGACCTATTTTAATCTTTTCTGAAATGGAAAACTTAAATCATTCAGGAGTTATTAAACTCTTAAGCTACGGACAAAAAAACTTACTACTTTATATAAAAGACAAGACGATAACTTCTAATTATAGCAAAGATAACTAATAAACTAACAAAATCTACAAAAAATAAATTTGAACAAAATAATATATATTTATATGAAACATGAATTATAATTTATTTATTAAGATTTATTTCATGATTTTATAAATTGCTATGTTGCTTTTTTAACCTTATCTATCATGCCAAGGCGTGCGTGTGTATGTGTGTGTGTGTGCGTTTGCGCCAGTTTTTAGCAAGGAAAATGTGCAGAATAGTGTGAGCCTAGCAACAATCTCTCTCTTTCCCTCTCTGCGCAGTTTGCAAAATAATAATTCGCAAAATTTAGCACGGCTGCAAAAAAACATAAACGCCTTTTTTACACATTTTTACAAAGCATTTTATGGTAGATAAAACTTAAATATAATGTAATCAAAATAAAAGCAATTTTGAATTATACACAATGAAAGCTCTAAACTGTATATTTTAATTATTTCTATAATATAATTTCTATAATATACTTGTAATTTATATTAAGTAACCTTATACTAATTACTTATGAATTATTAAGACTATAATTGTATTTGTGTGTGTGTGTCTTTATCGATTTTATTTTCATGATATTTCCCCCCTCAGAATCAAAATGTATTTACTTTTACTACCTTATGTAATCAAAAGTTAGATATTTTGCTCTGGAAGGTTGCGTGATTATTTAATAAAAATCAGAAAGTCTATGTTGAACTAAAAATCTATGAATAAGAGATTCGGGCCATTTATACTTGGGACTAGAACGTCCAAGGTTTTTTTTTTGGGGGGGGGGGGGTGAGAAAATGAATGGTTATAAAGTTTTTTTTTGGTGATGGGAGGTGTAATCTTATATACAGATCATATGTTTTCTCTCTTTATACCAATTTTTCAGAAATTAAATAATCAGCAAACAATAAACTTTGTATTAATAATGATTATTCTTATTTAGATCTACTCACAACGAGTTGGAAAAGAACCGTAGAGCTCATCTGAGATCATGCTTAGAAAACCTCAAGGTAAAACAATCCTCGCTTACCACTGAACCAATATGGTTCTCCTTTACAATAATAAAGTACAAGGATGTCTGCCTATGTGTGTGTGTGTACAGAAGGATTTCGCTAACCACTGAACCAATATGGTTCTCCTTTACATTGTAGCTTCCATAAGGTTCTGGGAAGGTTTTAGCTGATTTGGGGAAAGTTACCACCAACCAGCCTCTCAAGAAAAATCGCCAAAAATACCAAAAAATATTTATACAGTCCCACTGTATGACCTTAAGGTTTCCCTTTCCTACAAGTAGGGGGGCGGTGACTCCCCCCCCCCCCACCTCAAGGCCTCTATGGCCTAGCGGCTAGTTTTTTTTTATAAAGACTGATTGGGTAAAAAAAATTGTTAAAAACATAATTTTCCATGTTTTCATAATTAATATGAAGTCAAAGTTCTTTTTGACACTGCTATAAATGTATAAAAAAAAACTTTTAATGTTAATTATATATTAAAACTAATAATATTTTGTTGTAGGACCTCGTACCATTGGGTACAGATACATCTCGCCATACCACTCTTGGTCTTCTCAACAAAGCTAAACATTTCATCAAGGTAATTATAGAATGATTTAGGTTAGGTTAAGTTAGATCTTTTAATATCAGGTTAAATCCTCTAAAATTTCATTAGGTTAGCCTAGCCTTAGAGAAATAAAAAAATATGTTAGACTAAGGAAATCCTAAAAAAGGGCTAGCCTAAGACATTTTATATGATTTAACCCAATAATCATAGGTAGATTTGTTAATACTTAATGGTTATAGAAGAGTCTTGGCAAGCTTTACAAATAACTCTACACAACCTAGATCCTATCTCTGCTTTTTCAAGTAATTTGTAAGAGCACTTTGTACGAGTAAAACGTCTGAAAAAAAAATAGCTTTATAAACAAATAAAGTACTTGTAATATCAGTGATAGACCCTGGATTGTGTCGAGTTATTTGTACAACATGCTAAGACGCTTCTATAGACACGTTAACATCGATTCTAGCTCAAACCTAGTCCATCTCAGGTCAAATCTTAGGAAGGTAATTTCTGCCCTTTTTTTAAAAAAAAACCTGGTCTTCTTTACATGATCCAATGTCTATCTCTTAGTCTTCTTAACATGATCAAACGTTATAACTTTTCAGAACCTGGAAGACAAGGATAGAAAAAGCCAAACTCAAAAGGAGAATCTTTTTAGGGAGCAGAGGTAACTAAAATTATAATGTACCAATGGGGTAATTTTGTTTATTATACTATAGAATATTGTGGTAAACAGTACAAAGTTTTGATGATAGTTAATCAATTAAAGTAAAATAATAGAGGGGGCGGGGTTAAATAACCGTGTGTTCTAATCCCGTGGACCCTATGCAGACTTTAATTGGGTCTTTGAATATCAGCTATTAGCGTTACAAATAGTAACACAGCCAAGTCGCTACAAAAGTGCAGAAAGCTGTTTACTAGCAGACAGGAAATTTCCCCAACACTGGATCCAGATAGTTATCTGGATCATATATCTATACTTATACATTTATTGTTAATCCTGTTTTTTTTGTGTAGGTATCTGCGCCGGCGCTTGGAGCTGTTGTCCTGCCAGGTGGACGCCATCTCGAAGCGGAGATCCATCTCGGAATCTTCAACTTCCACAGTATCATCCATTCAGTCATCCGTTTCTGAGTCAGGTATAGTGAATTTTGTTTCTAGTATGTGGCTTCAAAACCGATTCAAATCCTCTGGATTAGAACCGGTTCTTAGCGATACTGAAAAATCTTGTATAGCATTGTATTACAGACAATTTTCCACTAATATTAAATATAAATCATAAGTTTGAGGCAATTTTTGTTAGCCCGGGTATTTAGTCACTAGGGGTTATAACAAAACTGGTTTTAATTCTATAATTTTACATTTTTTTATTCGCGGAAAGCGGTCTATGAAACGTTGCGATAAATAAATATTACCTAAATTGTTCTATAATAATTTATCTTACCTTAGATTTTAAAATTTTAAAACACAGCACTCTTATATAATGGTTGAATCGTTTGTACAATCCACTTAATTAACCAACAAATCAGAATTAAATTAAAAGTCCCCAGTGTCAAGCCAACGAATAAACAAACGTTTTTATAAAACTTTGGGGATTAGTGTAACAAACAGCCAAATGTCCCGTCCATTCCTGTATGAAATGTTCTTTAATAAATTTGTGTATTTTTAGAAGTGGACCCACACGGGTACAGTGTGGAGGGAGCTAGTGATGATGATCACTCTAGCGTGCAGTCTGCTGGCTCTGATGGCGGGGTCACTGTCACAACCTGGAAACAACTTACCATAGCCCATGTTTAAGAGGTAGGTTAAACTTCCCTGCCTGCCCCTCACTTCCCGTGACTTTGTCATGATTATGTATGTAAACAATGCAACAGTATTACAAGTAAGATCCTAGTACATAGAAAAAAAATTCCTATTCCCTCTCATGGCATAGGTATATTATGGGAGGGTAATGGTACCCTTACCCAAAATAGTTATAAAACTTTCCAGGACTTATGAGAAGCTACATTGTAAATAAGAACCATATTGGTTCAGAAGGTATTTTGGTACAGACATATACACAGAGATTCTGTACATTTATTATAAGGATTTCTGGAACTTTTAAATATGATTTATCTGTTTTTTTTATATCTCATGACACATAAAATGAATCTTTTTTTCAGATACATGTTACCTGCTTCAACTCTGTAAATCACCCAACCTCCAGAAAAAATAAATCCATCCATCCTGGAGGCCACCAGAGGGAAGGGAGAGTTATAATCTCCGCATAGTTTTGCCGCATTTTCCTACAAGAATATGATAATTCGCGGCATTTGCGCGTGTGGATGTTGGCGCATTTTCTTTATACCAACTCATGGTTATCAAATTGCAGTAGCAGACGAAATATGATCATTTTAAAACCAGCTTTAAACTGTGACTCAACACACAATCCTTGTCATATAATAATCACAATTTATATATCTACTTAAAATTGTCATAAAGATATTGACAATTGTAAGAGTATGTTGTATATTTATATTTAATACTATTTCTGAATTCTTGAATAATCAGTATCATATTATGGTAGCTATAATTTAAATGTGCCCCCCCCTCCCTTTTAGCAATTATTTTAGATTCTTTAAAAGCAACCTGGATATTAAGCGGGTGTGTTTGTGTGTGCTTATTTTCTAGTTATTTTTCTCCCTACAGAAGTAAAATGTAGTCAAAGCAAAGCAAATTTTTTCAAGCCAAAAATCACCCCCTTGGCTGTTTTTTAAAGGGTTATGTTACATTGTGGAACCAGGTACATTATAGAAATAAAACATGGTCAAAGGCCAACATAACTAAACAAAAAATTAATCTCTCATATTCTAAATATTATTTTGGTAACATACTTTGTTCCGAAATAATACAGAGAAAAAAAAATTGTACATTATGGATAATTTGAACTGACTGTCTCCCCCTAGATCTCAGCGACAGGTCTCATCAGTCCAGGTTCTAGGCAAGGTGGTACCAACTGAAGTTAAACAGGCTGTGTTACAACCCCCTTTTTTATACCCCCTCCAATATGATATACGCCAATTTTTAGTATATAATACTAACCTACAAAAAAAAGCCATTTTAATATCATTTCTAAAGGCTATTAAATAAGAAAATGCAAAAATTAGTTTATGCATGAAAATATCATTATTCCATACATAAAAAAGCCACCTTTCCTACCCTGATGAGAAAAAAAAACAATTTTGCCAAATAAATCAAATGTTTTATTAACGTCTTAACTCTCAGTAATGATGGGTAAAATTATTATACATAAAAATCATTAAAAAAATACTTAATAATAATCATATTCTAAAAAGCCCACTTACACACATACATTTCATTTGACTTTGCAATCTTGTGATATACCCGTCTTAAATACTGATGCGTCTTGCTGCTGTTGAATTATATCATTGATCAGATATTTGAATGCTCAGCTAAAGCGCCAGCTGGCGGTCAAGATTGTGATTAATATTATTTAACTTTGAACCCAGTGTCTTTTCTCTGATTCGTTTAGTCAATGTAATCATGGAAGTGTTATTGCAAAGCCCTCGCCTGCACTTAAAAACATAATTCTTGTAGTTATTCCATTTAAATTTGTTTAAAAAATATCTTATTACATTCTGAATTAGGCAATTTTTATTTTAGTTTTCAAAATTGCAAGAATTTTGTTTTTTTTTATGCTGTAAAAGGAGAGTTAAATGGCTGCTAAAAATTGAACACTTTTTGTAACCATTTTGTCAAATTATTTTTATTTATATTAAACAAAAACACAGAATTGTAAATTATAAATTTGTTTAGTGTTAACATTTTATTTTTTATTCATTTATTTTTATTTAAAATATTCACTAAAAAAGTATTAAGTCGACATGGTTTATTAATTAAGGTTATTTTTTTATTTATTATCTCTTGTGTAAGTGCAATTTTTTTGTTTCATTTTGAATTATAATGTTTTTAATTTTTAGAAAATAATTTTTCTACATTATACATTAAGTTATGTCATTCACACTTTTTAATTGTAAATAATTATTATTTGAAGATAAAACTAACATTACCATACAGCACAGACTGATTATTTTTAAAATCTCTGAATTGAGATTTATCAAAAATCAAAGTTTTAATGTCTCATTTGAGACAAATTTTTAAGTGGCGCACAAAAAAAAACACCAAAAATTTCTTCTTGACCTAACAATTTTCAAAAAGCTTAAATTTAGTAAAATAATATCAAGAGCTTTGCCTACAATTTGCTTCCCCTGAGGAAAGCAAATTTATTTAATTTTATTTTAGATGTATTAATATTATGTCAGAAAAAACAACCGAATGTCAATCATGAAGAACTTTTTAAAACCTTGCTGTGTGCCCATTTTTAATTATTTAATTTTTTTCTACAGTGCTAATAATGTGGGCTTTAGAGTGTGATCAGGACGGGGCGAGATGAAAAAAATCCGCAAAATACACATGAGAAATGAGAGCGTGCCGCGCGCGCATTTTTCTGTAGCTCGGATCATTATGCAGCTGTGCACCCCCGCCGCCCCCCCCCCCTTAATGTCTTTCATATTGATGTACATGGTGCGCCCTTGTCCTAACTTGTGATATTTTCCCTGAATTATTCCATCTGGTTTACTTATTATTTTCAAGTCATTTTATATAGTAATGTAGCCTTAATGTTAAAGCCAAAAAAAGTATCAAATTATTTAAGTTATTTTATTATTAAGTGTAATACAGCAATAAATCAAAAAAACGAAACCAGTTTGGAATAATTCTACCAGGATAGGGCCGCCTGTCCGTCAAAAGTGTTATCATCCAAGGATATTACAAAGAGCTGGTTGTCCGGAGGTGGTTAACAACCCCTCTGGCCTCCAGCTAGTTTATACCCTTGGAGGTTTGTGACACTAAAAACCCTGCGGATCAACCAAAGTTCCAAAAAAACTTGCAATTTTTGGATACTTATTCAAGCAATCTTTTTGGCCGCAGTGGTCCTGTGATGTTTTTATCATTCTTTGTCAAAAACGCAACTAATTTTAGGTTTTTAATTGTTATTAAAAATATTAATTGTAAAATAAAAATATTACTATCTCAAGCATTTAAAAGTAATGATTTAGATGAAGTATAAAAGTAATATATCTCTACTGTTATACAAAATCTTAAGAATGTAAAAAAATAAAACAATTAAAGATCTAAACCTATTTGGCAGTATAAATGGTTCTGGTTTTAATTAATTATTATTATTATAATGTAATTGTTGTACGAAGCATGTTTTACAAATTAAAATTCTTCTTTTTATTATTAATTTAATTATTTTTTAATTCTCGTGTCACGTCTTTCGATAAAGAAGTAATTTTTAATGACTGATAATAAAAAAAATCTGGTATGAATGCTCTTTTTATGGATGCAAAAGGTATGAAATAAGATAAATTGTATAATTTCTTTTTATTTCTTAATGTATAAATATTGAATGATTGTAATATGAATTAATATGAATTATTATTATTATACTCTTTTTTTTTTTCTTGATGTGTAAGCAAAAAACAATTGAACTGAATAATTCCTTGAAATCCCACAAAATGATAAATAAAAACAATTTTCATCTGAAATGACGTGTTAATTGATTATTTTTAGTAACATAGCTGTTCTATAACATGGTATGTTCGTCATTGTGTTTGTTCAGAATGATTGGGTACTGATATATATTTTATTGGAAATTAAATTTTTTGCTTTTCTTAAATATAGCTTAAAGGGTAGGGGCGAAGTCGTATATTTATTAGGTAGTAATGGTTTTTGGATTACAGATAGGAAATCTCTGAAATTGCTTGTTTTTAGGGAAGTCGGATATAAGGAGGTGGCTATTAATTAGCCTCCTCTTAAAAGCTTCTAGTGGCTATTTTTAGGATATTATTGGCATTTCGGGGTGGTGTTAGGTTCAAATCTTGGCTTAGCATAGAGTCAAAAACTAAAGACGTTAAAATTTGTTCCTCCTGCTGCTGCTATGTCAGGTGCGCGACATTGATAGTTAGAGAAGATAATGCCTTGGCCCCATTGCCATGCACAGTTAGGACTTCCAGACAAAGGTTGGTTGTCTGATGGGTGTTCCCCGGGTGTTTGATTAGAAAAGGAGACATTTGGCTCCCCGCCCGTAAGAGGTAATTGATGAGGTATTCTCCATTTATATTGTTCAGTCAGTAATATACCAGAAAAAAAAAACTTATTGAAGGATCATTGCATTTTAAAATCTATACGCTTAATTTCAGACGTTTATATTCGTTGGGAAAACAGTAAAAGTGTCTGACTGATTATGACGTAACAAAAAAAATTAGCCAGTGAGAGGCCACTATGAATTTTACCATTGGTCAATAATGGCCTCTCATTGGCTATTTTTTTGTTACGTCATAATCAGTCAGACACTTTTACTGTGTTCTTCATCGGGGGCCGAGATAATACCATTTACACAAAATACATATCGCAAAACATAATGTAGCGATATTTGAACAACGTTTTTAAAAGCGAAGCTTTTCTATAATTAGGGTCGGTCCATCCGTCCGTAACGGATAGCTTTTTTCGTTAATTTAGGCATGTTAGAATTGTCATATCGATTTCAAACTTTGCATGGTGATTCCTGCAATAGTTAGGTACGATTTAGAAAGCGTAGCAACTCTATAATCATTACCAAAATGTCCGTACGTCCATTTTAAACAAGTTGATTTTTTAACTTTTTTAATAACAAATTATTTTATTAATTATCCGATTGATCTGATTTTTGGTATACTGATTCCTGGGACAACAAAGTACAATATTATAAGCGAAGCAACTCTATCAACAAGTTCTAAAAATGTAAGTATGTCCATAAACATTATCCTGTATCAAGCAGTTTTTTCAACAAATACATTTTTATTCTTATTACCTATTCAGTCCTGACGCTATACAAGTGTTAATTCCGTTTAACCTACCGTTTCAGTGCTTCGCTTTTATGGATGTTGTCATCCTTGTATTTAAAGTAGATGTGCAGTGCTTAAATTACATCTTATTTTTAGTTGAGCAGATTCTTATTAGTCAGTTGAATCGAGTCTATATTAAAATAATTAAGCCGTCTATCAGACGGACATTTCAAATTATAGAGTAGCTTCGCTACTAAAAAATCACAGTTTCACTAAAAAAAAATATGTAGTCAGTTTTAGTTATACCAAATTAACTCTGATCATCGAATAAAGTTTTATTTTTATGAAGTAAAATGCTAACAAGATTAAAAATAAGTAAAGATATTTTATAATATATAATAATTTAATAACAACAAACCATAAAAATCACAGAATTCGTTGAAATTTACATACAAATATTTTAATTAGATAACTTTTGTTCAATTCAAATGTATTTCGAATGATGCTTTGTTTAGAAATAGAGACAGCTATCTAGGTATCTAGCATTTTGAAAACATAACAGAACGCTAAAAATCAATAAAATCCATGCTTTTTATTAATTGATTTAACAACTTTGGGGACTTTATTGAATTCTGAATGGTTGGTTGGTTGAGTGCCAAACGCTTTGTGTGTAATTTTGTGTATCATCATTGGGGATGTACATACATTTTTCGGCCATGATCTTATCCCTTTAGATCCCTGTTTAATAGGTAGCTTCCTATAAACGTTCAACTTTCTAGAATGTTTCTAAAAGTACCAGATTCATTGATTTACATTTCCACTCCATATTACATAATACTCCTGAATCAAAAATACATTTAAATCGAATCAAATCTATAATAATAAAAATACTATTAGATATTAAATAATTATAGAGATTTTTCTTTCTAGGATTCATGAAATATTTGTTTTTTTGTTATTTTGTGCTAATATTTTTTATGCCCAGAAGATTTCGTTAACCTTAACAATTACAAACAAAACTTGTATAGTGAAGATAATGAATGGATTTCGGTGTAATAAAGAGTTATACAAATTAACTTAAAAATGTAAATGGCAGGCTAAGAAACTTGTGTGTTAATCAAATAAAAAAAAATCACTTGGATCCACTGCATTTTACGGTAAAATATGCCTGATAACGAATATTTCCAAAAATCTATGAATTTTAAAAGCTGCTAGCTGCCTAACGGCTGAACGTACAGATCATGCCCGCACACCGTTTTAAGCGGCATAACAAGCCCTACAAATAATCTGGAATAGCTAAGATCCAATGATGCACAGGGAAAGCTTCACTGAAGAAAAAATGCGTAAAATATGTCTTTTTCGCGCATTTCTCTGCACTGCGAGTTAATTGTACATTATTGATTTGTGGCTATTCCAGATTATTTGTAGGCCTTCTTATGCCGCTTAAAACGGTGTGCGGGTATGATCTATACGTTCTGCCGTTTGGCAGCTAGCAGCCTTTGAAATTCATAGATTTTTGGAAATATTCATTGCCAGGAATATTTTACCGTGAACTGCGTGATCCAAACACTATACACTGAAATCAATTCTTAACAATCGTAGTTAGAACAAAGACTTATAATTTTACCCAATTTTGTTTTACAAATTCAAAGATAAAATATAAATTTGAGACATCTACAAAGTAATTCTAAATTCAAAAGGAACTTTTTATAAACATTTTTTCAATCCCAAAATTTAAACAAAAACAATTATAGCCATAAGAAGCGTAGTAATAACAATCTAACATCATAAATTTAATCAAGAATATTTTTCACAAAGCTTACTTAAAATATGAAGAAATTTAAAGAAGCTCTTATAGTGCCTATAAAAAAAATGAGGTCCTACAATATAAATGATCGGCCAACACACAGACTAAATTACCAATTGAAGGCCAGTCTACATTTTAATTGACCAATGGTAGGCCAGTATGGCGTCATTTTTATAGGCACTATAAAAAGCATAAAAACAATCTCAAAAAGAACTGCGTACATACAGACAAACAACTGAAATAGAGTAGTTTCACCCTTAAAAATCACAGTTTAAGAAATGATTAAAAGATTGTTTTGTAAAATAGAAATTGACTTTTAAAAATGTTATATAGAATTTCTGAATTTTCAAATAAGTCAAAGAGTCATTAACATTAGAAACATGTAAAAATTTGAAATAATCTACATCATAATTTAAGAAAAAAAACTAAAATCAAAAACAACCATGTGAAAAAAGCGTTTGAGATTCAAAATCTAAAAATTCTATAAAAAGAACACTGATAAGATTTTTAATGTATAATGTATAGAAGTTAAAATTTTAATATATGCACAAGAGAAAGAAAAGGACTGTGGCACCTTAAAAATTATTCTGCCCTTAAATAATATTTATATCAGTAAAAATGATTTTTATTTAGACAAAATGTACTACTTACTACGTCGCAATTAGTCATTTTAATATGCTTTTAGATTAAAGAGATAGTTATTTATCGCAAAGTTTTATAGACAGCTTTCCGCGGAGAGATTAAAATAAAAAAATATCGGATTAAAACCAGTTTCGTTAGCCCCGATGAGGCTAAACCCGGATTAACAAAATTGGTATTAATTTTATGATTTTTAGTTTAATATTTATGGGAAAATTTCTGCAATACGGTGCTATACATGATTTTTTCGTATGACTGAGAACCGGTTCTAATACAGCGGTTATTAATCGGCTTCAAAACAATACTGGAAAAATATTTAAAATAAACTCTGATTTTTGGCCACTGAACTTTTTACCTTAAGGTACCACACCCCTTATCCCTGAATTATTAAGGGGGGCTCTGTTCTAGTCTTTAATTTTATTATTTTCAAATATCTTTATATAGCATTAAATTTCATCTAATTTCAGTTCTATATAAATGTTTTATTATACCACTAAAAAATGAAACTAATATTCGAATGGCAAATTCATGTAGCTGTCTACAGTGCCCAAGCAAAATGGGGATTGATGTCACTGCTTTTGGCCTACCTATTGGTGTCAGGAATTATCCTATACCCCATCTTTTTTTCTAGAGGGTTTCTTTCCTCCCTCCCTTTCTATTTCACTCTACTATGACGTCAATAGAATAGGTAGGCCAAAAGCAGTAAAACCTATCCCTATTTTCCTAATGCACGAAACCAAGCTACCAAATTCATTTACTTTGGCTTTTTGGCTTAAATTAAATAAAGATAATTGAAAAGACCATAGTCACAAATTAATAAATACCTTTAATTGAATTCCAAAAAATATTTCTTTTTAAAAAATTAGTGCAACATAAAGTTCAATGTTAATTTGTTGCAAATTTCTGGCACTTTGAATAAAATGAACTTAGAAAAGTGACATTGGCTTTTAAATTGTTCATATGATAATTAAAGAAGAATATTGCTAAATTTAAAAAAAATGTATTAACATAAAATGAGCAAAAAGGCAACTTTAGACTATTTTAGTTAAAAGTTTTAATTTCAATATTAATAACAGTATATCACTTTGGAGATTAAAAATTGATAGGAAAAATTTAGATTTAAGTCTTTTCATGATAAGTTTATTTTTGGTTGACTAGCTCTGCTTAGCTTTCTTCTTTCCTGATGGATGTTTCTTTCCCGGCGTATCTGCATCCAGGTGAAGTTCCCTGAAATAAAACAAAATTTCAACATGTTAAAGTAAAACACTAAAGGGAGTAAGGGTTAGATAATAAATAACTGTCTTTGATGCTGTGAGTATTGGTGCAAAAAATATGACGTAACAAAAAAAATTAGCCAATGAGAGGCCGTTATTGACCAATGGTAAAATTTATAGTGGACTCTCATTGGCTAATTTTTTTTGTTACGTCATATTTTTTCACCAATACTCATAGCATCCTGTCTTTCCCTATCGCAATGACCTTGTGCCGACTTTCAGTTGGGTCCTTGAAAATCAACCAATGAATGGTAACGGTAATATTAACACAGCCAATTATCAGAAAACAATTTGCTGGCAGACGAAAAAGGAAATTGAAAAAGGGGGAGGTAGTTATACATTTATACTATAGATCTGTTGTCAACATTCATTAAAAAGAAGCTCTAAAACAGTAGGACAAACAAACATTATCATTCGTAGAGTGTCAGAACTAAATAGTGGAACATAATGCAAACCTGCTTAAATACAGAATACTCTTTAGGAACATACTTATTCAAGAATTTATTATAGAGATGCT
Organism: Acartia tonsa; assembly: GCF_053477335.1. Taxonomy (NCBI): domain Eukaryota; kingdom Metazoa; phylum Arthropoda; class Copepoda; order Calanoida; family Acartiidae; genus Acartia; species Acartia tonsa. Next base: position 6,214,161 of record NC_137272.1, on the reverse strand, counting down.
TAGCTTATAACATTGTACCTTGTTGTGATAGGAATCAGTATTCCAATAATCAGATTAATAGAATAATTATATTGCAAAAAAAGGTATTACAAAGGTTAAGTAACATTTTTTAACCTGACTGTTTAAGGAATCATGATGCAAAGTTTGAATAAGATAGGACAATTGTAACATTTCTAAATCAACGAAAAGAGCTAACCGTTACGAACGAACGGAGGGACCAACCATAATTATAATAAAGCTTCGATTTAAAATATGTTAAAAGCAGAAACAATGAAACATATCAGAATGTCGTCTCCTTTACTATGTTCATTTTTAGAGTTTTTTTTATCCCAACTTCTAATCTAACAAATCTACTTAATAACTATTAATATACAAAAACACCTCTCGTTACATATATCTTTATATAAATCTTACACCACTTTTAAGATACTAAATTATTTTTCATAAAAATCACAAAAGAATGAATTTTAATAGGAAATTTGAGAAACTTAAAATGTCTTCAATTTACCCATAAGGCCGATTTTTATATAATTCTAGGAAAAATTTGGATAATTTTCAACCGATGAAAAACTAATTTGCTTTTAACTTTTTACCTATTAGATAAAGATAATTAAATTTTTTTTGCAGCTCCAAATAAGCGAACTTAAATTGGCATGTAAAAGTAACAATAATCTATAATTGTCTGTGTGTCTACATCAAACGATCTCGCTAACCACACAACCGATATGATTCTTCTTTTTAGCGAATCTTCTAAAAGGCTCAGAAATTTTAATTTTATTTTTTCCTGCCTCTTTACCCCAAGAGGCATATGTGGGCGTAGTCGCTTGCCAATATAGAAAGGTATGAAAATACAGTGTGTTTTTTTTATGAGAACTTTTTTGAAAGTACATGTTCCCAAAAGTATCTGTATCAATTTTCAACTCGACTGTATATCAACTTTGAAGCGTTTTGCAGCCATTCTTGCAAAGGGTATAGAAGATTCGAGCATGAGAAAAATGCGTTAAAACCATTTTTAGATGTTGACACCTAGGCCTTGAATTTTTGATTTTTCTGCACTTTTTTAATAAAAACTTAGATATTTTTTTGATTTTCTATAAATGGTTATAAAAAACGAAGAAAATAAGCCCTTAATCATTAAATTCTGATAACTATAAGTGGGGTAAAATTGCTTTCAAAAAAGTTCTCATAAAAAAAACACACTGTACAAAATTTATTTTTTGATACAAAAAAAGACTTAAATTGGCACTCACCTAGCATCAATAAGCATGACGTCATCTGGAACTCTTGACAAGAAGTCCATCAGCTCATTGTTGGGCACTGTATTGGGTCGCAGCAGCTTCCGGGTAAATTTATTAAGGCCCCATAGTAGTACTATAGCTCTGTAATAGATAGATAGATAGGTAAATTTATTAAGGCCCCATAGTAGTACTATGGCTCTGTAATAGATATATAGGTAAATTTATTAAGGCCCCATAGTAGTACTATGGCTCTGTAATAGATAGATAGGTAAATTTATTAAGGCCCCATAGTAGTACTATAGCTCTGTAATAGATATATAGATAGATAGGTAAATTTATTAAGGCCCCATAGTAGTACTATAGCTCTGTAATAGATAGATAGGTAAATTTATTAAGGCCCCATAGTAGTACTATAGCTCTGTAATAGATAGATAGATAAATTTATTAAGGCCCCATAGTAGTACTATAGCTCTGTAATAGATAGATAGGTAAATTTATTAAGGCCCCATAGTAGTACTATAGCTCTGTAATAGATAGATAGGTAAATTTATTAAGGCCCCATAGTAGTACTATGGCTCTGTAATAAATAGATAGATAAATAGGTAGATATATTTATATTGATAGATAAATAGGAAAATTTATTAAGGCCCCATAGTAGCACTATAGCTCTGTAATACATATATAGATAGATTGATAGATAGATAGAAATATATATACAGACATGGAAATTTATTAAGGCCCCATAGTAGTACTATAGCTCTGCAATAGATATATAGATAGATTGATAGATAGAAAGATAGATAGATAGATAGATAGATAGATAGATAGATAGATAGATAAATAGGTAAATTTATAAAGGTCCTATAGGCCCAATAGCTTTTCTAGCCCTCCGTGGGGCTCTAACCCTGCCGGGACAATTGCCTAATTCTGCGGGGCATCCACCTAACTTAACCTTACCAAACCTAAAATAAAATCAAAAGCTGTAAAAATACGACGAAACGCCCCTTAACAGACGTTGTCACTAAAGGGATAGATAGATAGGTATATATACCTGGGTGGAACAAGGTATAGTCCGAATGTTAATAGCGCCAGAATGACCACAGCAAGTTTGGATAGGAAGGGGACAGAAAAATTGAATGTGTTTTTCACTTCCTCGGCTAAATTTAACAAGTTTTTTTTATGACGTCACATGGCTGACTTTTGAGACACTTTGTCCTGCTACGTTTTTTTTATTCTCGTTATTATTTGATGAAATAATATTTTCATTTCCTACCATCAAGTATTTAAACGGGCGACGATTTAGATAACTTTTCAAAACATTAATCAACTGCTAGTTTCCGAGGAATTTAATAGACACGTATACATCAAAATCAAAGGCCCTAGACAATATTTGGCTCAATAGTAGCTGAGTATCCATGTGGATATTCAGCTACTATTGTAGACATACTGGTAATGGATGAGAGATGTAAAGAGGATTTGTTTTTTTTAAAAATAACAATAGGAAACTATTGTGGATATTCAACTACCATAGGGGAAAAGTGTGGATATTTAACTACTCTTGGGGAATATGCATGGATACTCAGCTACTATTGGGGAATTCGTGGATACTCAGCTACTATTGAGCCCAATATTTAATTTCAGAATAATAATTGATGTTCTTTTTAAGGAAATGGTAATATTTTTCTTAGAGGCAAATAGATATCTACCTTCCCAGGACCTAAATAAAACTTCTTATTATTGAAGGATTAAATAGGTTTGATAGTGAATTATTAACAGAAAATTTAAGCAACAGACCAAAAAACCTTACTACTTTATAAATATAACTAGCGGCTACGCCCCTAGAGGCCTCTAGGGGCACTTGAGGAGGAGAGAGTCGAATTTAGTAATTCAATTTCTTATTTTAGATTTTAAAAGAAAAAGTAAAAAAAATTTACGTTTGATGTTTGTTTTTCGTTGAACTCTCTTTCTAAAATTTATAAATTTTAAAAAAATTTAATTTCTCTAGGGAGGGTGGTGGTACCCTCCCCCAAAATAGTTATAAACCTTCCAGGGACATATGAGAATCTACCCTGTTAAGGAGAACCCGATCGGTTCAGTGGTTAGCGAGATCCTTCGTTACAAACAGACAGACAGACAAACAAACAAACAGACAGACATCGTTCTACTTTGTATTATAGAATGATATGAAAAACTCACATGACACTCAAGTGCAACTTTTGGAGTACAAAGAATAGAAAATGTGGTATGCATTTCAACCCGAGGGAGTTCTACATAGGAATGCACCAAAAGGGTGTTCTTACAATTGGGATTAAGAACTTTGGAAATTAGGTCCAATATTAGAATACATTATTATATTTTACTTTATATAAGATCATTAAATTGTAAAAATGACGTCTTACAATACAAATGATTAATGATATACCAATACACAGGATTAAATTACCAATGGCAGGTAAGTTTACATTTTAAATGACCAATGCTAGGTCAGTTTAGTACGTTATTTTTAAAGATACTATAAAAAGCTTCCATTATAGACTATCCTTGTTGATTTATAGAAGTTTGCTTATTAATTTTTGTCAAATGATTTCCATTTTTTTAGTAAATTTAAGAGTAGACTAAAATAGAGGCAAGCTTCCCAGAAAACTTGGCTGTTTCAAACGGACACACATTAAATTGAAATTATGCAGTGTCAACAAACAACAAACTTTGGGTGCAATACCCTAAATCGCTTATTGACCGCATTTCCCCCCCCCCCCCACCCCCAAATATGATAGAGCCTAATACCTTTAAAGACGGTTTACAGCAATATAGAGCTATAGACCTTTAAAGTTGATCCTAAGGCACACCAACTATTACAAATATCCAACCCTTTTTATTACACGATCTTTATATGGTAAAGAGTTGAACATGTATTTGGCCAAAGCATTCCCTCTACTCTTACTATAAATATTGCGCACATAAAGATAAAACTTATTTAGTTATGACACGGTTTGAGCTGAGATTTTCTTGATAATTAACTGATTGTTAGACAATGCATTATTTTTTACTAGCGGCTACGCCCCTAGAAGCCTCTAGTGGAACTTTGAATGTTTGATGCTTTGAAAAAAATAATATGATACCTTGCAATGTTGCGATGGAGTCTCTTTTAAATTGCTATGATACTTTGCAATGTTACGTAAGTTTCTATTCGGGGAAAATACAAACACACAAACACACAGACACACATCCTGTTACTTTAGTATAAGGATTATTCGCTACTTATGGATGTTGTCATCATTGTTTCCAAATGAGGGATAGAAGGGACAACAGGCTGCTTAATACTCTAGTCCCCAAAGTCCTATGATAACATTTCCTTATTCGTTGGCTTAACAACTTTTGGGACTTTAGTGAATTTTGAATGGTTGTTTTATTAAGCTGAGTGTCCAAACGTTTCAACTACTAATTGTAATCTACAGAAGGCGTAATCATTTGGGGATGTATGTACATCAATTTATCGACCATTGTCTTATCCCTTTAGATCCCTGGATAGAAATAAGATTATGGAAATGCTTATTAATAATAGGGTGGGGTAAATGGTTCACTATTCTATCAGAGGGATTGTACCAAACTTTTGACTCAAGGGGTGTGGTGACGCTTTGGGTATAAGTCCTCTCCACGTCACCTTTGAACACACTCTGCATTTTAAATTGCAATGTAACGAGCTCAAATTGCCTAGGGTATCAACACACATCAGACAACCAACCCCTTTGATTGCGGGACCTTTGTCTGAGTCCTAACTGTGCATGGTTATGAGTTGCGCCTGTTTTGGGACAATGAACCATTTTTAACGTTATTTAGTTTGTTTTGACGCGGTGTCGGACCGAGATTTGAACCTATCACCTTCCCGACGACGTGTGGTTCCCAATGAGGGATAGAAAAAAAAGATTATGGAAATACTTAATAATAGGGTGGGGTAAATGGTCCACTAATCTCTATAAGGGATTGTGCCAAACTTAGCAAACATTGCTTCACCTCTTCTTGCTAAAGAGTTCAACTTTTAAAAATAAATAATTTTTAATTTATTTTTTAACATATGCGTAAAAAATACAAATTTCTTAAACATTTTAAAATCATAGAATACTTAAAACCGACGTTTTCAGACTAGATTATAGAAATGCTTCGCTTATAACATTTTGCCTTCTCATTCTAGTAATTGCCAAATTAAAAAAATTATATTATTGTTTGAAATGTTTGGACATTGTTAAATTTAAAAGCAAACATTAAACAAACAGATGCCGTATAAAAACTTTGGTTACCTCCATAATTAACAATCCAATGTTTATGATTTATCAAATAAATACATTTGTCTTATAAAGAAGGCGTTTGCCTCCAAAAAATAGATGATAACCTTTCCAGTATGGCTTTGAAACCGATCAAGATCCACTGGTTTGGAACCGGTTTTCAGTCATACTGAAACAATATTTATAACATCGTATTACAGACAGTTTTCCACGAAAAATATAATAAAAATCCTAACTTAATTAGTTGTAATCCTTAATTTTTTATTTTAACATCCGTGAAAGATAAACATTCTACTTTTCATGCATATGAAAGTGAAATTTTTTCAATATTTAAAATTTGTTAAATAAATGCCTAGAGAAGCAGCATAACCTAACCCTCTTTGTACCATTGCTGTTACATCCTAAAAATAAAACATTTTAAAAATATGATGCTGTGAGTATTGGTGCAAAAAATGGGGACATGATTCCAGTGACGTCATATTTTTCTTTCCCAAAAAAGGGAAGGGGGGAAGAAAATCTCTTCAAAAGAGATGGGGAAAACCCCCTTTTCTCCCATCTCTTTTTTTCTTCCCCCCTTCCCTTTCTCGGGAAAGAAAAATATGACGTCACTGGAATCATGTCCCCATTTTTTGCACCAATACTCACAGCATCATTTTAAAAATATGATATTTTAACTTATTTTGAAGTAGCGGGTTTCGTCGTATTTTTACAGTAGCTTTTCTCCTATTTCTAGCACCTGCGGGCCAATTACCTAACCCTGCGGGGCAATCATGAACATTTACCTAACCTATCATTATCTATAATAACCTATCAAAAGCTACTGTGAAAATACGATGAAACCCGCTACTTTGTTTTCTTTCCATGATCCGTACGGATTTAATTTCGATAAATAGCTATTAAACATTATATCTTGTATCATTTGGTTGATATGCAATTTAGTTAATTTATGTCGACTTTTAAGTATTAAACAATTGACCTATTATCCACCTTTGAACACTTTAAAGACTTCTTACGTATTTTGATTCATGTTTAAACGAAATTTTATTAGGGGAAAGACAAAACTTAATTTACAGGCAGCTCACAGCTGAAGTAAACGCGAGAAAAAAAACATAATGATAATTTCTCTATAAAATTAACATATTTTTTTCTCTGAATATGACCAGCCTAAAACCTGTTAAAAATAGTCCGACCGCCAAGGATGTTTCATACCTAGTTTATAATGTTCCTGAATGATTGCAATGTTGTCAAAAAGTTCCAGGCTTCTATATTTTACAGGGTCCGAGAAAATCACGTTTATTCCCTATCTTTGTCTAACGGACGGCCAGACGGACGGAAGGACAGATGGACGGACGGACATCTGAATTATAGAGTATCCTCGTTACTAAAAACTAGTTCTCTCTAGTAGAAGTTGAGTTATACAATCTTGATAAATTAATCTGTCATTTACAAAAAAAAATCTTCCAAATGAAAAAGAAAGAGTGTTATTGAAAAAAATCAAGGAGAGGTTTTTTGTATTCATTTGTTCAGAAAGATTAAAAGAAAGATAGTGTCTAACTTTTTATCTTTGTGACGTAACAAAAATCCATCTCTTTTTTAGGGGTTTCCTTTTCCACCTCCCCTCTCATCCTTCGATTTTTGTTACGTCACAAAGATAAAAAGTTAGACACTATTACTAGGTTCGAATAAAAATATATGTTTTATCATGAATTGCGGACTTTGTTGATTAAGTTGTAACTTACCACCAAAAATAACCTAAAAACCGCCAAGTAGAAAGTATCTAGACAAAATGTCTTAAAAATCAGCCATGTGACGTCATAAAAATGAGCGGGGTAAAAGGAGAAGTGGGAAAGGAAACACCTAAAAAAGAGATGGATTATCCTCATTCTTATGACGTCAAAAGGCTGATTTTTTAAGACACTTTGTCCAGCTACAGTAGAAATGATAAACTTCACCTAAATTACAAGAATTGATTACAAACAAACATCGTATCACTTTTATAATAGGAGATGATTTTATACTATTTAATCAACTAATTTAAAAGATCAAAAGTAGAATTAGATTTAGGTAAAAGTACCATTTTCAAGAAAACTCGAGTTTATATCAGTTTGACTGAATCAAAGCGTTTGATGTTGAAACAAAATGTACATTTTGAATCAGTTACTTTTCCTTATCAAGAAAATATATTCAGAAAATCAAAAGAATAATAAACAAATATATAGTACCAGCTTCTAACCCAGACATGTGAGATTTATAGTAATAATATGGGGAATGCCTTGGCCTATAAAATGGCCGAACTTATCCCCATAAAAACAAAAGTTTGATAGTGTTGAATTAAGTTACAACACCCTTACTCCCAAAAGAATACCATTGGCAATAAAAATTTGATATGTCAAGGGCGTGACATCAATATTAAGAGTAGCTGGAATGCCTTGGACCAAAGCAGGCGCAACTCAATACCATGCACAGTAAGGACTTCCAGACAAAGGTCGTGCAATCAAAATGGTTGTTTGTTGAATAATACTTAACCTAATACACAAGTGTTTGAACAGAAAAAGGAATTATTGGCTCTTCTTAGTTATACTTGGTGGTAGGATCTGATGACGTTAAGAGAGGGAGGGGACATTGGGCTGTTTATTACACTGGTCTTCAAAGCTTTATGAAAACGTTTTCTTATTCATTGGCTCAATAATTTTGGGGATTATACTGAATATTGATTGGTTGTCTTATTATGTTGAGTGTTCAAACATTTCACCCACTAATCTAAATCTACAGTGGTAATTTTTTGTATCATCATTAAGGATGTCAGCCATTGTCTTATCCCTTTAGATCCTGGGTTTATCGTTTCTCTTCCTCAAACATAAGAATATTGAAATATGGGTTCCCAGGGTGGGAGGGGAAATTGGTCTGTTTATAACACTAGTCACAAAAGTTTTAAATAACGTTGCCTAACAACTTTGGGTACTTTTGAATTTTGATTGGTTGATTCATTTAGTTGAGAGTTTCATTTATTAATTGAAATCTACAGAAGGAATAATTGTTTGTGTCATCATTGAGGATGTACATCAATAAATCGGCCATCGTCTTATCCCTTTTGATTCCTGATTAATTGCTAACCTGAACAGCTTGAAGTTTCTCCTTAATTGATTTCTTCTCTTCTTTCTCCTCATTATTTTCTTCCCCATCTTCGTCCTCCTACAATATTAGAATTGAATTGTCCTATCAATTTGAAACTTCTAATATGCTGATATTATTATCATCATTAATAGTTGTAAAATCTTATTGCAATGATATTAATCTAATAAAATGAGGGATATTGTTACACCGATGCAAATATATATCTAATTTCTTTTTATATGATAGCAGCTACGCCCTTAGAGTCCTCTAAAGGCAAGTAAAATGTTTTCTTTTCAATCTATGTCAAGATTAGTTTTGAACCAAAAAATATTTTTTCACCGCTAGTTGGGGTTAGTTATGTTTTTTTTCGTTGTCTTGCGATTCATCTTGGAAAGGTAATTGCACCCTCCCCAAAAATAGTTATAAACCTTCCAAGGAACGATGAGAAGCTACACTGTAAAGGAGAACCATATAGGTTTAGCGTTTAGCGAGATCCTTTTACTTCATAACAAGCATAAAATTACGCTTGCCAATAGCGTAAATTTATTACACAAACTAGATTTGTATGTACGACCTTAAAGTACGATTTACATAAAAATACATGGTACACTTGCCATAATATGACTAAGAACATACAAGATTACATTCACTTTCGCACAGAAACAGTTTTATAAACAGCATATGCTGTTAATAAAGTTGTAACGTTTTTATGTCTGAAGCTTAAGATCTCATTACTACTAAACCGATTGAGTTTATTTTCTAAATAAGCTTCTGTAATGGTTTTAGGCCATTGTATTTTCATAAATCTTTGGATTGATTTAAGCTATTTTACTAGCCCGTCTTTTCCAAAACAAAGCCTTCAGAGGCTAGGGGCGTAGGCGCTTGTTGTTTAAATAGCACAAACTTTACCTTTCCATTTTGTTCATTAGACACCACTGCTTATTATTCCCTATGCTATGGTGTATTATGAAAAAAAAGTAAAACTGTTTAAATGCGAAGCTTCTCTATGTTCGTATGTCCGCTCGCCAGTCCGTTTGAACTTCTGTAACTCCTATCGTTAACTGTAAGGTACAATTAAGAAAGCGTAGCAACTGTAAATTCGTTACCAGAAAGTCCCTACGTCAATTAAAAACATGATGATCTTTATAATTATTCATATAATCTGATTTTTAAAATAATGATTCCTAGGACAACTAGAAATGAATAATCTCTATAAAAAAGTACTAAAAATGTTAAAAAGTGTTAATGTTCATTTGTCCTATCGTCTGTTATAAAACCTTTGCTTTTATAGATGTAGTCATCCTTGTTGTTTTAAGAATATACGTAATTGAATACATACACCAAACATAACAAAGTACATATAACGAACATGCTGTACACAATAAATTCAATTTATTAAGTACCAGTACACACTATCCGCTATGAGTAATTCTTACTAGAAAGTTAGGAAACAAGGAGGAAATATTCCAGACAACTACCTACCCAACAATAGCAAGGACCCTTTAGCCAGCAGACAAGAATAAATTTCATTAAAATTATGCTTTCTCATTTAGGATGTTAGAAGTCTTTAGGTAATTTTCGTTGATTTGGTTAGTTTTTTATTGAAGGGTTAAATTGGCGTCAATCATTAAGTTCTATTGAGTTATTGTCTGTTTCATAAAATCAATAAGTAATTTCAAAACATTTTAGTTCATTTTATGCCTGTTTTTCACTTGTTTGGGCTTGGCAATGGTATGATTCCAGAGACTTAAGCTGATTTTAAAAGAACCAATACTAAATCGGGACATGGTCCTTGCCTTGAAGGGAAAGTTACATATTGCCCCCTCTATTCATTTACTTTGATAATAATAACATCAATAAGTAGCAAAATCACAAAGTATAAAAGTCAACCAGACAGATGGACAGCGTTAAATTTGGAAACAGCGTATAGTGTCCAATAAAAAATTATGTCATTCAATACAAATAACCAATGATAGGCCAGTATTGTAATTCATTGTAATTGACTAATGGTAAATTGTATACTGACTTATCATTGGTCATTTGTATTGTATAAAAGCCAATCAGACATACGGACAGCGTTGAATTTGGAAACAGCGTATAGTGTCCAATAAAAATTGAGTCAGAAAATAAAAATGACAAATGATAAGCCAGAATACATTGTCATTGACTAATGGTAAATTGTACACTGACTTATCATTGGTTATTTGTATTGTAGGATGTCATTTTTTTGGACACTATAAGCTGTTTCATAGATTTTTACAACAAACTTTAGACATCTATCTCTTATAGCAGCATTGAAATATTTTCATAAAATTCTTCAACATTGGGGAATAAACGGACGAATTCATTTCCCAACTTTAGGTTAAAAACTCCGGGAGTAATATGAGTAAAATTAAATTACCTCAGAAAAGTAGGAATCCTCTCGTTCTATGTGTCGCGGTTCTGAAAATAACAATAGTATATTGCAAAAAGATCCAAAGGGATAAGACAATGGCCGACAAATTTATGTACATCTCCAATGATGATACTCAAAATTAACCCTTCTGTAGATTAAAATTAGTAATTGAAACGTTTGAACACTCAACTTAATGATCTAACCAATAAAAATTTACTGAAGTCCTTAAAGTTGTAAATTCAACGAATAAACAAGGATGACAACATCCATAAAAGCGAAGCACTGAAACGGTAGAACAAACGGACATTAACACTTGTATAGTATCTGAACTGAAAAATCGGAACATAAATGTATTAATGTCGAATCAAAATTGTAGGTAAATTTGTTGAAAAACTGCTTAAAAACAGGATAATGTTTATGGACATACTTACATTTTTGGACTTGATTATAGAGTTGCTTCGCTTATAATATTGTTCTTTGTTGTCCCAGGAATCAATATACCAAAAATCAGACCAAACGGATAATTAAAACACTTGAAAATTTGTTGTTAAAAAAGTAGAAAAATCAACATGTTTAAAATGGACGTACGGACATTCTGGTAATGATTATAGAGTTGCTACGCTTTCTAAATCGTACCCAACTACTACAGGAATCATCATGCAAAGTTTGAAATCGATAGGACAATTTTAACATGCCTAAATTAACAAATAAAAGCTATCTATCTCGGACGGACCGACCCTAATTATAGAAAAGCTTCGCTTTTAAAAACGTTTTTATTAAACTTTTGGGACTAGTGTAATAAACAGCCTATTGTCCAATCACTTTCTGATATTGCAGCAAGTTCGCTAGTTGTCAAGTAGGGGTTGGAATATTTAACACACTTCATTATACAGCTAGAGACGTTAATAATGGTATAACTGTTATGCTTGACACAAATAAGTAAGTAAATAAAGTAAGTAATGTAAATAATGTAAGTAGAATGTCGTGGACAATATTTTTGTGCAACGCCTTAATACATTAAACTAAGATTGTACAATCAAAAGGCTGTATTTAAGAAGTGGATTTTAATTCACAGAAACCTTGTTGTAATTCGGTAAAATATCTCTCTATGTAACCCCCCCCCCCCCCCGCCTCTTTTATAAAAAGAAAATTTTTTCATTAGTCATAATATCCTACAAAAACATTCAAGTAATACATGAAAGATATTTATAATAATGTTTCTTTTAGGTTAGTTTTAAAAGTGTAGGGCCCCTTGGATGTAGCGGACAATGGTCAGTTAATTACATTAGACCCCAAAGTTGTATAAGAACGTTCTCTTATTCGTTGACCTAACAACTTTGGGGACTGTTGCTAAATTATGATTGGTTGATTGAAGTTGAGAGTCAAAACGTTTCTACCACTTACTGTAAATAGAATGGGTAATGTTTTATTTCATCATTGGGGATGTTTATAAATTTTTTGGCCATTGTCTTGTCCCTTTAGATCCCTTGATGGGTTAAGATAAGCAAAAAGATTTGAAGAATTCAAAAATAGTGTTAGAGGGCAGTGATCTAAAGGGAGAAGACAATGGCCGATAAATTAATGTACATCCCTAATGATGATACACAAAATTACCCCCTTTGTAGATTACAATTTGTGGTTAAAACGTTCGGACGCACATATTAATTATTTAACCAATCAAAATCTATTGAAGTCCCAAAAGTTGTTAAGTCAAGGAAGAAAAACTTTGGAGACTAGTGTAATATACAGCTAATGTCCCCTCCCTCCCTGGGTGGAGGGTAAAGTATGGGGGGGGGGGGGAGGGAATTAGAATGGTCCAATTCGAATGAAGGAGTATTTCCCTAATTCAATGTTAACATGTAATAATATAAATTCTACTCGAGAATATTACACAAATGTAATAAAAGAATTTAACATTAAACAAGGATGATCGAGTTCAAAGTTTTGACAATTTTTAATAAAAGAGATAAGGGTATAATGCAGGGTTCTAAAGGGATAAGACAATGGCCTATAAATTGATTTACATCCCCAATGATAAAATTACCCCTTCCTCCGTAACGTAAAATTGTTGGTTGAAACGTTTCTACACTCAACTTCATGAACCAACCAATCAAATTTTAAAAAGTCCCCAAAGTATTTAAGCCAAAATATTAGAAAACGTAATTATAAAACTTTGGGACTAGTGTAATAAACAGTCCAATGTCCCCTCCCTCCCTAGAATAAGAACCTTTTTGACTCTAACTTATTAGACAGGCAAGAATATATCCTTATAATAAAGTAACAGGATGTTTGTTTGTCTGTCTTTCTGTCTGTCTGTTTGTACCGATGGATCTTGCTTAACGCTGAAACAATATGGTTGTCTTTTACAGGGTAGCTTCTCATAGGTCCCGGGAAGGTTTATAACTATTTTGGGTACAACCATCCTCCCCAAAGAAATCGCCAAAAATAAAAAAAAGCCGCCCCGCGGATACATTGGCAAGAAGCTCAAAACAAAGCCATCTAGCGGCAAAAAAAATATTTTTGGTAAATAGCTAATTTTGACATAGATTGAAACAATTTTAAGTGTCCCTAGAGGCCTCTAGGGGCGTAGTCGCTAGGTCTATTTATAATACTACTAAACAGGATTGTTATTTTTATCAAAAAGAAATTCATATTTAACAAGTAAAGTTGATTCTTCTTCTTTATACCAAGTCGATTACTCTAAGCTTATAAGACTGACATAAATTAAGCATTACTTATAGAGAAGCTTCGCTCCAAAAGACATGCTTTGCATTTAAATGTATTTGGTTCTTAGCTTTTAAGAGATTATATAAAAGTCTTAGGTTTTATAGAAATTCTTTTAAAAAATAATTCTAAATTGAATTTAAAAAGACAACAAGGCCTTACATGGCCATTACACGAAAAGATAATGAAAAAACTTATGCTGTTTTTTTATTTACAGACTTGAAAATCACTTAGAATAACCAGTTTTAGTTATAAAAAGGACAGGACTAAATAGATAATCTATTTAATAAAGTTGCAGGATGTCTATCTGTCTGTCTGTTTGTCCGACTATCTGTACCGATGGATCTCGCTCACCGCTAACCCGAAAGGGTTCTCCTTTACAGGGTAGGTTCTCGTAGATCCTGGGAGGGTTTATAAATTTTTGGGGAGGGTACCACTACTTTTCCAAGAGAAATCTACCCTAGTATAAAATAACCCTCAAAAAAAAAATTATTTTATAAAATTTTTATATACTTAAATTGAAAATGGGTTCGGGGGGATTATCGAATTCAACTTTCCGCCCTCCTCAAGTGCCCCCAGCCTCTAGGGGCGTAGCAGCTAGTTACCTATAGAGTAAGGGTATCCCATAGTGTAGTGGTTAGCGCACTACGCTGTGGTTGGGAGAAACCGAGTTCAAGTCCCCACATAGACTCTGAACTTGGTTGACAAATGCTGTCGCAATTTGTCAGATTATTATCACGCAACCTTTCCAAAGATGCCCTAGGGTTGTAAGGGGGGAGATTTGTAGGAAGTTAGGATTCTACAAATCAAGCAGCTCTAACCATGCTTTCCCTCATCCATGCCTCTCGTATGAGAGTGCCATTAATTAGGGTGGCTTAATATGGAACACCTGCCAAAACTTTAGCCCAGGGTGATGTAATAATTGAGTAGCTTCCACGAGAATTGCGGGTCAGCTTGTAATGTAACATAGAATACAATCAGCTGTGCGCGAAGCTTACCAATCTAAGATTGGCCAAAGGATTCTCACTTCCAGTCTCCGTGTGCATCTGAGTCCTAACTTCAGATAATCATGGCTACAACAACAACAACCTATAGAGTACATCCGCTACTAAAAAAAGACTTACCTAAGTATGTAATGATGAAATATTGTTTGATGAAAATGAGAAGAAGAGCCACCGTCAACATGTAGGGCTCGAAATAATACGTCAGGGTCATGAAACTTACGAAAGCTGAAAAAAAGAATTTATAAATTTTACACAGTTGTCCGCGTATATGAACATAAAATAAAGTTCGGAAAATAGTCCCTTTCCCTTGGTCGTATTTTTAAAATGACTTTTTATAGATTATTTTAGGTTAGGTTAGGTTATATTGGGTTAAGTGATTGCCCCACAGGGTTAGGTAATTGGCCCCGCAGGGTTAGAGCCCCCCACAGGGGCTAGAAATAGGAGAAAAGCTACTGTGAAAAAAAACGAAGAATCGCCCCATAAGGTGCGATGTTACGAAAAGGACTATACCCTAAAGTTCTTACCTGACCTGAAATAAATTAAATCTATTGAAAAATGTAATTGGAAATTGAATCATAGAGAAAAAAATAAAAGAGAGGAATCGAAGCAACTAGAAGACGAAAATAGGCAGTGGGCCTAGAGGCCTACTCAGCGCTGTTGCCGCGCTAAAATTTATTGCTATTCCACTACTTTTCAAATGGGAGGATTACAAATTTTTAAAAAAAATATTTTTTTACTTTTTACTATTTCCATATTTAGGGCAAGAATATTAGATTAGATATTTTCGTTTTAATGTTTTAATTAAAAATTACATAGAATTTTATTTTTATTTAAAAAAATTTGTTCATGAAAGATGAATCCTTCTATTTCTAAAAAGGGGGAAATTTTTTTCATAATGAACATTCAGCTTATTCTGACCGCCCACGGCTGTTTGCTAAATATCGCTTTTCTTTTTATTCACATTATTATTTATGATTGACTTACAAAAAGCCCTGGGCGGCTTTTGATTTTCGTCTGCTTCTAAATTTAGGGATGGGGAAGTAGTATTTTACCATGAAAAAGGGGTGAGTATTCATCCTCTTATCCTTTTTCCTTATGAAATTGAATAAACCCTTTTTTGAATTTTAACAAAAAGATTAGATACTATTAAGCCAAAATGTTTATATTCCGGTGCAAGTCATAAGAGGCGATCAATTAAAATAATCGCCCCTTATTAAGCGATGTCACGAAAGGGACTATACCCCAATATGCTTGTAAGAGTTAAGAAACCTAAAGAGATAGAACAATGAAAAAGGAAATTGATGTTCACCTCCAATTACGACTTACAAAATTATATTGATTATATTGATTACTTCGTCCTTTGATATATATATATAGATATAGAGAGATAGATAAAAATGAATTACCTATAATACTTCGGCCTTTGTGCTCCCACTCAAGGCAAGAGTTTATAAATACTCCAAAATTTACAATTTCTATGAAAAAAAACATTTTATCTTTACAGAATCTATACATAACTAAACTGTTTTATTTCTCCTTTGTATTCGGAGCTGATATGTTGATTTTTTCCTTGTTGGGGAATAGAATAGTTGGTTCCCGTCCTTTTTATGAATATTCTCCTTTGTAGTGGGACAAATAACTCAAAAATCAGCCATGTGACGTCATAAAATGAGGGAGATGAGAGGAGAAGTGCGAAATAAAACGCCTAAAAAAAGATGGATAAACCCTCATTTATATGACATCACATGGCTGATTTTTGAGTCACTTTGTTCCAGTACTCTTCTTTAAATAAGATTCAAAGGCAGGTTTTCAACTATTTTCCAAATTATAAGTAATATTGTCTAGATCACTTTATAATAGAAAATTACAACTACTTTTTTTTCTAAAACGGTTGTAGGCCCCACAGGAAATAGGCCCCGCAGGGACTAACAATGGGAGAAAAGCTACTGTGAAACTACGACGAATCCCGCAACTTCGTTTTCTTTCCATAATCCATAACTTCTATATTATGAGTATAAGGAACGCCTTTCCATGCACAATTTCAACCTCTAGACAAAGGTCGTGCAACCAAAAGATTGGATGTCTGCTATGTGTTATATGATAAAGATATGTAGTAGTCTTTAAATAAATCTATAACTATTACACGTGATATAATATCGTCATAATAAACTTATGAATTATTGAAATCGCGAAAAAATCGCGAAACCTCTCTTTACTAATTCTCAAAATCAAAATAAAATGTTTTTTTTTCCTAAAATGATTGCTTTAATCCTCATCACGTTGTTGATGAAAACTGCGCGTTTGAACTTATCAGCGGATCTCTAAAAGTAAAAAATTTACAAATTAGCTAATAAACAAGGATAAGTAGATTAATATGTAGGCAAATTTTATTTTAGATTGTCATTTATGGCTTATTTTGCATATAGAGACCTCTAGGGGCACTTGAAGAGGTTGAGTTAAATTCGACCACCCCCCCCCCATTTCCAATTAAGTTTTAGGAAACTCAAGATAAATTTTGTTGTGGGGGGTAATTTTTTTTTCTAGGGTTGCGATTTCTCTTGAGAGGGTGGTGGTACTCTCCCTCAAAATAGTTATAAACCCCCTTTTCCAGGACCTGTGAGAAGCTCCCCTGTAAAGAAAAAAACGTATCGGTTCAGCGGTTAACGAGATCCTTCGGTACAAACAGATAGACATCCTGTTACTTTATTATAAGGATTCTTGAATTCTAATCGTATATACTTCAATAATTACCTAACCCTTATGTTTTCAATTATTTTTTCTTGTCAAAAAATCACAAATAGTCAGGATAAAAAATGAATCTTTTAAGATTTTCATGAGAGATTTGTTATTTTTTTTGTAGTCATGAACGCATTCTAATTTCTAATTGTAAAAATAAACTTTACCTTGTACACATGGTGTTTTGGATGTAAAGTGGCAAAAACAGCTCTGAAATAAAAATATAATATTTATAAAAGGGTTACTTTTTAACACCAAGGTTTAAGTAATTTATTGCGCCTGTTTATGAACCAAGGTAATGTCGCTCTACTCTTCCTTTTAGTGAAAGAAGCGTGTAACTTTTTAACGTCTCTAGTATGTCATGGTACATTAACGACGGAAACAATCAAGTAACACACATCAGACTACCATATTCTAAAAGCAAAAAATTTCAACTTGTTGATAAAAAGCCGGGGTCCTGCCACTTCTAACACTAGCAAAAATACAGTCACTGTGTTTTGACAAAAATTGGGTGTATTTTTGTCAATTTCGTTTTTGGCTGTATTTTTGGCAATATTTTTTTTATCCACTGTCAGAATTACACCTTTACCGCTGTCATGAACACAGTAAATTTGACAATAAATATATCTGTGTTTATGACAGTAGGTTGACTGCAATTTTTGCTTGTCGTAGATCCGCCATGTACCTGAAAAGCTTACCTAAAGGTGTTCCAGATGAAAAAGAATTCTAGCTGGATCTGAGGAGAAAGGCCTTTGGCACGACAACGAAGCTTCTTATCCTAAAAAAAATTTCAACGTTTTTAATAGCGAATTTTTTTTTGCAGCAAATTAAATGCAAGTACTGAAACTCTATAAATGTAATTATTAATTTATTTGTCCTACTGTTTGACTTTAAGGCCTATTTTTTATGAATGTTATCATCTTTGTTTACTTTGAATTTGAAGCAAATATATTCTATACATATGAAAAAAAAAGTCATTTTAATTTACACACTGTGTCTGATTATATTTGATTTGTGGTTGAATTTTTTTGTCTATGATTATCAACTTGTTAAAATATTAGTAAAAGTATCTATTTGTAATTTTATTAAGAATAATAGAATTCTAGACATTTTTTCCTTTTCTAAAGTAAAATAGCATAATGATATCAAATTTGGCAACATATTTCATTTCATTTCTTATTTTTACTAGAGATAAATATTCTGCAGAAATTTTATTTGGCAAATGCTTCACTTTTGTTCAGATTAACATAAAGTATACTAACTCTGCTGAAGGTCAGGGATCTAAAGGAATAAGACAATGACCGATTAGTTGATGTAAACCCCCAATGATGCTACACAACATTACCCCTTCTGTAGATTAACAGTAGTGGTTGAAACGTGTGGACTCTAACATTAATGAACCAACCAATCAAAACTTTATAAAACTCCCCTAGGTTAACAAGCCAACGAAAAAACTTTGGAGACTAGTGTAATATTCAACCAAATATCCCCCCCTCTCGTGTCAGTAAATGATATGATAAAATAGAAAACTAGTCATAATTATTTTATTAGAACAGCGTTTTTATGAAAGGTAGAAAGTGTACATATCAGAAAGGAGGGAGAGGACATAGGAATGTAAATTCTTATAGTACCTAAATTTTATAACCACGCTCTCTCATTCACTGGCTTAGTTTAACAAAGTTTGATTTGTTGATACCAACTAACAGTGTCTAAACTATTCAACCAATTTTAATTCTCAGAAGAGATAATTTTGTACATCATTTAACCGTTTGTTGTCTTACCCGTAAAGATTCCTAACCAGCCAGACTTTATTAAATTATTCTTTTTTACCTTTAAGGCATACCAGCATTTTTCACCGTTCTTCATCTAAAATATAAAAAACTAAATTATTACTTTATAAATTTTGGTGCATTAATTTTTAATAAGAAAATATCAGTCAATCTATGATTGCTAGGGAGTTCGCGCTTAGGTGTTTCCATATGTTGACTCGAATTTCTATGATATAATTTGGGACATCTGCCATACTCAGCAAAGGTGAGGTAGTGTGGTATTCGCCACCCAATGCCCCTAGTTGTAGGTTCTGTTCACACCGCCGTAATACCCGAACTCAGTAACGGCTGATAACTGCGGCCGCTACTACATTAGTATTAATATTAGAAAGAGCTCTCATGAGATGGCGGGTCAAGTCATAATTTGCTTAAACGTTTATCTGGCAATTTTCCTTTAGAACATTATCTCAACCTACTCCAAGATGACTTAGGTCAAAACATTAAGAAACTATGGTAAATCAAACAATCAAGATTGATGAAAAAAGCGCCACAATTGAATAGTAGCTTTGCTTACAAAAAAAAAACTCTGGGTTTCTAAAATGCTTGGCAAAGGATGAAAAATGTAATTTATTAAATTACCTAATCAAAATCTCTCTGAATTAGAAAAGGAACTCATTTGCATGAAAATTACAGAGTAAATTTGCTTTCAGTGTGCAATTACTTCCACAAAAAGAAAAGTATAATAAAACCGCTAAAAATGACAATATTTACGTACCAAAACAGCAGTTTTATCATATAAGCCAATAATCGTATTATCATAACTTATAATGGGATGCTTCTCATAACAAAACGTTTGTTAAAATACTTTTAAAAAAAAATTGACATTAATTTTCAGTGGTGAGGAGACTTTTGACATGAAATCACACTCGTACCCAAAGTTTTAGAACACAGTAATAGTGTCTGACTGATTATGACGTAACAAAAAAAATTAGCCAATGAGAGGCCACTATAAATTTTACCATTGGTCAATAACGGCCTCTCATTGGCTAATTTTTTTCTGTTACGTCATGATCAGTTAGACACTATTACTGTGTTCAAAGTTTTATGAACACGTCTGATTATCCTAAAACTCTAGGTACTTTTAAGAAGTCTTGATTGGTTTTTACAAACTAGTGTCCAAACTTTTCAACCAATAGATTTATGCTTCAGAAGTGTTAATTTATTTTTAATCATTTGGACTGTTTACAAATTTATCGTCCGTTGTCTTATCTCTGAAGATCCCTAAAGGTCTTATTACTGTTGTTATTTGGGCGGAATTAAACAGTTAGGGAGTTGAATTCATTTTTATAGAAGCAGAAATATAATCTATGATTACGGTTTGGACCCTTTAAAACTGTAATCTACCTTTCCACTTTCCCCTCTCTTGGTGAAGATATCTTCAACGCCGATACGATTTTTGAAATTTAAGATTCCACTTTTGCCTCTCTTGGTGAAGATATCTTCAACAAGAGAGACAAAAGTGGAATCTTATATTTCAAAAATCGTATCGGCGTTGAAGATATCTTCACCAAGAGAGGGGAAAGTGGAAGGGTAGATTACAGTTTTAGAGGGTCCAAACCATAATCATAGATTATATTTCTGCTTCTATAAAAATGGATTCAACTCCCTAACTGTTAAAGGCAAATTTTTCAATTCAAATAAAATTTGCTTTAACCAAAAAATCTTTTTATATAAATTAAAAAATAAAATCTATAAACATATTTTTTGTTTGTTTGATTTAATTACGCACCTTAATGAAGTTGATACAGAAGAGACGTTGGTTAAATACTTTGTAGATACAACCATAAGGGGGCGGAAGGGGGTGTCAGCACCCACGGTAAAATTGCAATTGGTCTGACCTACCCTTTTTTTCACCTTCACAAGAAATACACCCCCCCCCTAGCCAAACCCTGTGCATGCCATTAATACACCGTAAAGTTTATTATGTACAGAGAAAATTAAATACAAAACAGGGGAAACAAATCTGTATAGAACACTATGGATATAACTAACAAGAACACTATGGATATAACTAACAAGAACACTATGGATATAACTAACAAGAACACTATGGATATAACTAACAAGAACACTATGGATATAACTAACAAGAACACTATGGATATAACTAACAAGAACACTATGGATATAACTAACAAGAACACTATGGATATAACTAACAAGAACACTATGGATATAACTAACAAGAACACTATGGATATAACTAACAAGAACACTATGGATATAACTAACAAGAACACTATGGATATAACTAACAAGAACACTATGGATATAACTAACAAGAACACTATGGATATAACTAACAAGAACACTATGGATATAACTAACAAGAACACTATGGATATAACTAACAAGAACACTATGGATATAACTAACAAGAACACTATGGATATAACTAACAAGAACACTATGGATATAACTAACAAGAACACTATGGATATAACTAACAAGAACACTATGGATATAACTAACAAGAACACTAAGGATATAACTAACAAGAACACTATGGATATAACTAACAAGAACACTATGGATATAACTAACAAGAACACTATGGATATAACTAACAAGAACACTATGGATATAACTAACAAGAACACTATGGATATAACTAACAAGAACACTATGGATATAACTAACAAGAACACTATGGATATAACTAACAAGAACACTATGGATATAACTAACAAGAAAACTATAGATATAACTAACAAGAACACTATGGATATAACTAACAAGAACACTATGGATATAACTAACAAGAACACTATGGATATAACTAACAAGAACACTATGGATATAACTAACAAGAACACTATGGATATAACTAACAAGAACACTATGGATATAACTAACAAGAACACTATGGATATAACTAACAAGAACACTATGGATATAACTAATAAGAACACTATAGATATAACTAACAAGAACACTATGGATATAACTAACAAGAACACTATGGATATAACAACTAACAAGAACACTATGGATATAACTAACAAGAACACTATGGATATAACTAACAAGAACACTATGGATATAACTAACAAGAACACTATGGATATAACTAACAAGAACACTATGGATATAACTAACAAGAACACTATGGATATAACTAACAAGAACACTATGGATATAACTAACGAGAACACTATGGATATAACTAACAAGAACACTATGGATATAACTAACAAGAACACTATGGATATAACTAACAAGAACACTATGGATATAACTAACAAGAACACTATGGATATAACTAACAAGAACACTATGGATATAACTAACAAGAACACTATGGATATAACTAACAAGAACACTATGGATATAACTAACAAGAACACTATGGATATAACTAACAAGAACACTATGGATATAACTAACAAGAACACTATGGATATAACTAACAAGAACACTAAGGATATAACTAACAAGAACACTATGGATATAACTAACAAGAACACTATGGATATAACTAACAAGAACACTATGGATATAACTAACAAGAACACTATGGATATAACTAACAAGAACACTATGGATATAACTAACAAGAACACTATGGATATAACTAACAAGAACACTATGGATATAACTAACAAGAACACTATGGATATAACTAACAAGAAAACTATAGATATAACTAACAAGAACACTATGGATATAACTAACAAGAACACTATGGATATAACTAACAAGAACACTATGGATATAACTAACAAGAACACTATGGATATAACTAACAAGAACACTATGGATATAACTAACAAGAACACTATGGATATAACTAACAAGAACACTATGGATATAACTAACAAGAACACTATGGATATAACTAATAAGAACACTATAGATATAACTAACAAGAACACTATGGATATAACTAACAAGAACACTATGGATATAACAACTAACAAGAACACTATGGATATAACTAACAAGAACACTATGGATATAACTAACAAGAACACTATGGATATAACTAACAAGAACACTATGGATATAACTAACAAGAACACTATGGATATAACTAACAAGAACACTATGGATATAACTAACGAGAACACTATGGATATAACTAACAAGAACACTATGGATATAACTAACAAGAACACTATGGATATAACTAACAAGAACACTATGGATATAACTAACAAGAACACTATGGATATAACTAACAAGAACACTATGGATATAACTAACAAGAACACTATGGATATAACAACTAACAAGAACACTATGGATATAACTAACAAGAACACTATGGATATAACTAACAAGAACACTATGGATATAACTAACAAGAACACTATGGATATAACTAACAAGAACACTATGGATATAACTAACAAGAACACTATGGATATAACTAACAAGAACACTATGGATATAACTAACAAGAACACTATGGATATAACTAACAAGAACACTATGGATATAACTAACAAGAACACTATGGATATAACTAACAAGAACACTATGGATATAACTAACAAGAACACTATGGATATAACTAACAAGAACACTATGGATATAACTAATAAGAACACTATAGATATAACTAACAAGAACACTATGGATATAACTAACAAGAACACTATGGATATAACAACTAACAAGAACACTATGGATATAACTAACAAGAACACTATGGATATAACTAACAAGAACACTATGGATATAACTAACAAGAACACTATGGATATAACTAACAAGAACACTATGGATATAACTAACAAGAACACTATGGATATAACTAACGAGAACACTATGGATATAACTAACAAGAACACTATGGATATAACTAACAAGAACACTATGGATATAACTAACAAGAACACTATGGATATAACTAACAAGAACACTATGGATATAACTAACAAGAACACTATGGATATAACTAACAAGAACACTATGGATATAACAACTAACAAGAACACTATGGATATAACTAACAAGAACACTATGGATATAACTAACAAGAACGCACCTTGAGCAGAGGTATGTTAAGGCGGCCTAGAAATTCAGATTTGTGGTTCTTATCCTCGTCCATAACAGTTATCTGCAGCACAGAATGTATATCCTAAAATAACAGATGTAGTGCCAATGGTTCCAAAGGCTAAAACGTTGAAAATAATGGATCATGGAAAGAAAATGAAGTAGCGGGTTTCGTCGTATTTTCACAATAGTTTTTCCTCCAATTTCTAGCCCTTGTGGTGGGCTCTAACCTTGAGGGGGCCAATTTCTTAACCTTACGGGGCAATCATTATCATTTACCTAACCTAAAATAACCTCTTAAAAGCTACTGTGAAAATAAGAAGGAACCCGTTACTTTGTTTTCTTTCCATGATCCAAAATAATTATTTTTAGTTTATGATTCGAAATGTCGAATGGGGAAACCTGATTTTTCTGCTGCTATTTTAGATAGACGGCTGAAAATTGGATTAAAGATTCCCTCAAATAACGAGCATTCAGAATATAATTTACTTGTTCCGTTGGTCTGTTGGTCATATTACAAAAGAAAAAATACATACTATTTCTAAAAATAAAAGTGTCGTGGTTTATATATTTCTACTAGCGGCTTCGCCCCTAGCCTCTAGGGGCTGTGCCCCAAGAGGTTTGATCAACCTAATTTTTCGTATTTTAGATTTTAAAAGAAAATTTTAGATTTTTTTTTTTGGGGGGGGTGTTTTTCATTTTTTGGGGGGGTTGGGGGTGTCCCACCCCCCAAGAAAATAGCTTAAAACCATCACAGGACCAGTAGGTATATTCCCTGAAGAGTAGAGCCCAATCGGTTCAGTGGTTACTGAGATCTTAAGCTTCAGACGGACGGACAGACAGACGGACAGACAGACATACAGACAGACATCGTTCTACTTTGTATTATAGATATATTTCAAATTTATGATCACAGATATATCTGCTCTTCAACTCACTTTAATTTAGAACACAGTAATAGTGTCTGACTGATTATGACGTAACAAAAAAAATTAGCCAATGAGAGGCCGTTATTTATCAATGGTAAAATTTATAGTGGCCTCTCATTGGCTAATTTTTTTTGTTACGTCATAATCAGTCAGACACTATTACTGTGTTCTTTAATTTACATTGGTTTCGCTGCCCACGGATGTTGTCATTCTTTCTTTTGTGTTTATGAGAAACTTTTCATTTACTAAGTATATTTGCGATTACTTTTATTTAATGAAATCTTCCAATTTTTAACATTTACAAAACAGCCTGCTATATTGCTTCAAGATCCATGTCAGATCTATATAGGAAATAAACGTCTATAAATGAGCTCGAGTCTTCCAATGGTAAAGTGTTTAAAACTCATAGTGCTCCAATAATCCTCATTAAGCTCTTATTGACCAAAGCGATAAGACCTTTATCCTATTTGTTTATGGAATGAATTAAATTTTTTCACTTCATGTAGATATTTGAATTACATTGAAGTATTTAATCCTTATTTCATAAATAAATAATATACGTTCATAATAGAGTAAATCTAAGAAAACTGTATTTTAATAGAATTCGATTGTGGCGACACTTCCTTTGTGTTAAAATATTAAAACTAAAATTTTAATCATATTAACCCTTTGGTGATGGTAATGTGAAAAAAATATGATTGAAAAAATCTTTTTAAAATCATTTAAATTAATAAATATTTACTTCTTTCTTTTAAATAGTAATGGCGAGGGAGGAAAATTGATTTATTGAGAAATAGATAAATAGATATGTACTTATAGAAAACTAGCCAATAGCGATATAGTTATATTGAGCCAACTCTAGTATTCAATATTTAAGGCCAAAGTTCTATAACTTGTAAAATTGTAAAGAGTGAAAAATAGTCAACATTTTTTAAAATTTATTGCGGATTTAAAAATATTTTATAGCGTTACTGATATCACCCATTGAATTAAATTCGTTGATTGTAAACCTAAAATTTTGGCAGGTATAGTTTCTATTGTTTACCTTTACTGGAAGATGAAAGACTTTGTTCCAGACAGGATCCAGTGTCTTGTAGTCTGTCTGGGTCATCACTCTAAAAGGTTTATATATCACTAGCGGCTACGCCCCTAGAGACATCTAGGAGCACTTTTGGAGAGGGGTGTTTTTTGGTGAGAGTTTTTTTCTAGGGGCAATTTCTTTTGAGATGGTAGTGCTAATTTCCCTTAAAATAAATAATACCTTCCAAGGACCTGCGAGAAGCTACCCTGTAAAAGAGAACCTAATCGGGTCAGCGGTTAGTGAGATCTTTTGGTACAAACATATAAACACATAGACAGACAAACATCCTATAATGATTAAGATTTTAACATTAAATATCTATCTATCTGCACTAGATGACCTAAGGATTAGTTCATGTGGAATAAAGAAACCTGAAGTCTTTTATAGTGCCTATAAAAAAATACGTCAGACTGGCCTACCATTGGTCAAATAAAATGTATACTGGTTTTCCAATGGTTTAGTCTGAGTATTGGTCATTTGTATTGTACTACGATACTTTTTTAGGCAATTAAAAGAGCTTCCATAAACCTGACACCTAAATATTAAAGTTTATACAAAAAATAAAGGTTTTTGTTAATTTTACCCTGGCCTAGGTTAATGTAGCTTATATCGGGTACAGGGTACCCCTACAGGCTTACACGACCCCCGTAAGGGTTTAAGCAAAAAGACCCACCCCCACCTCCTTGATTTTAATTTATTTTAAAAAGCAAGGGTATCTGAGTGGTTCCCGATGCAATTTATGTAAATATTATCACGCAACCCTCTTTTCCAAAGCCATAATGTTATTTACCTAGTATTATAAACAGCTTTCTGCGGATATAAAAATGTACATTTATAAGATTAACAGTTTTGTTAGCCCCAAGAAGCATAAGGCACCAGCTAACAAAACTGGTTTTAGTATTATGATTGTACATTTAATAAATTTGTAGAAAATTGGATATAATGCGATGCTATACATAATTCTCAGAATGACAGAGAACCGGTTCTAATCCAGCGGATATTAATCGGTTTGGAAGCCATACTGGAATATTATTTACCTGGTGTTATCCACCTCTATAACACAGAAAGGATCTGAGCTGCCTCCGAGATCTGCGGCCACAAGACCTCTGCCCTGGTATACCTGAACATTTTTTACAAGAATTAACTTGAATGTAATGCTAACATGGGGCTTTTAAAGAAATAACTATGCATTTTTTCATGTGTTTGTGTTTTACTTCAGGTCTAGTTAGGTAAGGTTATTTTAGGTACAGGGTAGCCTCACAGGGTTATGGCACTGCAGGTTAAACATAAAGAATACCAGCTCCTTCAATTTATTTAAATATAGGAAAGATGGCTTTTGTGCTCGCTGGCCATTTTTGAAGGAATACATCAAAAACTATTTAAAGGAATATGATAATAATACGGTACTACGTCAAACACTAGATACGTCAAACAGTAGATGCGACAAACGCTAGACAGACAAACAGTAGATGCGTCAAACGCTAGACAGACAAACAATAGATGCGTCAAACACTAAACTGCGACAAACAGTAGAATTTTGAATTTCGCGACAAACGATAGAATTCTTAAAGTGCGACAAACACTAGAAGCGACATACGCTAGAATTTAAACTTATAAAATATTCATTGATATTTTCGTTCATAAATACTAAATTCAAAAATCTATCAATGCAGGGATCTAAAAGGATAAGATAATTGCCGAAAAATCTATGTACATAGCGTAAAATTAGTGGTTGAAACGTTTGAACACTCAACTTTTTAACCAACCAATCAAAATTAATTCATGTAACAAAAGTTGTTTAGTCAATGAATAAAAAAACGTTCGTATAAAACTTTGAGGACTAGTGTTATAAACAGCCCATTGTCCCCTCTCGCTCTGCTATCATTGTCCTTTCCCTGCAGATTTACCCCAAGAGGTTGATAATTTTGTTGTTGTTGGGGGGTGGTTGGGAGTGTCTCACCCCCCAAGAAAATAGCTTAAAACCATCACAGGACCATTAGGTATATCCCTGAAGAGTAGAGCCTATTAGTATCAGCGGTTACCGGGATCCTAAGCTCAAGACGGGCATACAGAGATCATTCTACTTTGTATTATAGATATAATAGGATTAATTCTAGCGTTTGTCGTATCTGTTGTTTGTCGCCTTTAGAAAAAATCTAGTGTTTGTCATATTCTAGCGTTTGTCGCATTCTAGCGTTTGTCGTATCTAGCGTATGTCGTGCCTAGGGTTTGTCTGTCTACTGTTTGTCTGTCTAGCGTTTGTCGCATCTACTGTTTGACGTATCTAGGGTTTGACGTAGTACCAATAATACATACTTAAATAAAATATTATTTCCTTTTTTTCCTGCAACAAGGAGAATCATAGAGTATTAAAAACTATATTTCAAATATCTTTTTTGCTTTCAGGATTTTTTTTGCAGAAAAATGATAATATCAAGAGATAGAGGAGACAATGGGCTGTTTATTACACTAGTCCCCAAAGTTATATAATAACGTTTTAATATTCGTTGGCTTAACAACTTTGAGGACATTTAATTAACATTAATAACATTAATTAATTAATTTGATTTGGATGAATTATTAAGTTGAGTGTCCAAACGTTCTAACCGCTAATAGTAATCTACAAAATGGTATTAACATTGGGGATTTACATCAATTCATCGGTCATTGTCTTATCCCTTAACATCCCTGAAAAGGTATACCTTTAAAATAAGATAGCCCACATCATCAATATTGGCTTAACAACTTTGAAGATATTTAATTTATTTGGTTTGGATGGTTTATTAAGTTGAGTGTCCAAACGTTCTAACCACTAATTGTAATCTACAAAATGGTATTAACATTGGGGATTTACATCAATTCATCGGTCATTGTCTTATCCCTTTAGAACCCTGAATAGGTATACCTTTAGAATAAGATAGCCCACATCATCAATATCAAACAATGATTTCTTCATGGAATATCTATCCCTACAATATGGTAAAGATAAAATTAACAATGACTTTTTTTAAATCTTAATTTTCTAAAAATTTTAATCAAATTTTTTTTTATATATCTATTAATATATTTTTTCTGGATAATGGAAAGAAAACGAAGTAGCTGGATTCGTCGTATTTCACAGTAGCTTTTCTCCTATTTCTAGCCCCTGCGGAGGGCTCTAACCATGCGTGGCTAATTATAATATTCTAATCCTGCGGCAATAATTAACATTTATCTAACCTAACCCAAAATAACCTATAAAAAGCTACTGTGAAAATACGACGAAAACCATGATCAATTTTTTTATTAACTAAAAATCATAGTTTGTTTCAGAGCATCTATATAAATTTTCAAAGGTATTTATCTAATGTACCATGAGCTATAGGTTATAAATTCTTTTTGCATAGCTTGCAGGAGGAAAACATTGGACTTTTTTTGGTTCCTAAAGATTTATAAACATTTTCTCGTATTCAATCGGTTAGGAACCGGTTCTCATCCATACGAAAAAACTATGTCTAGCATCGTATTATATCCAGCTTTCTACCAATATAAAAATGTACAATCATAAGATTAAAACCAGTTTTTTTAGCCGGTGCCTTCAGCACCTCGGGGCTAAAAAAAAATAATTTTAATCTTTTAATTGTACATTCTATATCCGCGGAAAGCCGTTTATAATACGATGCGAGAAATAACTATTAACTCATTCGATGGCTTAGAAACTTAAGGCATTTTTTTTACCTTTTTAACAACTGATTTTGATTGTCTTATCCCTTGAAATCCCTGTTGGAAGGTAAAAATATTTGACTTACTTTAAATTTTCAACAGTTTGTAGGTGTAGTGGATTGTAATTTCCTATGAAACTTGGCTCATCAAAACCTAAAGAATAATATCTATAGAGTAGCTGCGTTTAAAAAAAAAAACACAAAATCATGTTATACCTCCAAATTTTCAATGGAGATACGGAAATTGTCCTTTGTGACGTCATAAACATAGGTCTAAATCAATCTCTTTTTTTCGTGGGTTTACTCAGGGGCGTCCAAGCTTTTTTTTTGGGGGGGGGTAAAAAATTTTAGGGGGGGGGTAATTCGTGTTTGGGGGGGGTAAAATGGCGCGCGAAGCGCGCCGAAATTTTTTTTTACCCCCCCCCAAAATTTTTACCCCGGGGGTAAAATTTGATTGGGGGGGGGTAATTACCCCCCCTAAAGTCTGTTGGGGGGGGGGGTAAATACTCCCCCCAAATCTGTTGGGGGGGGGGTAATTACCCCTCCAAACTAATTTACCCCGGGGGTAAAATTTTTTGGGGGGGTAATTTAATTATGGAAAAAAAGCACCTACCTAATCTATTAAGTTAATAAGTACTATCCTATAACATAAAGTAAATAGTTATTAGGAGACCAAACGAGGAACATAAAATGTATTACACCTCAAGGCTCGAGTCACACTATGACTTTTTTTAGGGGGGGGGGGCGGGGATTACTCCCTCCCCCCCCCCCAAAAAAAAAAAAAAATTTTCAGTCAAATTTTTTTTTAAAGAACATTCAATTTGGGGGGGGTAAAATGGTTTGGGGGGGGGTAAATACCCCTCCCAAAATCGTTGGGGGTGCCTACGGCACCCCCAAGGTAGGGGTAATTTTTTTTGGGGGGGGGTATTGTTCACAAAATTTTGGGGGTGCCAAATGGCCCATTACCCCCCCCCCCCCCCTTGGACGCCTATGGGTTTACTTTCCCAGTTTAATCTCATTCTTACTTTTAAGACGTATTTTTATGACGTCACACATGACACCTTACGTATCTCGATTTTTAATTATAAAATTAACCATTATTGAGACAAAATGTATTACTACATTATATCAATATACGACCCTCCACAAAAATAGTTTTAAACCTTTCCGGAACCTATGAAAAGGTACATTGTAAAGGAGAACCATATCGGTTCAGCAGCGAGATCAATCAGTACAGAAAGACATCATGTCACTTTTATATAAAGATACCTATATTTTTATGTTATCTACTATCTACAATATATTATTTCATAAATGGAAATAATTTCACTTTATGTAAAAAATTGGCCAATTTTGAGATTGCAGAGTATTTCTATTGCAATCTTTTTATGGGGTTCTTACTCCAATTTATCAATAGCAAAGCTACTCTTCAATGCTATATCTAGTTTAAAGTGGACAAACGGAACTTCTGTAAATAATACGGACCTACCCTAGGAACGGTTTATTATTTTGAAAAGTATAACTTCTTTTTAAAGACTAGTGGCTTTGCCCTCAGAAATGTTTTTGAATTGCCGTAGTAATTAATAGGTTAATCGTATTATTAGTAATCAATTGATAGGTTATTTGGCAATGACCAAATAAACGTCCCCTGAACTTTGTATTATATTCTTTCTTTGATAGCTTTATACTTAAGATGGAAGAAAGGGTTGCAAATAAATTAAACTGATATTTTGCCTCTGTATTAAATGAATGTCTAAAGAAAGCAAACAGACAACTATTGGAAAACTAAATATAGAGTATCTACTCTATAATTAAGTTATGCTCACCTGTAGTAGCTGATATTGTTAGGATTAGATGTAATTCTCCTGTGCCCTCCTAGTTTCACAAATACAAACTTTTAAGCCTAAGGTACGTGTTATGGGTAGGGGGGAGTTGAAACCTATATATATTCTAAAATGCTGGAAGCTGTAGATACAAAAAGTGTCATATATGACGTCATAAAAAACGTCTAAATCCATCTCTTTTTTAGGGGTTTCCTTTCCCACTTCTCAATCTTTAACATTACAAAATTTATATTTCTCAGATATTTATTTATTTTAATAGATTGTTTTTTAAAATCTACAATGAATTTAATATGCTACATATAGAAATACATATATATTTAGTAAAAGCGAAGCTTTTCTATAATTAGGGTTGGTCCGTCCGTCCGTCCATATGTAACGGTTAGCTTTTTACGTTAATTTTGGTATGTTAGAATTGTTATTGTTTTAATGACGATTCCTGTAGGATTTCGAAAGCGTAGCAACTCTAAAATAATTACCAGAATGTACGTACGTCCATTTGAAATATGTTAATTTTTAACAACAATTTTTTATGTGATGTAATAAGGTACAATATGATAAGCGAAGCATCTCTATAACCAAGTCCTAAAAATGTCAGTATGACCTTAAACAGTATTCAGTATTTAAGAAGTTTTTATTTATATTTTGTATATTCATTTCTGACACTCTACAAGAGTTAATGTTCTTCTGTCATACAGTTTCAGAGCTTCGCTTTTATGAATGTTGTCATCCTTGTTATATTATATGTAGAGAGCATCAAACTTTATTCCTAACTCATTATTATTCAATTTAACTTAAACTAGAAAAATGTAACTTTAAAACTATGTTAGTTTCAACAAAGCCAATTTAAATATACGCAGATGACAATGGACAATAATTATGCATTTAGTTTAATAGCTATTAAAGTTAGAGGACGGGAATAGAACTGTAAATTATCTAAACCTTCATCACTGTACAATAAAAAATAGCCTCTTATTAATTATACTACTAAATAATTGATTAAAGATTAAATTCTAATAAATATTACATATCAACAAGGATGACAACATCCATAAGTAGCGATGCACTGAAAATTCAGTGAAGGACAAACAGACAAACAGAATTACAGAGAAAGTGTTTAGTTAATAAATATGCAATATTTTATAAAAATCACGAAACCATTCTGATAAAAATGATAAAAAAAATAATGTTTGATTATGCACGACCGACAGAATGACGGACAAAATAAATTATAAACTTGATGCTCATTGATTTAGGGAATCTTCAACAAACACTTCTTCCGCCTATCTTTAATGTTAGCCGAGAAAATCGCATTTTCCCCATTGCGTCATGGGCGGACTGACTGACAGACAATGGATTACAGAGTAGCTTCGCTACTAAAAAGTGGATGAGGGGCAGAATAAGCTACCCGCTTAGGAATAAGTTGTCAGTAGACTTACAGTCAAAGAACTGAAAGGATAAGACAATGGCAAATAAATCCCCAATGATGATACACAAAATATCCCTTTCTAAAGATTGCAATTGTTAGTTGCAACATTTGGACACTCAATTTAATGAACTAACCAATTCAAATTCAATAAGAGTCCCAAAAGTTGGTTAGCCAACTAAAAAGAAAACGTTATAATAAAACTTTGGGGACTCTTGTAACAAACAGCCCATTGTCCCCTCTGAGGGTTAACAGTACCGAGTGGAAGATGAGTGTGTGAATAACCAATTAACAAAACTTTGGGGTGCCTTCACTTTCGCCTATGTGTCACATTTTAAAAACTATTAAAACTCAGGGATAGAGGGGACATTGGGCTGTTTATTACACTAGTCCCCAAAGTTTTTAATAAAATTTTCTCGAATTCATTCGAATCCGGTGGATAGGAACCGGTTCTCATCCATACGAAAAAACTATGTCTAGCATCGTATTATATCCAGTTTTCTACGAATATAGAAATATACAATTATAAGATTAAAACCAGTTTTTTTAGCCGGTGCCTCCGGCACCTCGGGGCTAAAAAAACTAGTTTTAATCTTATAATTGTACATTCTATATCCGCGGAAAGCCGTTTATAATACGATACGAGAAATAACTATTCTTAAACTAAAATAAATATTTCTACAATAATTCATAATTCGTTTGTCCATCCATGATTGCTTTGAGCTTTGTTATCTATAGATGTTGACATTCTTTTTCAGTCCACAAATTACTTTTAGAGGTTGATTAGTTTTTTCTTCTTCTCTATATTAACCTAAGCAAGTGCAACCAACAAATACCTTAGGTCAAACTAAATCTTCTATAGGTCGACCTATATCTTTTGGGATCTATTTAAAAATTAATCAAAAAATATAAACGGATATGCGGAAATAATTGAACATACAGAATTCTAACTTTGTGACACAAACTTTAAACTTATACAATTTATCCAATGTTAAGTTTGAAACATTATTATATTTTATACTATGAATCACTTATTTATCATGAAATTGGAAGCTATATACATATTAGACATTTTGCATTCAGAGCAAGTTATCATTCATAAAAATGGGCAGCTGAATTTTCTGCTTAAATGGCGAATTGAGATTTGGCCATTTGTTTTAATATTTCAGCCATTTCACTAAAAATGGGTAATTAGAGTTTTCTACATATCTTTAGGGACAAGACAATGGATAGTAAATTTATTTATATTTCCAAGATTATAAACAAAACTACCCCTTTTTAAGATCAAAATTATTGGTGGTTAATTCAATAATGATTATCAATGTTTGTGGATATGAGGTATAGTTCAGGGAGGAAGGGGACGTTTGGCTGTTTATTACACTAGTCCCAAAAGTTTTTTTTTAAATGTTGTCTTATTAGTTGGCTCAACAACTTTGGTGCCTTTATTTTTTTAGATTTGTTGGTTCTATAAGTTGAGTGTCCAAACGTACTATTGTACGTTTGCGTATCATCATTGGGGATGAATATCAATTTATCGGCCATTATCTTATCCCTTTAGATCCCTGGGTAAAGTTTGTATTAGTTTCCTGCAAGGGAAGATGGAGGTCATGTGAAACTTCTTTCTCCAGATTTCCAAGATTTATAATGCATCTAAAATAATAACAAGAATCAGTACATAGGCCTTCGAAACAAAGGGCTACAGTCTCTTAAGGGGCGTTTCGTCGTATTTTCACAGCAGATTTTAATTTTAGGTTATTTTGGGTTAGGTTAGGTGATTTTCCCGCAGGGTTAGGCAATTGGCCCCGTAGTGTTAGAGCCCCCTAGTAATAGAAGGAAATCTACTGTGAATACAAGGAAACGCCACTGAAGAGGCATTGTCACGAAAGGGACTATACCTCAAGTTTTTAATTTTCGAGAGAAAATATTTATTTCATCCAGTTTATGCTTATGTAATGGTCAAAAGATGAAATATTTATAAAAATAGCTTAAGTTTGTTTCTTTAAAGTTTAAAATAGTAAGGTTAACAAACACAAGTGATTAGGCTATTGAAAGGATAGGGCATCCTTCATAGGCTATAAGCTTGTATGCAACTCCATTTAGGTGGAATTCCATGCAATGCCAAAAAACATATTGAGTAAGTTTTATAATTATCAACTCAATAAAACATTCTGTACAAGGTTGGTCAAGTTATATTGGTTCAAAGCAAAACATCTCAGATGCACAGTAAGATATCTTTATAATAAAGTAACAGGATGTCTATTTGTTTGTTTATCAGTGCCATAGGATCTCGCTACCTGCTGAACCGATATGGTTCTCCTTTATATTGAGGCTTCTTATAGGTCCCAGGAAGGTTTATGACAATTTTTGCGGAGGGTACCACCACCCTCTTAAGAGAAATCGCCCCAAGAAAAAATTACCCCCACTGATTTTTTAATACTCTTATACCCCCATCCCTTTAGATAATCCTTGAGGCCTCTAGGGGTGTATCAGCTAGTATCAAATGAAGGTCTTCAGTTAACATGAAATTCTCTCTGATCCTTATCCCAAACTGTTATCTCTAGCTCTATACAGATATCATATATAATTATAATATCAACTTAAAGTAATACTTACTTTCCCATGTAATCATCTTTAGATCTCTGATCCTTATCCCATACTGTTATCTCTAGCTCTATACAGGAATTATAATTATAATATCAACTTATAATAATACTTACTTTCCCATGTAATCATCTTTAGACCTCTGATCCTTATCCCATACTGTTATCTCTAGCTCTATACAGGATCATAATTATAATATCAATTTATAATAATACTTACTTTCCCATGTAATCATCTTTAGATCTCTGATCCTTATCCCATACTGTTATCTCTAGCTCTATACAGGATCACAATTATAATATAAACTTATAACACTTACTTTCCCATATAATCATCTTTAGACCTCTGGTCCTTATCCCATACTGTTATCTCAAGCTCTATACAGGTATTATAATTATAATATCAACTTATAATAACACTTACTTTCCCATGTAATCATCTTTGGATCTCTGATCCTTATCCCATACTGTTATCTCTAGCTCTATACAGGTATCATAATTATAATCCCATAATCAGCAGCTGACTGTTAGTACAATGGAATGTAAATGAAAATAGTACCCAAAGTTATAAAACCACTCTATCTTATTTTTTTGGCTCAAAAACTTTCCAAATTTTGATTGGGTTCCAAAAAATAGTGTCAAAACATATGAACCAATAATTTGATCTGAACAAAAAGTTATTCATCAATAACCATCACTTTATCATCTATTGTCTTATTCTTTTTGATACCTGCCAAAGATTAAAAATCAAGCTAGGTTGTATTGAATAATATAATATGTAACTTCTCGTATGTCTTGTTTTCAATTTATTAATTGTAATTCTTTGATCACAGGTATTATTTTTTCAGTATGTGAAATAAATATCAATGAAATATCAGAGGTGTATTCTTAAAAAATGAAGAATCGCTGAATCTGATAGAAATATCACAAAATTTAATTTTTAACAAATTTATCTATAAATTTAAAGAAAAGTGTTCTAAAATCTTATCTTATTATTGACATAAAATCTAATGTATTTTTTTTGTAGATTTTTTATATGATTTTGGAAAATTTTTTACAAAAATGATTTTGGTGATCTGGCTACCTTAGCCGATTCAGTGATCCTAACTTTTTAAAGAATCCACCATATTATTGAAGATATATCTTATAGATAATCCCGTAAGCTTATCAACTGTGCATTGCTAAAAAGCAACAAAAAAGTATTTTTACTGTTGGTATAAAAAATATAATAATATCTAATTTTATAATGAATGATATCCAAAACAGCATTAGAGACAGTGTAGCTTTATAAAGTGCCTCAAAAATCAGCCATGTGACCTTATAAAATGAGGGATTTATATCCATATCTTTTTTAGATGTTTTCTTTCCCGCTTCTCCTTTTTATGACGTCACGTGGCTGATTTTTGAGACACTTTGTAAAGTTACCAGAGCAGTTATTAAGGAAGCTGCGGCTTGCTTATAGAAGGTTTTCAAGTTAATTAAAAGAAGTGGAATAGTAGGGGAAACGGTTATACAACCCCTATCTCACCTAAAATTGATCAAGATAAAAACAGTGCATGAGAATTGTAATTTGGGTTCATTTGAGCTATCAAATTTTATTCTTCTGGATTGTAAAAACATAAAGCTATTCAGTTCATCTAGGTTTCCTTATTCTATTCAGGGGCCTTGGCGAGTCAATAATTTTATTCAACTTTGAAATACCACCCCCCCCCAAAAAAAAACAAAAAAACTCCCCCCCCCCCCCAATTTTTTTATAATTTGCTGAAGATTTCCCTGGTCCTTTTACGAATTTCGACATAATTCTTTAAAAATCACAGAGGCTAGGGGCGAAGCCGCTAGTGAATGAAAAAGTACATCCTAGGTAGCATGATATTCAGAATATTGCATGATTACAAATTTACAATCAAAACTTTCATGTTCAAATTATTCATTATTGATTTTACAACGGAATAGATTGATACATTAAGAAAATATGGATAAAATACGAATGAAACAATTTTGTAGACATCCATTAATAAAATTTGTTTGTCAATCTTTCTGTCTATCATTTTAAGGGGATCTTTAGAATGAAGTATAAAGTAGATAATAATGACCTTCGAACACAGTAATAGTGTCTGACTGATTATGACGTAACAAAAAAAAATTAGCCAATAAGAGGCCACTATAAATTTTACCATTGCATTGGTTAATAACGGCCTCTCATTGGCTAATTTTTTTTGTTACGTCATAATCAGTCAGACACTATTACTGTGTTCATGACCTTCATGTGCAGTTTTTAAAATAAGATTTATGAAGCTATTTTGCTTACAGTACCTATAAAAATGACGTAATACAATACAATGACCAATGATAGGCCAATACACAGACTAAATTATAAATGACAGGCCAGTATACATTTTGATTGACCAATGGTACGCCAGTATGGCGTCATTTTTTTAATGAAAAGCTTCAAAAGTGCTGCTATTGGTTTACATGTAAGAAAATAGAGAGATATACCTATGAAGATGTTAAACTATTCTTAAATTTTGCAGCACTGTGGCGGCTAAAACTTATATTCACAAGCCAATAAAATAATTGCCTAATAACTTAAAAATACTTAACTTTAACGAGTATCGATTGTCCCAATTAAAAGCTACGTTTGGTATGCAATCCTTGCAATTAACGGAATAAAGGGAAGGTATATTTTTATTGAGTTAACTTATTTCACTTAATAGTACATTTTTACCCCTTCACACACTTTTATATTACTGGATATAGTGCAATATTTAAACTATTCTTAAATTTTCAGCTTTCATTCTAAGGCAAGTTTGGAAAATGTAACTTTCTTTATTTCATGCTTTTAATACACTTTGACTTTATCAAAGCTTTTGATGGCATTTTTTAATAAAGGATTTTTCTCCAAAACATTACTTTACTTAATACTTTGTATTATATTTATTTTGGGATATAAGAATTGTAAGTGCACCTACTCTACAAATAAGAATGTATTCCTAGGAAATCTAACATTTTTGGCTATTATAAACCCAATTCACATCTAAAGTAATTTTCTTAAACATAAGTTAAAAATATTTATTTAACAATCATTGTTTGTTAATTCGAGTAAATCAAGAGTAAAGAGGGGGAAAGGATTAAATAACTGTGTGTCCCCTTTAATTGGGTCTTTGAATACCAATCAATAGCTTCAGGAATATTAACACAGCCAAGTCGCTACAAAAGAGTAGAAAGCAATTTGCTAGCAGACAAAATAGGTCTTCCAGGTACATTTATAATATATATTTATTGTTTTGTAATTGTGGATTGATCTAATACTTGTTTTATTATTTCTATGGGATTATTTTCCTTGATCGTCATAGCAGTACAATTCAAACTCTTCATTCCATCTGAACAAATAAAAACAGAATTAAAACAAGGATGATAAGAAGCAGAGAGAGGTGACAATGGGCTGTTTAGTCCCCAAAGTTTTATAATAACGTTTTCTTATTCGTTGGCTTAACAACTTTGGGGACTTTAGTCAATTTAGATTGGTTGATTTATTAAGTTGAGTGTTCAAATATTTCAGCCACTAATTTTAATCTACAGAAGGGGTAATCATTGGGGATGCACATAAATTTATCGGCCATTGTCTTATTTCTTTAGATCCATGAAATTTTATCAATCTAATAAACTCTAAATGTAATACAAATCTAGATTTTAGAGTAATGAAAAATCGCGAAACTTTTTTTTGTTGAAAATTTACTATTAACTGCTGGCATGCAAAGGTTTTTTTCAGGAGGGTGTAAATCTTGAGGAAATGAAAAAGAGGGGAAAGTAGGCCTTTCCAATTTTATGGTGAAGTGGGGACACCTTTTGAATTATATAGATGATTTGCTCATGCCATTGTTTAGCAATTCAAATAAAATAAAACTATACCATACATTTTTTTTTTACAAACGGACAGAAACACCCCAGAGAGGGGACATTGGGCTGTTTATTACAATAGTCCCCAAACTTTTAAAAACTTTAGTGAATTATGATTGGTTGATTCATTATGTTATTGCTTAAACGTTTCAGTCACTAATTTTAATCCCCAGAAGGAGTAATTTTGTCATTATTCGGGATGTACATCAATTTATCGACCATTGTCTTATCCCTGATCCATGGAAATACCCTCCAAATTATGAAATCTTTACTGTTAAATAAAAAAACTTACACTGGATTCAATGTCATAGGAATTGTCTTGCTCTTGTATCTATCACTTCCCAACCTAAAATAAAACAAAAAAAAAGTTTTAAATATGTATATTTCAAACATTGTCCATAAGTACTGCAGCCAACACAAGATTAAAATGTATTTTTTTGTTGTCATTCTTATTTTTATCATTTCCAACTATAACTCGAGACGTTAAAAGTTTGATCTACAACTGCTATGTCAGATACCCGACAATAGTAGTGAGAGTAGAGGGAATGCCCTGGTCAAAAACAGGCGCAACTCATTACCATGCAGAGTTAGGACCTCCAGACAAAGGTCGTGCAATGAAAGGGTTGGAACGTTTTTTATCCACGGTATAATTCAAGAATATGGTATATTACTTTAGCCTATAATCAATTTAGTGGCTACGCCCCAAGGGGCCTCAAATGGCACTTAAGGTGAAGGGAGAAAAATTTGAGTTTTTTTTAGAGGTGGGGTAGTAATTATTTATTTAAGCTTGGGAGGGTGGAGATACCCTCTCCCAAAATAGCTAAAAAACTTCCTTGGACTTTGATGGAGAATCATATCGAGATCCTTCGCTTCAGACAAAAAAAGCTTACTACTTTATATAAGAGGATTGAAAGAGCTTATTCAATTGTCCATTTGAAATTAAACGAAAGAGAAGTTGTGCTCCAAAAATAGCATTTCAATTTCAATTTGTGTAACATATTTGGTCTTGACATAACTCTCTTTCTCTGCAAGTAATTTCCTTCACAACAAGTCAGGCATCTTAAAGGATACGACAAACCTTATAATAAAGTAACAGGATGTTTGTCTGTTTGTTTGTTTGTCTGTTTGTGTTTCTGTCTCTTTGTCTGTACCGAAGGATCTCGCTAACCGCTGAACCGATCGGGTTCTCCTTTACAGGGTAGCTTCTCATAGGTCCCGGCAAGGTTTACAACTATTTTGGGGGAGGGTACCGCCACTCTCCCAAGAGAAATCGCTCCTAGAAATAAATTACCCCCCAACCCCTAAAAAGAAATTTTTAATTTTTTTTAACTAAAATAAAAATGAGGGGGGGGGACAACCCCCCCCCCCCCCAAATAAAACATTTTTTTTACCTTTTTCTTTTAAAATCTAAAATAATAATTTGGGTTATCAAATTCGACTCTTCTCTCCTCAAGTGCCCCTAGAGGCCTCAAGGGGGCGTAGCCGCTAGTAGAAGATAAATTGATACACATCCCCACCAATTATGTTAATCAAAATTACTTTTTCTTTAGATTTAGATTATAAGTTGAAAAAGTT
Organism: Acartia tonsa; assembly: GCF_053477335.1. NCBI lineage: Eukaryota > Metazoa > Arthropoda > Copepoda > Calanoida > Acartiidae > Acartia > Acartia tonsa. Next base: position 6,172,790 of record NC_137272.1, on the reverse strand, counting down.
TGATTACTACAAGATTAAAACCAAAATATAAAAATCTAAAAAAAACTCCCCAAAGTTTTTAAACTAACAAAACAGATAATGTTACTATAAAACTTCTGGCAAGAGCGTAATTTCCAGTCAAATATCCCTTTCCTCCCTGCAATAAATAGGACAACAAGAATGACTAAAAGCGAAGCTAAATAAGTAAGACAGACAAACAGACATTGACAAATATAAAGAAGCAATGATTTCAATATTTAACAAATATCTAAAAGTCTAAACAAAAATTTCATGTAAATTTATTATCCCAAAATTACTTCAATACAGGATGCTCAATACGAATGTTCTTCAGGTTTAAAACTTGATTATAGTGATGTTTCACTCAGCTTAATACATATTGCATTAAAACCATTATTCCAAAAGTAAAGAAAATTAAGCTGATTTAAATGGGGTATTCCTGTCCAGTTTTTTGTTTAGGAATGAATATTTCAGGAATATCATTCTCATTTAAACAAAAAACTCATTTTTTATGCTAAAATGTGGTTTAATTTTGGTTTTTAATTTTCATTTATTTCCCGGCTATGATCATTTATATCCCTGATATCAAGTTTCTTTTAATAATTAATAAAAATTCTAAAATCTTCCAAAAATAATTAAAAATCTTCTAAAAATGACTACCTCCGGGAAATAAATGAATATTTATATCCACTATTTAAGGGGTTGTTTATATGGGAATGAACTTTCCGGTAACAATTTTAGACTTTTTACTCGTTCTAAATTGTTCCTAACTTTATAAATCTATAAATGAGGTATTTTTAAAAGTTTTGGATAAATGAAACTATGTCTGAACGAATGACTTAAAGATTATAAGTGTTATAATTTTCAAACGGCTTTACTCCTTATCCTTATACTAAAGTAACAGGATGTTTGTGTGTCTGTGTGTTTGTTTGTAACCGCTGAACCAATCGGGTTCTCCTGAACAGGGTAGCTTCTCATAGGTCCCGGGAAAACTAAAATTAAAAATGAGGGGGTGGGCACCCCCTCCCCCCCCCAAAAAAAAAATTTCACCCCCACCCAATTTTTTTTTTACTTTAAAAAAAATCTAAAATAAGAAATTAGGTTATTAAATTCGTCTCACCCCTCCTCAAGTGCTCCTAGAGGCCTCTAGGGGGCGTAGCCGCTAGTTTTTAAATATTCTATTGCTGCGCTATAAATGGAAAGTATACGTAGAAATCTAATAAAAAGAGTAAAGAAAAACAAGTTTATGTTTTTATAAATCAAGAGAAAATAAGTTTTGATTACATAAAAGAATAAGAAAAAAGGCAGGTATCGGAAGCCGCATTTTCATCCGCGCAGCTGCGAATGGCACATTTTATGCAGCGTCTTTGTAGCTGACTAGTTTTTAAGAAAATCCAGAAATCTAAAGGAATAAGACAAGGGGCGATAAATTGATGTACATTCTCAATGATGATTCATAAAATTACCCTTTTAATTAGATCAAAATTAGTGGTTAAAATGTTAGGGCACTCAACATAATGAACCAACCAATCAAAATTTACTAAAGTTCCCATTATAGGTAAGCCAACGAATAAAACACGTTATTATAAAATATTGGGGACTAGTGAAATAAACAGTCCCCTCTCTCTCTGAAGTTTGCAAGGTAGGCTGTCGAGCCCTGAGAAAAAGTAATCTAAATTTAATTTACAGTACTTCTTTTGTATACATACATCTACAGGTCTTAAATGTTTTGGGAAAACTTCAAGTGTAGGCTTTGCAGCCCCAAGATAAATATTCAAAAGATATTATAAGAAGTGCCCCTTGATTTTATAGAAATCTATAAATATAGATGTATAACCAGACATTTACCTGGATCCCCCTGTAAGGGACTTTTTTATCTTACGGTTAATAGCTTTCTGCTCATTTGTAGCGAGTTGGCTGAGTTAATATTCCCGACGCTTTTGGTTGATTTCCATGGACCCAATTGAAAAAGGGATTTACAGTTATTTATCCCCTTCTCCCTCTATTGTTTTACCCTTATGATTATAGAACCTACAGAGTTATATATTTCCACTGGAGTTATGACAAATAATTTTTAGATTGCAAAACCTTTATTATTTCAGTTTTATTAAACTAATAATCAATTAAAATCAAAAGAGGAGTTAGAATTATACTCTAATTACAAAAAGGATTCTACTAACGTTCATATACAAAATTAGACTAATAATTTCATGACTTATCAGGAACATATTAAACGTTTCTGAAATAAAAAAAAGAAAAGTCACACAAAGAGACAAGCTGAACCTTTCATTTGGACTGTAAGTGTTGCTCTATAACCAAACGATGTTAGGTTAAGTAATACCCTACAGACAAAGAACCCTTTAATTGTGATACAATTGACTTGAAGTCTTAAATGTGCATTGTATCAGGTTCTTAAATTTCCAGGCCAAGACATTCCTTCTACTTTTACTATTAGTATTTCGTGACGGACATAGCAGTTGCCATTTTATAACGTCTCTAGAATGACGCAGTGAGATCCTGACTCGAACACACTACCCCGACGGAAAATTGGACTTTAAAAGTACCCAAAGTTTTATACACTGGCTTATTTGTCAAAATTTTTCTACCATAAATTTCAATTGGTTGAATTTGTTTATTATCATTAAGATAAAGATCAATAAATATCAATGTTTTATCTCTGTTAAAACAACTCTAAAATATCTCTATTGGGAAACCAAAAGAAAAAACCAGAGATACTCAATTACTTGATATCAAAGAAAAGTAATGAGAGGGATATTGGGCGAGAAAGATGCAACAAATAATAGATGTATTACCGTAGATGATCAAATAAACAAAATAATACGTCCAAATTAAAGAGAAATTTCTAGGAGAAGAAGATTTTTGTTTATATCAGTGGCGTGCGAACCGAAGGGGGCATTTGGGGCAATCGCCCCCCCCCCCCCCCTAGCGACCAAAACGCCCCCCCTGCCCCCCCCTAAATGTTGAAAAATGCCCCATTTTGCCCCCCCTGGTCAATAAAAATGCCCCTTTTTGCCCCCTACCCTACAAAAAGCAAAAATATCCCAGTTTCAAAAAAAGATCAAGAAATACTCCAAAAAAAATTTTTGGCGCTTCGCGCCAACCAGACAGTTACTATTCAAACAGCAAATTTTTTACCAAATTTTTAAATTAGTGTAGAAATTAGGTTATAATTTTTTTTCACTGAACATAACAAACCAGGTAATAGGAAGTATTTTATTTTGTATAATATAAACTTTTTACCAAAGAAATTTTGTACATCCCCAATGATGATACACAAAATCACAAACCCTTATTTAGATTACAATTAGTGGATGAAATGTATGGAAACTCGACTTAATTAACCAACTAATCAAAATTCCATTACAGTCCCCAAAGTTGTTGAGCCTATGAATAAGAAAATTTTATATGAAATATTGGGGACTAGTGTAATAAATAGCCCAAAAACCCCTCCCTCCCTGCATATTTGAAGAAAAAAATTTGCGCTTCGCGCCCTTCCAAACGGTTTCTGCTTTTTATCACATTGCATTGTATATTGTGTATTTATTTCTTTAAAAACATGTGTAAACAACAAATATTTAATCAAAAAGTTATTTTATATAAAAAAGAAACAGCGTTGATATTTATCTAAGCCTTTTTCTCAACACTGTATGTCTGTCTAAATGAATAACTATATATGATGTCATTTTATTTTCAGGATAAGTTTATCATTTTTTTGTGTACATACCCTAACAAAAAGACATGTTTTTTTTATGGCAATTTTCATTAAAAACCATTAAAACTAACTACACTCTATATTCCTAACCTGATCAAATACGCCACTCTTATTGTCTTTAACCCATTAGTGCCGAGCGCCACTTTTATGGGCCGATCGAGCTGTAAGTTTCAGGGAAGCTTTATAATGGTCAAAACGGAATTCGTATTTTTTTGTTTTGCTCTAGTGGCGTGCACAGGAAAGTTGCAAAAAAACCCGGTTAGGCTTGGCCATAAATACCAACCAGGCATTAACACCTGTTTTTGGTGCTTTCCCCCAGTTTTAAAACCCGGTTGACCTGTATAAACCCGGTTATTTTGACCAAAAATCGAAAAATGTAATTTTTGAACGCCAAAAGTGAGATGAACACTTTTTAGAACTTTGATACAATCCGTAATTGAAAACTACACAACCTCATGTAATCTAAAGAGCTACAAGTATAATACGAAGCGATTTATTTCAAATTTCGTGTTTAGCCGGCGATTTCGGGTAAAAAAACCCTGTTTTGTTGTTGTTGTCAAAAAAGATCTATTAGTGAAACCGGGTAATAAAAAATTCAGACTCAAAATGGAAATGCCGAACCGGGCCTATATAGGGCGTAAAAAAACAATAAAAAAATCATATAAAAAATAATAATTTAAATAAAACGAATTCACAAATAGATGTACTTGTCAATAAACTTTAGATTTAACGAAAAAAATCAGCGACTTTACTATAAAAACAAAAAAGTTAGATGGGGTATTTTGAATTGTCATGATTTTCGAACTTTGTTGATCTATACCGGCAAACGGAAGTAAGCAAAACTGCCTGCTCCAGGGGGAAATGAAAGCCAGGGTAGTAGAGGGGGGATTCATACTGAGAATGATGCAATTATGAAGCCGGAAACCGGTTTTTTTACATTTTCTGGCACCGGGTTTTAAAACCCGGTTCGGCACTAATGGGTTAATTGATTTTAGTTCAAAGGGGGAGTAAATATTTTAGGTGCGCTTCACGCACTCCCTTATAAATCCTTGGAAACACCACTTAATCAAAAATTAACAGAGTTTTAAAGTGCCATTTAAAGAGGGTAGGATATGTTGATATAACTTTTTAGCTTCTCTATAATTCACTATGGCTGTCAGTACGCAATGCTAAGGGGGAAATGGGATTTTTTCAACTGCAATTAAAGATAGAAGGCTAAAACTTAATGTTAACATTCCCATCATTATGGAGTATAATTAACTATTAAAAATTCATGGAGGTTGGACTGCTTTTCAGGACGTTTTGGCTATTTTTGTATCTTTTAAATTTCAGGTATAGTCCCTTTTGTGACATTGCCTCTTAAGGTGCATTTCGTCGTATTTTCACAATAGCTTTTCGGGGCCAATTGCCTAACCCTGCAGGGAAATCACCTGACCTAACTTAACCTAGAATAACCTTTTCAAAGCTACTATGAAAATACGACGAAACGCCCCTTAAGAGGCGTTGCCACAAAAGAGACTATACCCTATATTTCTAAGAGATTTTTATATCTGTAGATGAAAGGACAAGTAATTTTTTTGTGGATTATAATATTTAAAAAAATAAAATTTCTCGCTGATTCAAGCATCCAGTATTTAATTTACTTTGACTGTCATCACACAACATACAGGAAAAAGGATTTGTGACTTTTTCTACCTAAAATATATATTTGTTTCAACAGATGCTCTTTAATTTTACTTGTCTGTATTCTTATTCATGATTTTTTGTGCTTTGCTACTTAAAGATGTTGTCGTCCTTGTTGTCATACAATAAATAAATATTTAAAATCAGTTTTACATATTAGGTTAATTTTTGGTAACTTATTTCCAAAATGAGTGTTTTTATCTCCCCCCCCAAAAAAAATGTTGAGGATATTCATCCTTCCTGCTGAGATTTTATAACATCCCCTTCCACCAATAAAAAATGTTTTGTGGTGGGGGGGGGGGGGAGGTTAAATTATCTTCTGTACTTTTTTTTCAAAGATGCTTTCTAGCTCCCTTCCCTTCGGTCATTGCAGGGTGGGGAGAAGGGATGGAGGAGAAGAGATGGGGGGGGGGGGAGATGATGTGGGATATAAATGGGAAAAAGGGATGGGGAAGAAGGCCCATAATCAAATAATCCCACCCCTTAAAACGCCCTTATTTAAAATTAGTATATATTATCAAATTTTACAAAATCTTCAAAATGCCCCCCCCTAGACAAAGTGCTTCGCACGCCACTGGTTTATATATTCTGTTAAATAAAAAGAAGTAATATTTTGTTTTAAAGATACTGAACCCATTTATTTTTCTATTTTTAGGTAGCTTCACATAGGTCAACGGATGTTTTTTTTAGCTATTTAAGTCTTGGATTGGTTTTAGGCTATTTTTCTGCATTTCCTTATATACTTTTCAATAATAGGGGTGACAAAATTTTTAGACGATATCCTAAAAAATTCAACTATTTATAGCTAATTTATTTTACGTAGAAAATGAAATGTTAACTTTCCTAACAAAAATGTTTACACTTTCTAATCAATAACGTGATCAGATATTGTCCCTACGCTGTTTTTTTCTCTATTGGTCTAAATAATGGATTTGAGATCTAGAATTTCTATATTTATTCAACTAAGAATATTGCAGTAGTTCCTCCACATATTCAGATACAAAAAAGTGGATCTACTGCAGTTCACGGTAAAATATTGCTGGTAAGCAATATTTCCAAAATCTATGAATTTCAAAGGCTGCCAGTTGCCAAACGGCTGAACGTACAGATCATACCCGCACACCATTTTAAGGGGCATAAAAAGGCCTACAAATAATCTGGAATAGCAAAGATCCAATTATGCACAGGGAAAGTTTTACTGAAGAAAAAACGCGTAAAATAGGTCTTTTTCGCGCATTTCTCTGCACTGCAAGATAATTATGCATGATTGATTTATGGCTATTCCAGATTATTTGTAGGCCTTCTTATGCCGCTTAAAACAGTGTGCGGGCATGATCTGTACGTTCAGCCGTTTGGCAGCTAGCAGCCTTAAAAATTAATAGATTTTGGGAATTATTGCTTACCAGCAATATTTTACCATGAACTGCAGTAGATCCAAAAAAGTCTATCCTAAAGTTAATCAAATACAGCTTTTAAACTTAAAAAGGAAATACATACATTTTAAGACTTGATTTTAGAATTTTTCAAAAACCAGATGAATTTGACAATAGGATAAATATATAAAAAATCTTCATACTAAAAATGGAATTAACTTTCTTTAGTTTAAGTCTAAATAAAGCTTATTGTTTAAATTGAAATTCAAGATCATCGTATTGAACTCACGTAGTTTTAATTAACTGCACGTCTTCAGAGAATTACAGACCAACAATGAAAAAAGAGAATATGAAAATCGATCAACAAAATCTTTGCTGTCTATGTGTGATAAAAAAACAAAACAAGGATGACAATATCCATAAAAGCAAAGCACTGAAACGGTAGGACAAACGGACATTAACACTTAACACAGAAATTAATAATCAGAATATAAATGTATAAGAGTCGAAGCAAAATTGTAAGTAAATTTGTTGAAAAACTGCTTGATACAGGATAATGTTTATGAACATACTTACATTTTTAAGACTTGATTATAGAGTTGCTGTGCTTATAATATTGTACTTTGTTGTCCCAAGAATCAGTATACCATAAATCAGATCAATCGGATGATTAAATCATATAAAAATTTGTTGATTAAAAAGTAAAAAAAATCAACATGTTTAAAATGGACGTTCGGACATTCTGTAATGATTATAGAGTTGCTACGCTTTCTAAATCGTACCTAACTACTACAGGAATCACCACGCAAAGTTTGAAATCGATAGGACAATTCTAACATGCCTAAATTAATTAATAAAAGCTAACTATCTCGGACGTATGGACGGACGGACTGACCTTAATTATAGAAAAGCTTCGCTTTTAAAAATAAAAAAAAATAAGCAGGAGAGATAAAGAGAAATGGAAGAAGAAATAATAAAATAAAATATAATGAACACACATAAAAAGACACTTGACATTCTACAAAACGAAGCCCTTCAGATTGAGAGAGATAGATAGAATAATAAGTTTTCTCGTATTCATTCGAATCCGGTGGATAGGAACCGGTTCTCATCCATACGAAAAAACTATGTCTAGCATCGTATTATATCCAGTTTTCTACGAATATAGAAATGTACAATCATAAGATTAAAACTAGTTTTAACTTATAATTGTACATTCTATATCCGCGGAAAGCCGTTTATAATACGAAACGAGAAATAACTATTCCAGTATGGCTTCAAAACCGATTAATATCCGGTGGATTTTAACAGGTTCTTAGCTATACTAAAAAAATTATGAATATCATCGTATTATATCCAGTTTTCTAGTAATATAAAAATGTACAATCATAAGTTAAAAACAGTTTTTGTAGCCCAAACCTTTGGCATTTCATGGCTAAAAACTAGTTTTATTTTATAATTGTACATTTTTATATCCGCGGAAAGATGTTTCTAATACTATTATAGATATAAAAATTACAGAAACTCTCAAACGATTAGAATTTAGAAGGCTTGGATAAAGAGAAATATAAATATATTTCACTGGAGAAGCCTGTTCTTTTTTTGTAGTATAGCTCTAATACGGTAGGATATAGGTGGTCAAATCCACTAAATAAGTAGATTGAGATAAATAGATAGACAGATAGATAGAAAAGTTCGAAATGAAAAAAGCTTAAAGTTACATAAAGTATGAATTATACCTTCTATGGTTAGATATACAGGTAGTCATTTAACGTATCGTATTATAGACAGCTTTCGACGGATATCATATGATTAAAACCAGTTTTGTTAAGCCCGAGGGGATGAAAGCCTCGGCTAACAAAACTGGTAATAATGTAATGATTCTCATTTTAATATTTATGAAAAATTGTCTGTAATAATATTTACATTGATATATGGGTTTGCGGTTTCAAAGCCGCACTGAAAAAATATTTATCTAATAGAAACTTACTTTACTTTACAGTATGGATCACTTATACTTTCCATAGATAGATAGACAGGTAGATATAAAGGTAGATACAAATATAGATAGAAAGATAGATATTAAAAGAACTTACTTGACTTTGCAGTATGGATCACTTGTACCCTCCAGGTCCATGGCCAACAAATCTTTCCCTTCGACTAAAATAATTCACAATTCAATCTTTTAAAATGGGGCGTAAAGTTGGGTGCAAACTTCAGTCAAATGGGCTTATTAGGTCAAATTGTGTGTAGCCATTATTTCTTAGTTGTAAGAGTTGTACAGATATTATGTACGTGACTATTAAGTATCCAAACCAATTAATAATCTACCTTCTTACACAACCAGGGGAAGTTGTGTGAATGTTGTGTGAGATATTCGAGTTGCCACATTGGGACTTGAACTCGAACTCTCATCACCGTAACTCAGTGCGTTACCTCTGAGCTACGACGCCCCTGAGGTCAAATTGTTCTTAATTAAGACCAAACACATAATATAATTAAACGCATAATTAAGAACAGCTTGACCTAATAAGCAATTTTGACTGAAAACTTGCACCATATATTGCGGAAAATCGCGAAAATGCAAAACTAATTATTCGTTTCCTATTGTATAACCTTTAATTATTTTTACATTAACATGTGATAAGTATATAAAAAAAACCATTAAAGAAAAAAATAAACTTTAGTTTAGAGTAATGGAGAAGGCACTATGTTTCAATAATGTTCAAATTAACTGTTTTTACCGCAGTACAAAGTGGTAAGACATCCAGGAATATAAAGGGATAAGCCAATGGCCGATAAATTGATGTACATCCCCAATGAGGATACACAAAATTACCCCTTCTTTAGATTAAAACTAGTGGTTGAAACGACTAAACACTCGACCTATTAAAACAAAAAGTCCCAAAAAGTTGTTACATTAAAGAATAAGAAAACGTTATTACAAAACTTTGGGGACTAGTGTAATACACAGCCCATTGTCCCCTTTCTCTCGGTAAGAAATTACGTTTTGATGTGAAAAACAATAATGGTCATTCTGACAAAAAATTCCTCTCCAAAGCACGAAGTATATTTTTTCCTTTTCTTGGAACATTTTTAGTAGCGAAGCTCATAGGCGTCCAAGGGGGGGGGGGTAATGGGGCGATTACCCCCCCCCAAACGAATTTAGGGGTGCCGTAGGCACCCCCAAATTTTTTTTCATTTTACCCCCCCCCCCCCCCCCCATTTAAAATTTACCCCTACCTTGGGGGTGCCGTAGGCACCCCCAACCATTTAGGAGGGGGTATTTACCCCCCCCCCCCCAAACAATTTTTTTTTTTTTTTGGGGGGGGGGGGGTAAAAAAAATTTGCGCGCCATTTTACCTCCCCCAAAACCGAATTACCCCCCCCTTAAAAAAATTTTACCCCCCCCAAAATAAAAAGCTTGGACGCCCCTGGGCCGAAGCTACTTTTTAATTCCAAACGTGACTTCTTAGCTTCTATTAGAGATAGAAGGCTGAAACTTTTCACATATCTGTGGGGTCATCCTCTTACTTTTTTATGATAATATATTCATAATAACTTACTCAAAAATATATTCACAATAGAGTTCCATGTTCCCGGTTTCAACTTCCTAAAAAATATTGAAATTATGAAAACATTTTGTAAAAAAAACTTTAACTTATAATTTTTACTTTGAAGTTTTTAGTCATCGAAAGAAAACAAAGCAGCGGCTTTCGTCGTATTTTCACAGTAGCTTCTGATAGATTAATTTAGGTAAGGTTAGGTAAATGTTAATGATTGCCCCGCAGGGGCTAAAAATAGGAGAAAAGCTACGGTGGAAATACGACGAAACCCAATACTTCCATTTCTTTTTAATAGGTCAGGAAAGTTGAGCCTTATTTTCAAATGCCATTAAAAAATCAAAACTACAGTAATTAAAACCATCATAACAATAATTCGAGTTTTCTGATTATAAACATATTTTAATTTGTCATTTCAATTTGTTTGAGAATTAGAAGAATCTAAAAAGAAATGTTTTTAAGGGGCTTGAAAGGCTGATTTACAAAACTACTATGCCAAAGAAATTACGTATTTAACTTGGAGCTCAGAAATTTTAAAGATTTTTATCCGATTGGACTTAATTTGCATTAGTTATATTCCGTTTAACTTGCATTTATAAAATTTATAATACATTTTTATTCTTTTGCTTGTCATAGATACATCTTTTCAAACTTTTTGTTTTAGGGCCATATACTGTAATGTTTTACAGTCATATGGCTCGTTTATTTGGTTTACCTGTGATAAACAAAAAGCTCCCAATTATCTAAAAAAGTGACAAGACTATCATTTAAAAATAGCAGTAAATTTATTTATTGTGTCAATTGATAGTTCCTCACTTTTAGTTTAAAGTTTATAGAAAAACTAATTTCTTTGCTTTTCGAAAAAAAACACTTTTAGGCGTTTTCTCTCAAAGTGCCAGGTCGAGCACAGAAAGTTATTTTGGAATTAATTGAGGGAGGAGTAGTTTATCATTTGGATAGGTTAGTTTATATTAGGTACAGGGTAGAATTATATGGTGTGGACTCCCGCAGGGGCGCAGCACAAAGAAAATATTATAACTCTTATTATTTTCAATTTATTTTAAATATGAGGAGGGAAGGAGATTCCGTGCTTCCTAGACACTTTTAGGGAAAGCACCGACTTTTGTATGATCTTTAGAGTCAGGACACTAAAGTAAAGGTGAGAAACAGCGTATAGTGTCCAATAAAAAAATGACGCCATACAATACAAATGCCCAATGATAGTCCAGAGCTGGATCTTTAAATCATTTCAATGGTGCGCCAAATCGGGGTGAGCCAACTTTCCACCAATGAGAGCACAGCATTTTACGAAATGCCGCGCTGTAATTGTCTGAAATTCGGCGCACCCCGATTTGGCGCACCATTGAAATGATTTAAAGATCCAGCTCTGTATACAATGACGTCATTTTTTTATTGGACACTATACCTGTTTCTGAAGGTGAGATACAGTTCCCTCCGAAAACAAAGAATTGTAGAACGATAGACTTAAACAATAATAGTTATTTCTTTCAACGTATTATAAACGGCTTTCCGCGGATATAGAATGTACAATTATAAGATTAAAACCAGTTTTTTAGCCCCGAGGTGCCAAAGGCACGGGCTAAAAAAACTAGTTTTAATCCTATGATTGTACATTTTTATATTCGTAGAAAGCTGGATATTATACGATGCTAGACATAGTTTTTTCGTAAGGATGAGAACCGGTTCCTATCCACCGGATTCGAATATACGAGAAAATATTTTATCAATAGATAGCCGTTCCTTTGTAGTCATTTATTTGCATCTGAAACATGAAAATCAAAAAATAATTACATGTTGATATATAAATATCTCTTGCGGCATGACTGACAGACTGACAGACAGACAGACTGACAGACAGACTGACAGACTGACAGACAGACTTACAGACAGACTGACAGACAGACTGACAGACAGACTGACAGATAGAATGACAGACAGACTTACAGACAGACTGACAGACAGTCTGACAGACAGACTGACAGACAGACTGACAGACAGACTGACAGACAGACTGACAGACAGACTGACACACAAACTGACTGACACACAGACTGACAGACAGACTGACATACAGACTGACAGACAGACTGACAGACAGACTGACAGACAGACTGACAGACAGACTGACAGACAGACTGACAGACAGACTGACAAAGTTATATACTGGAGCTCTTTAGTAGGAGTATCATAACAAAGTCTATCTTAATTAGCAGCCAAGATAATTTCCTCTTAGAAGAACGGACAGACAAAGTAAATAATATATTAGCTTTGCTACTAAAATATTTTATATAAATAAGAGACTAATATGCAAACAATTATAATAGTTATTTCTCGCATCGTATTATAAACGGCTTTCCGCGGATATATTTTGTACATTTTATATTCGTAAAAAGCTGGATATAATACGATGCTAGACATAGTTTTTTCGTATGGATGAGAACCGGTTCCTATTCACCGGATTCGAATGAATACGAGAAAATAAAATATCTTTCAACCATCCCTTTTTTATCTCAGCCCTTTATATCAGGGATCTAAAGGGATAAGACAATGACCGATAGATTGATGTACACCCCTAATGATAAAACAGCAAATAACCCCTTCTGCAGATTACAATTAGTGATTGAAACTTTTGAACACTCTAACCAATCTTAATTCACTAAAGTCCCCAAAGTTGTTAAGCCAACGAATAAAAAAACTTTATAAATTATAAAACTTTGGAGACTAGTGTAATAAACAACCCATTGTCGCTTCTTTTTTTAAAGCTTCACTAGCGTTATTGGATGTATATTCGTCCTTGTTTTTATATCCTCAGTATGTCAGTCTGTAAGTATGTCAGAGAAAGAGGGGACAATGGGTTGTTTATTTCACTAGTCCCTAAAGTTTTATAATAAAGTTTTCTTATTTGCTGCCTTAACAACTTTGGGAGCTTTAAAGAATTTTGATTGGTTGATTAATTAGGTTGAGTGTTTAAATGTTTAAAACCACTACAGAATGTACAGAAGTGGAATCATCATTGGGGATGTACACAAATTTATCGGTCATTGTCTTATCCCTTTAAATCCCTGGAAGCATGTATTTGATGTTTATGTATTTTCATTCTCTCCCCTTTAATTTCCTAGATTTCATTAACTTTTTACCAGAAAATAAAATATCCGATTTCCAGGATATTTTTAGCTGGATAAATAAAGGTAAAGTAAACAATTTAAACTGTACACATCTAAATTTAGTTTTATCCTTAAGATTTTCTATATAAAAGTTAGGTTTTCTGTTTAATCTATCCTTTTTTTCTTTCTCTTTAGTTTTATTGATGCCTTTATAGTCATAGGCGTCCAAGAGGGGGGGTAATGGGCCATTTGGCACCCCCAAACGATTTTGGGGGTGCCGTAGGCACCCCCAAAATTTTGTGAACAATACCCCCCCCAAAAAAAAATTACCCCTACCTTGGGGGTGCCGTAGGCACCCCCAACGATTTTGGGGGGGGTATTTACCCCCCCCAAACCATTTTGGGGGGGGTAATTACCCCCCCAAAATAAATGTTCTTTAAAAAAATTTTTTTGGGGGGGTATTTACCCCCCCCAAATTGAATGTTCTTAAAAAAAAATTTTACTGTCCAACCAGTTAAAACAGTTCTTAACCATGATAACAAAAAATTTAATAGTTTGATCATGTTTTATTTGCTTGGGCTAAAACCATCCCGGGGATCTATGATGTAATTGTAAAGCACTGAAGATTCCATAAAATAGATACCTAACTAAATTAAATATTTCATTAAATAATGAAAAAGAATTTCTATAGGCGATTTCTTTTGGGAGGATGTCAGGGTGTCTCAAAACTAGTTATAAAACTTACCAGGACCTATAAGACGCTTCACTTTAAAGTAAAATCATATTGGTTCATTGGTTAGTGAGTTAATTATTGTATTTTTATGTTATAAAGAATGAGATACTACTATATATTTGAATAGTAGTGGCGCCCTTAGCATCTAAGAACTCGTGTTTTCTAAAGGGTAAAAAAGGAGGAGAAAAATAGCCTAAAACCACTCAAAGGATTGACCTATAATAGTGTGGAACCATCATGGGATCTATGTGAAGCTTTCCTAAAAAGGAGAACTCAGTATTAAAAGTAATGAAATCTGAAGCTATAGTCAAATAAACCTTACTTACTACTTTATGTTATAAGATAGTACTTATTAACTTAATAGATTAGGTAGGTGCTTTTTTTACATAATTAAATTACCCCCCCCAATAATTTTACCCCCGGGGTAAATTAGTTTGGGGGGGGTAATTACCCCCCCCAACAGATTTGGGGGGAGTATTTACCCCCCCCAACAGACTTTAGGGGGGGTAATTACCCCCCCCCAATCAAATTTTACCCCCGGGGTAAAAATTTTGGGGGGGGTAAAAAAAATTTCGGCGCGCTTCGCGCGCCATTTTACCCCCCCCCAAACACGAATTACCCCCCCCCCTAAAATTTTTTACCCCCCCCCAAAAAAAAAGCTTGGACGCCCCTGTTTATAGTGCCTATAAAAAAATAATTTAAAAACACTGTTGACAAATAACGTCATATTAGAATAATCCATTCGGCCAAAAGTTTTTAAATGTATTACCTTTTTTATAGGCACTATAATAAAATTCTAATATATTTATTTTTATCTTCCTAGCTTCTAAAAGTTGACTAATTTTTTTTTGTATATATATATATATCTCTATCCATTTATCTATCATTTATTTATTTAATTATCTACATATCTATCTATCTATCTATCTATCTATCTATCTATATATCTATCTATCTATCTATCTATCTATCTATCTATCTATCTATCTATCTATCTATCTATCTATCTATCTATCTATCTATCTATCTATCTATCTATCTATCTATCTATCTATCTATCTATCTATCTATCTATCTATCTATCTATCTATCTATCTATCTATCTATCTATCTATCTATCTATCTATCTATCTATCTATCTATCTATCTATCTATCTATCTATCTATCTATCTATCTATCTATCTATCTATCTATCTATCTATCTATCTATCTATCTATCTATCTATCTATCTATCTATCTATCTATCTATCTATCTATCTATCTATCTATCTATCTATCTATCTATCTATCTATCTATCTATCTATCTATCTATCTATCTATCTATCTATCTATCTATCTATCTATCTATCTATCTATCTATCTATCTATCTATCTATCTATCTATCTATCTATCTATCTATCTATCTATCTATCTATCTATCTATCTATCTATCTATCTATCTATCTATCTATCTATCTATCTATCTATCTATCTATCTATCTATCTATCTATCTATCTATCTATCTATCTATCTATCTATCTATCTATCTATCTATCTATCTATCTATCTATCTATCTATCTATCTATCTATCTATCTATCTATCTATCTATCTATCTACATATCTGACCCTGGCAGATGCTATCAGATAAAGGATGACTAAAGTGCTGCAAAAATTGGTTGGCATGCATTATGGGGGCGTAAACAAGGGGGGGGGGGCGGGGCAGAGTCAATCACTTAAATTATTACTTTATAATAACTTTTAGAGAGAAATGTAAAAAGAAAATATGAAAAACCTTTAACATTTATCAATAATAACAGGATGAGTGTTGCTAACCGCTGAACCGATATGGTTCTCCTAGACAGAAAAGTTTGTTTTTTTTTGGGGGGGGGGGGGAGGAGGAACCTTCACACTCCCAAGATAAATCATCCCTAGAAATAACTAACCCCAATTTTTACTAAATAGACAGGAATAAGGTATAGCCAACAAGCGAAACAAATCTAAAATGATATTTGGAGGCAAATATAAAATTGGTGTCAAGTGTTGCCACGGAACGAAAGCTGAAAATCACATTAAAAAAATATTTCTTTGTTGGTATAAGCTGCTTAAAGTTTTGAAAGTTTAGGGTCATCCTCCCTTCGAGTACCCCTAGAGGCCTCACGGAATTCTTACTTAATATGAAAATGTAACCCTTAATTAAAAGAACATGCAGCACCCTGAGCTGGCATTCATCCACACTGCACGCAGATGCAAAGATATATTGAAAATAAAATAATGTCCTAACATTTCAGCAAAATTTCCAGTTTAATTTATAGGAAAATTTTTCAATGTTTTTCAAATATTATATTGCACAGCAGAGAAGCACAAAAAAATCGTGGAATGGACGAACGGACAAAGTGAGTTTTAGAACGAGAGGAAGAAAAAAAGAAAGAGTATGCAAAAAAATAAAAGAAATATAAGAAACCTTTTAAAGCATGAACGAAAGACTGACGAAAGACTGACGATTTTTACCTTGAATAAAAAATCTTCGTTTTTAAATGATTAATTATTGCATTATAGAAACACTAGCGACTTCGCCCCTAGCCTTGAGGGGCTGTGCCCCAAGAGGTATAATTTTATTATTTATAATATTTTAATATTACCTACCCAGCGGAAAAAAATGCGAATGAATCGCAATTTTTTTAAAAAATTGTTTGGAATATAAGAAAATAGCCTAAAATTACCACAGGACCAGTAGGAATATTTCCTGAAGAGTAGAATCCGATCGGTTCAGTGGTTACCGGGATCTTAAGGGACGGACAGAAAGATGGAGAGACAGACATCAAGCTACTTTGTATTATAGATAACAAAATTTGAATTTTTCATTCCACTTCTATTTTCTAGGGAATGAAAAAACATAAAATGTTTGAAATCTGCAGAAATTTGTGCAGCCTGCATCAAATATTATCAAATCTTCTCAGAGAGGGAGGGGGCATTGGGCTGTTTATTACACTAGTCCCCAAAGTCGTATAATAATGTCTTATTAACAACCTTGGGTACAGTTCAGTGAATTTGATTGGTTGGTTCATGAGGTGTAGTGTCCAAACATTTAAAACACTAATTGGTATCTACAGAAGGGGTAATTTGGTGTGTACATCAATTTATCAGCTAATGTCCTATCCCTTTAGATCCCTGAAACTTCTCAGAGAAGAGCATTTTCAAATTTTACAAGTATAAATTTGTGATACTGTCATGTTTAAGTACTTGCAATTTCTTATCATATTAATGCCTATAATTTTTTTAAAAGTTAAGCTTTTCTATAATCAGGGTAGGTTATTCCGTCCATAACGGTAAGCTTTTTTGGTTAATTTATACATGTTACGATTGTCCTATCGATTTCAAACTTTGCATCATGATTTTTGTAACAGTTGGGTAAAATTTAGAAAGTGTATCATCTCTATTATCGTTACAAGAAAGTCCGTCCGTCCATTTAAATCATGCTGATTTTTACTTTTTTGACAACAATTTTTCATTTGATACAATCATCCTATTCCTATGAATATCAATATTAAGTACAACATGGTACAATGTTATAAGCTAAGCTTTTCTATGATCAAGTTCTAAAAAAGTATGTCCTTAAACAGTATCCTGTATATAAGTGGTTTTGCAACAAATTTACTTAGATTTTTTTTGAAAACTTATATTTATTTTCTGCTTATTCAGTTCTGACACTCTACAAGTGTTAATGTTCGTTTGTCCTACCAATTCAGAGCTTCACTTTTATGAAAGTAGTTGTCCTTGTTAAATAATAATTAATAGTTGCAAAATTTAGTTTAAAAAACTATGTACACATTAAAATTGATGAATACAATGCTATATTGTTTTTTTTAAGCAAATCTTGTTTATCATTGGGTTCTGTACGTCCGTACGTCACACATTTCGTTAAATTAGGCATGTTCGAAATGTCCTAAAGATTTTAAACTTTGGATGATGATTCCTGCCACAGGTACGATTTGGAAAGATCCTATATGTCAAGCGAAGCATACCTATAATCATTTCCCAAAATGCAAGTAGGTCCTTAAACAGAATTCTGTATTTACGTAATTTTGCAAGTTATATACAATTTTGTAATACTTTTAAATTAATATTCTGCTTTTTCAGTTCTTACACTCTTAATGTGTTAATGTCCGTTAATCCTACCATTCCAGAGCTTCGCTTTGATGGGTGTTGTCATTCTTGTTTTTTTTGTTTTTTTTTTATAAATTTTACACTAAAATGATCATAAAAATAAAACTTTTGAATTTTTTCCCTTAAAATTATCCTTACTTGAACATGTTGTACATTGGCTAACTGTAAAATACTAATTATAATTATGTACGCAGCTACTCTATATCTAAGGGTAGACAGTAAGTACGGTTACAAAAAAACGGGTATAGTCCTTTTTGTTACAACGCCTCTTAAGAAGCGTTTCGTCGTATTTTCACAGTTATAATCAAGCAGAAAATAATCAGATTCGATGCCATAATGGAAGAGTTATTTATCGTAACGTAAAATAGACAGTTTTGCGCAGAAAGTAAAATAAAAAAAGTAGTGTTTTTTATTTCAGTTATGTTGGCCCCTTACTTTCGAATCAACACTTAAAACACATGTTATAACTTAAAAATAATAAAATTTGCCAGATTTTTAAAAATAATGAATTCAACTTTACAACAACATAATGTTCTTTTTAAATAGATCTTATTATTGCTACGCTTCTTATGTACAAAACTGTTCTTGTTAGCTTAATTGAACTTTGAACATAACCTATGGACCCAACGATTGACAAATTACAAAAACAATTGTAAAACAAGTACAAAATATGTCCATTACCATCCGATTTCTTAAAGTATAAAAATGTTTGTAGAAGTTTGTTTGTATAGAAATATCTCGTCTATTGTAAGAACAATCAGTACCCCATTAAGTGAGGCTGGTCATTTATTATTGGAAAATTTAAAGTTATTTGGCAAGGAGGGAAATTTGATCGACCTCCCCCCCCCCCCTCAACCCTAACAATGGCCCGATGGTAAAAGATGGTGATCATAACTATTTTCGGATATCTTCAAACTTGATTTACCCCCTCTCTTTTTACATTCCCTTTGAAGTGGATAATTCTGGATTATCTATTATGTGATAAGGTGTTTATACAAGTGCGCCAATGTTTTTTTTTTATAAAATTATTAAAAAATGGCATCTGTTTGGTTTTCCTTTGCAATTAAGCTTTTTTTTAGGTACAGGGAAGGTTTTTAACTATTTTGGGAGAGCGTATCTCCACTCTCCCAATTTAAAATCCCCCCCCAATTTTTTTTCTGAATATTTCTTATTAAAACTCAAATTAAAAAGTAGAAGGGCGGTTGACTTATCCCCCTCCCACCTTAAGAACACCTAGAGGCTTCTTGGGGGCGTCAGTTGCACCTATTCTTTCTTAAAATAAAAACTATGTCTTGCATTTTTTTTAATTAGGTGTTTGATCACGAATTTTATATGGTAAAAATATTTTTCTTATTTAATTGTTATCCTAATAAGATAAAAGTTATGCTTGAAAATTGTTTTAATAGCTATTATTATATGTTGCATCTTTAGATAAACGTAAGAATTTGCGTATCATTTGCGTCATTTCTATTTTCAGATATTTATTACCCTTCATCAATGGCCCCGAGAAAAACCTATCCCCATTTAAAATAAATATTTATTTTTCAAAATGAATTTATTTTTAACTTCCGTCTGTTCCTCTGTCCATAAGTAACAAATACCTACAACCGGTTTTAACAAAGGTACTTTTTAGAAAGCGAAACATCTCTATAAATTAAAAATCTGAGTAAATCATTCAACAGTACCCTATATTCAAGCAATTTTGTGAAGAGATATGACAACACTTTGGTTAGAAATCAAAAAATTATATTCTGCCTTTTAGGTTCTGACAATCTACAAGTGTTAATGTTCGTTTGTCCTACCGTCTGATTTTAGAGCTTAGCTTTTATGGATGTTGACATCCAAGTTATAGAACAGTTTTAGACAAAGAGTTTTTCTTCTTATCTACTTATTAACAGGATATCGTTAATGGACATACTTACATTTTAGGACTTGATTATAGAGATGTTTCGCATCTACATTGTTGTTATAGGAATCAGTATTCAAAAAATCAGATCAATCGGATAATTTTATCACATAAAAAAAGTTGTTAAAAATCAACATGTTTAAAATGGACGTACGAACATTCTGGTAACGTTTATAGAGTTGCTATGCTTTCTTAACTGTACCTAACTACTACAGAAATCACCATGCAAAGTTTGGAATCGATAGGACAATTCTAACTCGTTTAAATTAATGAAAAGTTTCGCTTTTAAAAAAGAGGAAGTAGTAAGGTATAATAAAATTTTTCATTTATTCACTTTATCAAATCACACTTCTAAAATAAAACTAAATGAAATCTGATCTGTTTTTGATACATGATGTAATCATAGACGAAAAAAGTATTTAATCAATAAAAAAAGTAATAATAATCTAATTAAAATATATTGAATTTAAATGTTGTTTGTGGATTATTAAAGGGGAGGGGAACATGGGCTGTTTATTACACTAGTCCCCAAATTTGTATAGTAACGATATCTTATTCGTTGACTTAACAACTTTGGCAACTTTAGTGAATTTTGATTGATTACTTCATTATGTTTAGTGTTCAAACGTTTCAACCACTTGTTTTAATCTACAGAAAGGGTAATTTTGTGTATCATCATTGGGGATGCTAAAATTTATCGTCCATTGTCTTTTAGATCCCTTCCATAAAAACTATGATTCTACAATTCTATGATAATTGCAAAACTTAAATAAAATATACAAATATTTATTACAAAAGCGTTGTTATATCTCGATATATCATTTGTAGATCATTTGATGTAAAATATTTGTTTTTCAAACTATTACTGTATTAAAGTTTACTTGTTATCTTGTTTTAACTGTTAAAATTGTTCTTGTTACATAATCTTTTTACAAAAAAATATTCTTTGCCACAAAAAATCTTGGAAACTAAGAAAGTAAAAGACTCAAAAATACTTAAATAAACACTTTTTATATAAATTTCTCAACTATAAATAGCACAATATGAACACTATTGATTAAAAGGTACTAAATATTGACTCAGTGTAGTAGCCTTATTTATTCGCTACTGTTTTGTGTCATAGATTAATATTGCAAAGAGTGTTAAAACTTTGTAGTTTAAGTATTTATACCAGGGATCGAAAGGGATAGGACAATGGCCGATAAATTAATGCACATCCCCAATCTAAATTTAATAAAAGTCCCTAAAGTTGCAAGCCAATAAATAAGAAAATATTATTATAAAACTTTAGGGACAGTGTAATAAACAGCACAAAGTCTCCTCCCTCAATAAATTATACTCTTTTATTACTAGATATTTTATTTTCATTTCTTACTCTTTCTTTAATTACTCAATGTTTTTATCTTGTTATCAGCTGATTTTATATTTATGTATTATTCTTATGGCATGAAACACTTGTTAATGTTGAATTAATGCTACACAAGGCTATACGCCAGGTGTCCTATCAAATCCGTATATTATCATATAGTTACAGAATCGCATAAACAAAATAGTAGATTTACTCAGAGAGAAAGGGAGGGGACAATGGGTTGTTTATTACACTAGTCGCCACGGTTTTATAATAACGTTTTCTTATTCGGTTTCTTAATAACTTTGGGGACTGAATATTAAGGATTCATCATTCGCTAGTAATGGTTACTAACTTTTTGATTGAGTGACCTTAGTTAGGAAGTCTTAACTCGGCCTAATAATAAGTTATAGACCTAGACATTCCCCCTACTCTTGTAATTGATGCAATAATCTTGACAAGGAGACGGCGAGTACCATTTTCAACTTCTTAAGTTTGACGTAATGGACCCGTTCTCGAGTTAGAAAAGGAGAAAAAGAATCTTGAAACTATCCCAGAACAATGGATATAGAATATTCGTGGATATTACGACAGGAAAATTGCAAAAAATGTTGTCACTTTAGTCAGTTCGTTCATCTAGTTGGAGGAGAGTTGATGGTGTAAAGCGGATGGATGGTGGAAATCGTTATGTTACAAGTACTCTTAGAGTTTATGATAATCTGGTTTAAGATCCAAGTATTAACAAATCCCTTCCCAAGACTGATAAAAAAAAGCTTCCCTAAAATGGAGAGCTCAATAAGAAGGGTAGTTAGCGAGATCTTAATGTACAAACAAAAAGATCACTACTTTAACTAATAGTAAATTATATTTCTATTTTATTTTCATAAGGATTAATTAATTTTTGTTTAAAAGAATTTTGGATAAATAAACAAAATTGTTCTTTTTAAAAGCGAAGCTTTTCTATAATTAGGGTCGGTCCGTCCGTCCGTCCGTAACGGATAGCTTTTTTCATTAATTTAGTCATGTTAGAATAGTTCTATCGATTTCACATTTTGCATGGTGATTCCTTTAGTAGTTAGGTACGATTTAGAAAGCGTAGCAACTCTATAATCATTACCAAAATGTCCGTACGTCCATTTTTAACATGTTGATTTTTTTACTTTTTTAACAACAAATTTTTATGTGAACTAATCATCTGATTGATCTGATTTTTGGTATATTGATTCCTGGGACAACAAAGTATAATGTAATAAGCGAAGCAACTCTATAATCAAGTCCTAGAAATGTAAGTATGTCCATAAACATTATCCTGAATCAAGCAGTTTTTTTCAACAAATTTACTTACAATTTTGCTTCGATTCTTATACATTTATATTATGATTAATGTGTTAATGTCCGTTTGTCCTACCGTTTCAGTGTGTGTGTGTAGCCATAGCTCCTCTGTTTTTTCTCCTGATAAAGTGCGTTGTCAAGTTCCATCCAATTTTAAGAAGTTTGCGACTTTTGCGGGTTTTTTCCAAAGGTCAATTGGGGTAAGGTTTGTAGGTTTTGCAGGACAATTGAAAAGGTGTTGAACATTGTGGGGGCCAGTATTACAATCAGGACAGGTATTTGGTATTTCTCCTCGGCTTATTCTGTTTAGGTATTCATTTAAAATTCTGGAAAATCCACTTCTGAGTTGAGATAGTTTTGTTCTGGCCTTTCTTTTCAGTTTTCAGTGCTTCGCTTTTATGGATGTTGTCATCCTTGTTTTATAAAGAAAGTGTATGTATTGTAAAAAAGTTAGTTGATGAATAATCTAATTACAACAAAAGTTTTTCTTCTTCTATTTTCTTACTTATTTATATTTATATTTATCGTATTTATTTGAATCCGGTGGATAGGAACCGGTTCTCATCCATACGAAAAAACTATGTCTAGCATCGTATTATATCCAGTTTTCTACGAATATAGAAATGTTCAATCATAAGATTAAAACTAGTCGCCGGAAGGAAAAAGCAGTTTTTTGAAAGGGGCTATCTGAGATTATTACAGATTCTGATATATACATATATAGACTAATGAAAAATGCAAAAAACGAAATCAAAAGCGTTCCTTCTTGGAAGAAAATCCGGGAAAAAGATTTTAGCTATTTTTAACCTAAAATTCACATTGGCAATCCTGCAAAAAATATACAGACATTTTAAATATGTCATTGCTCAGCACATAGAAAAGGTAGAAAAATGCTATGCATACCATTGGAAAGCTTATAACCTCTATTTTTCATATTGGTATATTACGTTTTTGTACTATTATTAGTTTTTGAGCTATCCTCTGAAATATGCACAAGTTTTGAAAATGCAGTTTTTTCCTTGAATTTTAAGTTTAATACTTGTTACACAAACCTTTTAAAAATTATATTGCTTAGCACCTAGAGTTATATAATTATTCTATATAGATATCTTTGTATATTTTAGGTACATTGGGTACTTAAAATTTTCTTAATTAAAAATTGTCTTTGAAATGTGTATAGTTTGTAGTAAGAACCAAGTAGGGAGGGGGAAAATTTATACACTTATAGGCAATGAAATTCAGTATAAAATTTTGCCATGGATGTTTTTGGGCTTGTTGTTATAGCCATTAAACTGATTCTTTTTGTAAAATCTCTTATATGATTAAATATACCAGTAAACCTAATGTTTGGTATTTTCCTTCAAGGGGTTAGTGAGGTAAAACTGCACCCAAAACTACTAAAACTTTAAGTTCTGGGCTTATTTTTAGAGATATCAAGCTGATTTTATTAAGGTATACTTTTTTGCATAATTGAGCCAAGTAGCCACTTTTTATTTCATTTTGGCACTTTCCTCCTTGGGGCTGGTGGGGTAAAACACTCCCCAAAACACTAAAATTTAAGCCTTGAGCTTATTTATAGAGATTTCAAGCTGATTTTTTAATGTAAACTTTTTCACATAATTGAGCTAAGTAGCAACTAAAGATTTCATTTTAACACTTTCTTTCTAGGTGGTAGTGGGGTGAAAGACCCCCCAATAATTAAGTTATAAGATCCAAGGGGGGGGGGGGGAGTTTATATAATTTTTATAAATTTAGTACAAAATTTTGCTCTAGATGTTTGGGCTTGTTGTTATAGTTATCAACCTAATTATTTTTGTAAAATCTCTTATATCCTATTATATAAAGTAGTAAGCTATTTTTGTCTGTAGCAAAGGATCTCTGTAACCGCTGGTCAGATGTGGTCCTTCTATACTGTGTAGTTTCTCATAGGTTCTGGGAAGGTTTCTAACTATTTTGGGGGAGGGTACAATCACCCTCCCAAGGGAAATCACTCTAAAAAATGAACTCTTCCCATTTTTAAAAATTTTTCTTTTAATAAGTACAATTGAAAGTAGAGGGATCACCTTCACCACAAGGGCCTCTAGAGTCCTCTAGGGCCTAACTGCTAGTGATTAAATATACCAGAAAGTCTTAAGTTTTGGCACTTTCCATCAAGGGGATAGTTGGGATAAAACTGACCCCAAAACTACTAAAACTTTAAGTTCTGTGCTTAATTTTAAAAATATTGGGCTAAAAATAAGGACTATATCATTTTTTTCAATTATGTGAAATTTGTTTTAATCAAAGTTCAACATGATATCTTTGAAAATAAGCTCAGAACTCATAATTTTGGTATTTGGACGTGTTTTACCCCACTAGACTCAAGAAGGAAAGTGCCGTAAGGAAATCTGTAATTGATACTAATTCAATTAGTAAAATATGTTTATATTAAAAAAATTAGTTTGATATCTTCAAAAATAATCTTATAGCTTATAATTTTAGTGTTTTAGAGGCTTTTTTACCCCACAAGCCCCTTGAAGGAAAGTGCCAAAATTCAATTTTTAAAGTTTTAAATGTAGATCTATTCATATAAGAAAATTTTAAAAAAGAATCATTTAATAACTATAACAACCATCCAAACAGCCAGGGCAAAATCTGGTACTGACTTATGATTTTAATGTTTTAGGGAGTGTTTTACCCCACTAGCCCCAAGAAGGAAAGTGTCAAAATGAAAAAAAACTTAAATTAAAAAAATCTTCTTGACATCTTTAAAAATAGGCTCATAACTACTCCAAGGAGGAAAGTACCAAATTAAATCTTCAGTGACTACTTAGCTTAATTATGTAAAAAAGTTTACATTAAAAAATCAGCTTGATATCTCTAAAACTAAGCTCAGACTATAGATTTTAGTGTTTTTGAAGCTATTTTACCCCACTAGCCCCTAGAAGGAAAGTGCCAAAATTCAATTTTCAAAGATTTGCTGGCAGATTATATCATATAAGAGATTTTACAAAAAGAATCAGGTTAATGACAACAAACCCAAAACCATCCAAGGCAAAATTCTATACTGAATTGCATTGCCCATAAGTGTAAACCCCCCCCCCCCCCCCAACTACAAACTATGCCCATTTCAAAGACAATTTTTAATTAAGCTAAAATTGAAAGTACCTAAAATATACAAATATCTATAATACAAAGAAGCTTGATGTATGTCCGTCTGTCTGTCCGTCCCTTAAGATCTTGGTAACCACTGAACCGATCGGATTCTACTCTTCAGGGTATATACCTATTGGTCCTGTAGTGGTTTTAAGCTATTTTCTTGGGGGGGTGGGACACCTCCAACCCCCCCAAAAATGAAAATTCCCTCTCCAAAAAAAAAAAAAAAAATTCCTGGTGCTGCCCATAAATTATTTTTTTAAAATTACCTCATAGGCCAAAGCCCCTAGAGGCTAGGGAAAAAGCCGCTAGTATCTATATAAAATAATTATATAACTCTAGGCGCTAAGCAATAAGATTTAAGGTTTGTGTAACAAGTATCAAACTTAAAATTCAAGAAAAAACTGCATTTTTAAAATTTGTGTATACTTCAGAGGATAGCTCAAAAAATGATAATAGTACAAAAACGTAATATACCAATATGAAGAATAGATGTTATAAGCTTTCCAATGGTATGCATAGCATTTTTCTACCACTTCTAGGTGCTGAGCAATGACATGTTTAAAATGTCTGTATATTTTTTGCAGGATTGCCAATGTGAATTTTAGGTTAAAAATAGCTAAAATCCTTTTCCCGGATTTTCTCCCAAGAAGGAACGCTTTTAATTTCGTTTTTTGCATTTTTCATTAGTCTATATATGTATATATCAGAATCTGTAATAATCTCAGATAGCCCCTTTCAAAAAACTGCTTTTTCCTTCCGGCGACTAGTGTCTTATAACTGTACATTCTATATCCGCGGAAAGCCGTTTATAATACGATACGAGAAATAACTATTCTTGTTTAACAAGAGTTGTTTATAACATTAAACTTTGCTAGCAGCGTAGCTAACATATAACATTGTTTTACTTTTAAAAATTAAAATTGAAGATGGCGGGTCAACACATCCCCACCCTACTCCTTAGTGCCCCAAGAGGCCTTGAGGGTCGTAGACGCTAGATAAAAATTTATTAGTTTAAAGATTTTGACCTAGACTAGGTATAGTATTTCTATTCTTATTGAAAACGATAAATTTCTTGCCAAAGAATCCTTTTCTATATTTAATCCTAGAATATTGAGAAAATATCTTAAAACATTAAAAATAACTTATTTTTTAACCCTCCATATTTCTAAAGCTTTTACAAACAAAGTTTCCTTCCAATTTTTGACATTCAATAAAAGGGGTGAGTACTTTGGGTGGGGGAGGTTTGTGTATTATGACAAAAATAGGGTTGTTGTTTTATTGTCAGGGGGTGAATACATCCTCTGCATAATCAAAAGTCAAACAATCTCGTTTCGAAAATCGAAAATCGAGCAAATTTGGTCATTTGTATTGTATGACATAATTTTTTTATAGGCACAATAAACAGCTTTTAACCAAATCAGTTAAGTGCAAACTCAAAAGAATTAGTGTGCATACAAATATCCATTAAACATGATCAGTTCATATTCGATTATAGAGAACGGATAGAGGCTCAGGTTTCTATAATCCCACATGAACCAATTTTGAGGTCCTCAGACCAAATGAAAAATCAGCCATGTGACGTCATAAAAATGAGGGATTATCCATCTCTTTTTTAGAGGTTTTTTTCCCACTCCTCCACTCCTCATCCTAAATTTTTATGACGTCAGAATTTTTTTTTTTGGGCGACTTTGTCCCCTCAGATTGAAACTCTGAGGAAAATGACAAAAATATCCAATACAAAAAGAGGCTAAATCTTGTCCAAAAGATATTCAGAGTCAGACAAAAAGTCAAAAGCTCCGGAATATTGAATAATTTGATTTATATACCGACAGCGAAGGTACCCTATTGATCAGGTGCTATGATATTAGGTCTTATCGTTTATTTAAGCATTTTAGAATAGTTCAATCTATATTAAACGTGGCATGATGATTTCTATAATAACTAGGTACAATTTAGAATATCCATTTAAAACATTATTTTTATTTTTTTAACCACATTTTTTAATTTATCAAATTTACTTGACTCCTAGGACGATTTGGTAAAAGAAAGTAGTTAAATATCTAAATGTCCATACATATTAATCTTCATGAATTGGATTTTTGAATAGTTTGTTAATGTTTGTTTGTCTAATCATCTGATATCTTCGCCTTAATGGATATTTATATCCTTGTCTAAACCAATGATAAAATTCAATTTTGAGCATTTAGGGTTACTTGACAAATATGAACATAATATTTTATTTAATTTTTGTAGATTTTTAATGTGATTTTGGTGGATTTATCACGAAAACAGTTTTGCCCTACTAAGCGGGGCAAACTTTTTTTAAAGAATCCACCTCAAGAATTTATATTTTTTCTTTTGTCAAAATTTTCTTGAAGTGCAATATCCCTAATCCTTGCAGGAATGATCAATAGAAAGGCTTTGTGGAAGGTATTCTCATAATCATATCATAACCTTTATGATCCATTCTACTTTTCCTTCAGAATATCAACACTTTTCTCAGGTATTTATATTTTTTTCCTTTGTCACATATTTGTCAATTTCTCATACTCTTTTATAAAATTCTTTAGGGAAGGCCGGTAGGGAAGGGGGAATGGAAAACAATTTTTTTCCTACAAAATTTTGTTTTTACTATTATGGTTATCGCCAAATTCTAATAAGTAATAACATCAGTGAATTACTGAAAAAAAACAAATGGTTTTTAATTTTAAATAACTTTTTAAAATTAGATGGAATTTTACAATCCCCATCCGATAAAAAATTTGTCTAGATATTAGAGAAAGGTATAATATCTTTTTAAGTTTCTTCTTCTTTGATATATAGCTCATTTGTAATTCAAAATTATTTTTATTTTCCCTCGATATTTTTAGCAAAAAGAATGTTTTTTTTTTCAAAAAGTTTTCAGATAACTCGAATTATTGTTAAATGTATCTACTGTGTTTAAATATATTTTTGAAATACTTTTTTGTAGGTTACTAATTCAAGTTTCATCTGTTCAGAATAGTTATATATATATAAACAGCTTTCCGCGGATATAAAAATGTACATTTATACGATTAAAACCAGTTTTGTTAGCCCCGAGATGACGAAGACACGGGCTAATATTACGATTTCACCGGATAGCCATACTAGAAAAAGCCTTACCTGGCAGCCATCTCCAGACCTCGCGAAGGACTGGCAGCGAAGGATGCCTGCTGAGCCTGCTGCAACAGGGTGGCCGCAGTTGTGGTACTCGGCGCCGCATCTGGCAACACAGGAACCATGCGGATGCTCATGTGCACCTGGCCCTGGATTTCTAGGGTCTCGCCTTTAAAAAGATTTCGATAGTTTTAATTCGCCAATTTAGATTTGTTCAACGAGATAGTAATTTGCACAGAAGTTCCTAATCGAATTGCTTACAGATAAAAGCAAATTTAGGTCTAAGAAATTAAGCAAAAATACAGGCATCGTCTGTAAATCAATAGGCATTACAACATTTTTAAAACTCAACAAAAGATATCTTCCCCTTATTTAACTTCTTGGATCTTCAGGGATAAGGGACTAATTTGTGTACACTCAAAGATGAAAAACAGAATTATCTCTTCTATAGATTAAAATTGGCTTTTCCTGTAATTTAAAAAATTCATTTCCTACTCCCTCCTTATTCTTATTACCTATAAAATAGGAGCCAATCTAATATATGAAAAATGTATACCTAGATTTTGTAGATTGACAACAACATGTTGTGTTTCGTCCAGCGGAAAGTGTTGAAGCTGAATTGAAGCCTGGCCGATGAAATCATCTCGCAAGCCCCAATCATAATCATAAACCTACAATAGAAATAATAAAGTAATTGTTTTCCAAGATATTTGAGCGGTTTCCTAGTCGATCATATAACCTCCTACCTCTTATTTTAAACAAAATGAAAAGAGTAGGCTAGTGGTTAACTTTAGGTAACAGGTAGCCCTGCATGGTTAGTGCTCCGACAGGGGTTCGGCATAAAGAAACTACCTCATCCACTTGTTTTACAAAAAAAAGGAGAAAGGGGGTTCTGCGTTCGCTAGTCACGTTGAGTAAAGGCACCAATTCTTTTTTTTTGAAACGTCAAACAAGTGGGTATTTGAAGTTTTGAAGTTGTACATTATGAAATGAATTATATGATATATTTCTTAAAAACTGACACCTATCGAAACCCTTTTATAGCGCTAAAAATCTTTAAGCCAGCCGCTAGTAAAAATAAAATAATGTATAGTGTATCATAACTTTAAATCAAAGAGTAGGAAACTTTTCTTACAAGAAAGTAGAACAAGAGAAAACAATCATTCTGATTTTCTTTTTCTTATATAAATGGTAAATTTTATAGAGACATAGAAATATAAATTTCAATATCTTATAGCAATTGGAACAGATACTTTTTTAATGGTAACACTCCTTTCTTCCAACAAAAATAAGACAGTTTTCCACTGATTATAAATATCTTAAATGTTTATTTGAATCTGAATTCCTTTCGCTGAGAATATATTACAAATGGTGTAGTTCCGACTAAACGTAGACACAGTTACTCAAATGTAGCAGTGGTGTTACAAAATTATAATATTATTTCCGACTAAATGTAGACACAGTTACTTAAATGTAGCAGTGGTGTTACAAAATTATAATATTATTTCCGACTAAACGTAGACACAGTTACTTAAAAGTAAGAGTGGTGTTACAAAATTATAATATTAGTTCCGACTACACATAGACACAGTTACTCAAATGTAGCAGTGGTGTTACAAAGTTATAATATTATTTCCGACTAAATGTAGCTACAGTAGTTCAAAAGTAACAGTGGCGTTACAAAATTATAAGATTAGTTCTGACTATCATAGACTTAGTTACTCAAATGTAGCAGTGGTGTTAAAAAATTATAATATTATTTCCGACTAAACGTAGACACAGTTACTCAAATGTAGCAGTGGTGTTACAAAATTATAATATTATTTCCGACTAAATGTAGACACAGTTACTCAAATGTAGCAGTGGTGTTACAAAATTATAAAATTAGTTCCGACTACACATAGACACAGTTACTCAAATGTAGCAGTGGTGTTACAAAGTTATAATATTATTTCCGACTAAATGTAGCTACAGTAGCTCAAAAGTAACAGTGGCGTTACAAAATTATAAGATTAGTTCTGACTATCATAGACTTAGTTACTGAAAAGTAAGAATTGTGTTACAAAGTTATAATATTTGTTATGACTATATGTAGACATAGTTACTCAAAAGTAACAGTGGTGTTACAAAATTAAAATATCAATCCAGACTATTAGTAAACACAGTTACTCAGAAGTAGCAGTAGTGTTACAAAATTATAATATCAATTCCGACTATTAGTAAACACACTTACTCAAAAGTAAGAGTGGTTTTACAAAATTATAATATTAGTTCCAACTAAACGTAGGCACAGTTACTCAAAAGTAACAGTAGTGTTACAAAATTATAATATTTGTTCCAACTAAATGTAGACATATTTACTTAAAAGTAACAGCAGTGTTACAAAATTATAATATTAGTTCCTACTAAACATTGGCAAAGTTACGCAAAATAATAGTTGTGTTACAATATACAATAATATTTTTGACTGAATATGACGAAGTTACTATTTAGTTTTTGGATTTACTGCACTGGTAATGAATTACACAGTAATTTTACAGGCAATTTATTATGTATTTATTTTAAACATTTGCAATTTTTGTAGCACCTATCTGGACAAAAAGAGGGTCAGAAATGACAAGTCTTTGACATTCTCGACTTTTAAAAAAATGTTTAACATTTGTAAAAGAGATAATCTACAAATTTACAATGTCACCGCATATATGTAGGAGTAGAGATAAAATAAAATATTTGTTTTTATCTGTTGGATTGCTAAGGCAACCTTACAAAGAATAAATCTCCCCCCTTTCCCTACCCTAAGCTTTTTTATTTTGTTGGGTACTGATACACATTTATTGTAAAAAAGGAGTGGGAGATAGTTTTTTACCTGCGGTGCTCTAACCATGCGAGGAAACCCAGTACATAATATAAACTAGCTAACCTTACTTGACTTAAGCAATAAACAAACAAACTTTAAACAACAATCTTTAATTTATTAAAAAAATGGTATCAGGGCTAAAAAAGGCACTTAGAGTGAAAATGCCATTATCCATTAAATCAAGTAATTTTGCAGGAAACTGCACGAGAAAAGCTCTACTCCTAAAACCCTTAAAACATATTTTTAAAAAGTATTTCTGCCCGATGTCTGACCCATATCTACGGCTGTGGTGTACGTCATTACTGGGTAAATACAAGCAGAATTTACTTTTTTATACAGACGTGTACCTTTAATAGTTTTCTAGGCCATTTCAGGGTGCAATTTTGTACTGTTTGTTACATAACAAGGATGACATTTATAAAGCTCTAAAACGGTAGGACAAAAGAACATTAACACTTGGATAGTGTCAGATCTTAGGCATAATATAAATTTATAAAAGTATAAACAAAATTGTTCGTTAATTTTATAGCAAAACTAAAAAATACAGGATACTGTTTCAAGACATACATAAATTTTTAGGACTTTATTAAAGAGATGCTTCGCCTTTAATATTCCAAAAATCAGATGAATAAGAAATTTATATCCCATACAAATTGTTGTCAAAACAATTATAGAGTTGCTACCCTTTCTAAATTTTCCTAGCAAATACAGGAATCACCATACCCAGTTTGTAATCGATAGGAGTTACTTTACTTGTTTAGCAACTTCAGCCAAAGGTTGTGAAATAAAATAAGGATGACAACATCCATGAGTAGCGAAGCTCAAAAATCATGAAAGAACATCCAAAATGAACTATAGAGTATTTAAACACAAAATAAAAATTTAAATAAAATCACGAAACCTTTCATGATTTATAATGTGGAAATCTAGGAATCGATCTAGCACCACAACCAATAATGAAATATCTTAATGAAACTTTGTGGAATTATGTAAAATGTAAACTTATTCAATCCCTGAAAATTTCAGTCATCTATCTGGACTAGGAGTTGAAAAAAGCTTGAACACTTAAAAAACTAGGAATCGATCTAGCACCCCAACCAATAAACAAATCTCACCAAAACTTTATTAAAGTGTGCAGAATTTGCATTTATTTGATCCTTGACAATTTTAGACTTCTATCTTTAAAAGAAATCAAGAAAATCATGAAAACTTAAAAATCTAGGAATCGATCTAGCACCCCAATTAATTGACATATCTCAATGAAACTTGGTGAAAATATGAAGAATGATAACTTGTTTAATCACTAAAAATTTCAGCTGTCTATCTTTTATAGGAGCCGAGTAAATTACGTTTCCCCCAAAACGTTTTAGACATTTAGAGATACAAACATACATACAGACGGACATTTCAAATTATAGAGTAGCTTCGCTACTAAAAAAGTGTGTTGTCTAGTGTAGAAATAAGTAAGTTGTATGTATGTCTCTACATTAACTTATATTGCATATACATATAAGGTAGATATATCTTTAGTAACAAAGTTTGTCTGTTCATCCTACTAGCGGCTACACCCCTAGAAACCTCTAGGAGCACTTAAGGAAGGAGAGGAAAAAATTCGTCTCCCAAATTTTCAATTAAATTTTAAAGAGTAAAATTTTTGGGGGGGAGGAGGTAGGGGTTATTGGGAGGGTGGTGATACTATCCCCCAAAACAGATAAAAACCTTCCCTGAACCTATAAGAAGCTTTAATGTAAAGGAGAACCATATCGGTTCAGCGGTTAGCGAGACCTTCAGCTACAGACAAATTAGCTTACGGATAAAATAAAGTAGCACGGTATACTTACGTCCTATAAGATCTCGCAGACGGCTGGAATAGTTTTTAACGCTTCGTATTATACACAGCTTTCCGCAGATATTAAAATGTAAGATTAGAAGCTTAAAACAAAATTTGTTAGCCCTGACCGGCTGGGCTAACAAAACTGGTATTATTTACATGATTTTTTATTTTTATATATTTGTGGAAAAATGTTTGTAGTACGATGCCATACATTATATCATAGTATGGCTGAGAACCTGTTCTAATCCAGCGAATATTAATCAGTTTCGAAGCGATACTAGAAAAATATTCTCAGCTTATTAAATAATTGACTAGGGCTCTGGCCAAGAAAGACAGATTTTAGCAGGGATCTAAAGAGATAAGAGAATGGCCAATAAAATTATGTACATCCCT
Source organism: Acartia tonsa (assembly GCF_053477335.1). Classification (NCBI taxonomy): domain Eukaryota; kingdom Metazoa; phylum Arthropoda; class Copepoda; order Calanoida; family Acartiidae; genus Acartia; species Acartia tonsa. The sequence goes on along the minus strand of NC_137272.1, from coordinate 6,138,487 downwards.
AATAATAATACCCAAAATTACCTTTTCTGTAGATAAAAATTAGTGGTTTAAACATTTAAACACTCAACTTAATTAACCAACCAATTAAAATATCAAAAGTCCCCATAGTTGATAAGCCAACGAATAAGAAACGTTACTATAAAACTTTAGGGACAAAAGTAATTAACAGTCTATTATCCCCTCTCTCTCTCTCTCTGGCTTTTTAAAGCTTAATGCAGCAGAACCTATTAACAATTTCAGTCTAACAAAACTGCTCTACAATAAATTTGAGACCGTACGACTAATGTCCGTTTGCCCATAATTGATGGTATTTTCACAGATTTTTTGCTTATTAGAATAGACTATAGAAACTTAAAAACTATAAAATCCAGGGGATCTAAAGGGATAAGACAAATAACGATGAATTTCTGTACATCTTCAACGATGATACACAAAATTAACCCTTCTGTAGATTAGAATTAGTGGTTGAAACGTTTGAACATTCTACTTAATGATCCAACTAATCAAAATTCACTAATGTCCCCAAAGTTGTTAAGCCAACAAATAAGAAAAGTTATTATAAAACTTTGGGGACTAGTGTAATAAACAGCCCATTGTCTCTCTCTCTCTCTCTCTCTGATAAAATCACTAACAAAACTATGATTGTCCTGCATTGTCAAACTTTTTTATCTACGCCTTTCAGAATGTTGTCGTTCCTGTTTTAAAATGATCAATTCCTGTTTTAAATTCCGATGCGACAGAGTTTAACAAAGCATTGCTTGTTATAACATCCATTCATAAAATTTTATAGGTCAACTACAGAGTTCCCAGAGAGAGAGATGGGATAATGGGATTTTTGTACACAAGTCCCCAAAGTTTTTTATTACACAAGTCCCCAAAGTTTTAACAATTTAGGGGACTTTTACTATATAATAGTTGGTTGGTCCATTAATTTAAGTGTCCAGACATTTCAACAACTAATTGTAATCTATTGAAGGTTTTTTTGTGTCTTTATGAGTAATGTACATGAATTTATCAGCCATTGTCTTATCTCTTTAGATCCCTAAGAGTTCCATGTTAATTAAAAATAATGCTTTTATTAAATCAACATAGTATACATTCATAATATATTATAGGTCAACCGCAATCTACAGACTACTAGGTTGAACTATAAGTGAATAGATAAAATCACAAAAACCTACAAATCTAGGAATCGATCTAGCACCCCAATTAATAAACAAATCTTGATAAAACTTAGTGAACATATGTAGAATGTAAATCAATTAATCCCTGAAAATTTCAGCCTTCTATCTTGAAAAGGAATTGAGAAAATCACGAAAACTTGAAAATCTAGGAATCGATATAGCACCCCAAATAACAATTAGATGGACATATGGCATATGAATCTTTACTAAAAATTTTAGCTGTCTATCTTAAATAGGAGCCGAGAAAATCACGTTTCCCCCAATTCATTAATTACGGACAGACGGACGGAGGGACATTTATAATTATAGAGTAGCTTCGCTACTAAAAAGAAAATTCTTGACCAATATAGTATAGTAGTCCATTGGAATAAATTATAAAAAAAACATTGCAAAACACAAAACCTTTCCTCTCATTTTAGGCCATTTTTAAAATTAGGATTAATAAGCTTTGATAATTTAAATGTTATAAGGTTTATCATTAATTTTCGCACAATACCATTCAAAATCAATAAAAATTTATCATAAATAGGTACAATAAAAAAGAGGTTATTTTTTTCGCGTATTTTCCGTAAAATTGTGTGTTACCGTTTGGTCAAATACGCTTATTAAGTCAAACTGTTCTTAATTATGACGATTTCATATACATACCTTTGGTCATAATTAAAAAACACTTTGACTTATTAAACGCATTTGACAACACTGTAACATACAACTTTACGAAAACTATGCGAAAAAAATTACAGCCTTTGTTATAAGATCGAATATTAAAAGGTTGCAGAAGAGTGTTAAAACAAATTATTTACCTTTAACATAATATTTATCACATCGTATTATAAACAATTTTCCGCGGATATAAAAATTTAAAATTGTACTGGTTTTAATCTCATGAGCGTACATTTTTATATTCGTAGAAAACTATATAAAAAAAGATGCTCTACATAATATTTCAGTATGGCTGAGAACCGGTTCTAATCCACAGGATGTTAATCGGTTTTGAAGTGATATGGGAAAGTAAATAACTTACCTTTAACATTAATGGTGGCACAATATCATCCAGGATTAGGATAAAATGTTCATCCCAGACAGGATTCAAATCTTTGTTGATGGTCCGGCTTTTGTGCACTTGCTGTACAAATTTTGGAATTACATATTTAAGATTTTATAATTTTGTTTAAAATTTATGTTAAAATTTTTTTTATGAATAGTCGGTCCTGTAACGGATAGCTCTTATTGTTCATTAAGGCGTGTTAGAATTGTCCTAGAGATTTTAAGCAATTCATGATAGTTATAGTGACAGTGTACAATTTAGAATAAGCTATAAATGTGGTACAATCCTATGTACAGTATGACCCTCGAAAAAGTATCTTTTAGGGTATACAGCCCTTATTTCTTAATGTATCATCAAAAATAGCATATATCCATGTTCTCTGTACATTTCCACACAAGCATATATAAAAAATTAATTTTACCTTCATTAACACTGGAGATTTTTAGAGCTAAAGTTTTGAAAAAGTTACTGAGCAAAAAGTAACTTTTAGCATAAATTGACTTTTTTGGCAAAATTAAGATCCTATAAATATAAATCCTATTAGTTTTGTTACTAGCAGAAACTTTTTACAAAAATGAAACAAAAAATTTAGGTTTTAAGTTAAAAGCCTTTTTTATACATATTTTTTAAGTCTTTTTTGTGTAATGATATTTTGAAAAACTTACTTATTAGGCAAAATTGTTTTAGATTAAAAAACCAAATAAATCTTTATGAATATAGCAGGAATATTGTTTTTGTTTCATAATCCTAACTTTAATAACAAAAAAGTTATAAGGAAAATAAAATTACATTATAATGATTTTTTAGTCTAAAAAGCTTAATTAACCCCCTAGTGATTGAGATGTCAAAAAAGGGGGCGGAGCAATTGTCATAATTAATCCTTTTCATAAATAAGGGTAAGTAAATAGCCTGAAATTTGCAAATAATCAATTCATTCAGTAGTATTTTTTGCCTTTAAAAATTTATATTTTTTGGTGGAATAAAAAAGAAATAATTAGTTAACTTGTTTTTCTTTGTTTATCATTCTTCAGTTACCAGAAAGACATAATGTAACCATCCAAAAATAGTGGGAAACAAAAAAAAATTATTTTTCTTAGTCACTTTTTCAAAACTTTAGCTCTAAAAATCTCCGGTGTTAATGGAGGTAAAATTTAAATTTTTATATATGTTTGTGTGGAAATGTACAGAGAACAAGGACATATGCTATTTTTTATGATACATTAAGAAATAAGGGCTGTATACCCTAAAAGAACTTTTTCAAGGGTCATACTGTATATGATTTTGAAATTATGATTTCAAGAACGATTAGGCACTACTCAAATCTTTATTGATGGTCCGGCTTTTGTGCTGTACAAATTTTTTAAAATAAGAAGCTCATTTTTTCCCCGAAAGTTGTGTGTTTATATTAAGTCAATATGTTCCTAATTCTTTTTTTTGGTCTAAATTAAGAACAGTTTGACTTAATAAGCGCATTTGACTAAATGCTAACACATAACTTTACAGAAAATACGCCAAAAAACATTTTGGCTTAACATTTCAAACATGTTGCTTAAAAAATTATTAAAAGGGGAAATTTTTTTTACATAGAAATAAAATAATTCTTTAAAATAATAAATTTTGTGTTATGTTGACAGAAAATAATATAAAAGGTTAGTTTTACACTTTTACAATGTAATAAAATGTTAAATAATCTTGTCAAAAACTTACACACACTGACATTTAAATTTTCGGCACACAAAAATATAGAATTTACTTTTTTTATATTTTTTATCTGAAATTGAAGTAAAACAACATAGGGGGAAAAGTTAAATAACTGTATGTATATCCCTTTCCCGAGTCCCCTGTGCCAACCTTTAATTGGGTCCTTGAAAATTAATAAATTGGGTCAGGAATATTAACACAGCCAAGTCCCTACAAAAGAGCAGTAAGCTATTTACTAGCAGACGATAAAGGTCCCCATCATGGAGTATCCAGGTAGTTGTCTGATTATACATCTAAATTATAGATTTATTGTGTGAGAGAAGCTTAGCCTTAAAAACATGCGCTGATTTACAAAATGTTAAAAAGAACATGATAAAAATGAAACATCTTTGATTTAATTCAATTCCTTTCCACTCGGCATAAATTTGATAGGACAGAAAAGCTAGATTTTGCAAGATTTTGCTAGATAAAGGACAGATAACCTAGATTTTGCAAGATTTTGTTAGATTTTGCTATGTAAATTTTTGAAAGTAAGCAAAGATATGTGAAGAAAAGGAAGAATTTGTAAGAATACGCTAGGTTATCTGAGAATAAGGGAGAATATGTGAGAATAAGGAGGATTTGATATGTTATGATTGTACATTTTTTATATATTCATAGAAAACTGGATATAATATGATATGATATATATGGATAAGAAAATGAAACATCTATGATGTAATTCCATCCCTTTCCACTCATGTATAGGATATTAATAGGACAGAAAAGCTAGATTTTGCAAGATTTTGCTAGATTTTGAGACATTTTGCTATGTAAATTTGTAAAAATTAAGCACGGATATGTGAGGAAACCGAAGACTTTGTGAGAATAAAGGAGGAATTGTAATATTATGATGTACATTTCTATATATTTGTAGCAATACTTAATATAATACTATTTATCATTAAAATGAAACATCTTTGATGTAATTCCAATTCTTTTCACTTTGCATAAATTTAATAGGACTGGATAGCTATAATTTGCAAGATTTTGCAAGATTTTGCAAGATTTTGCTAGATTTTGTGAGATTTTACTGTGTAAATTTGTGAAATTAAGCAAGGATATGTGAGTTTAAGCTAGGTTATCTGAGAATAAGGGAGGATTTGTAATATCATAATTGTACATTTCAATATAATTTGTAGAAAACTGGATATAATACAGTAGAAACATGATAAAAATAAAAAAAATATCTGATGTAATTCCATTCCTTTCCGCTCTGCATGAATTTAATGTAGGGATCTGAAGTACCACAAGAGTCCTGAAATAACATAGGCATTTCAGTTACACACAAAACCACACGACAGGGGTTGGATACCATAAGGTAATTCCTAATTTATTTTTTATAAAATACCATTTTGTTTGAAATAATTAGTTGTTTATTGTAATAATTTGTGTCTCAATAATGATTATTTATTTTCCTATATTATAAAGTAGTTAGATTTTTTGTCTAAAGCTAAAAAATACACTCTTTCTTAATGCCTTGGGTTGGTTATAGTCTATTTTTCTAACATCACCCGACCTCCCCTACAGGCTAGGAACAATTTATAGTTATTTCTTGAAGTGGTATGGCCACGATTTTTGGACACAATATAATCTTTCCGGATTTTGTATTAATTTTGCGGAACATGATTCCAGTTACGTCATATTTTTCTTTCCCGAAAAAGGGAAGGGGGGAAGAAAATCTCTTCAAAAGAGATGCGGAAAATTCCCTTTTCTCCCATCTCTTTTTTTCTTCCCCCTTTCCTTTTTCGGGAAAGAAAAATATGACGTAACTGGAATCATGTTCCGCAAAATTAATACAAAATCGGGAAAGATTGTATTGTGTCCGATTTTTGTATCATTTTAATGCACTTTTGTTAAACTATACATATTTATCTTCATATAAAAGTAACAGGATGTATGTGAGTCTATCTGTCTGTGCGTACCAAAGGGTCTCACTAACCACTGGACAGATATAGTTCTTCTTTACAGTGAATCTTCAAATAGGTCCTGGGATGGTTTAAAACTATTATTTTTGGGGGGGTGGGTGAGGGGGGTATATATAGTTAATTGAAAATCATTTCAAACAAAGGTCTAAAAGCATATTTATATTTATAAAATAACCTAAAACATAGCCTTACCTTTGCAGGAAGATTAACTCCTTGTTTTAGATGGCAGATAACATTGTACTTGGAAAATTCCTAAACATAATCCATATATTTTAGATCTTTACAAAAAGTAGTGAAACACATTTTTTTGTAAAATTATTTACACGGCTGTTAAGGTAAACAAGAGGTGGTTTGAATATGCGGGTATGCGGAAAGTGTCATGTGTGACGTCATAAAATTATGTCTATTATCTATCTCTTTTTTAAGGGTTTCCTTTCTTCCGTCTCCTCTCATCCTTAATTTTTAGAAGTATTTTTATGACGTCACGCATATTCGGATAAAACAAGTGCAGATCAGGTGTGTTAACTCGTTTAAAAAAGGCCTTCAACAAAAATTTTGTGCATTATAACTTGAAAAGTTAAACGTTTGAAAAAAAACTGCTATTTAAATAACATATAGATAAGATTATAAATCAGTTATTCTATGACTGAATATGTCCATCTTTCCTAAACAAATAAACACAGCTTTAGCCAGGAATTGTCAAATTCAATGATTTATTGGCATTGCCTACAAAAAATAACCATATCCTGCTTTCTAAATTACATTTTTCAACTATTTAGGAACATTGTCATCATTGTTTCAAAACATATTTCATTTAATATGTAAAATGAAAATAATAAAAAGACCAGACAGAAAAAGGAATAAAAAATGAATTTTCATTTAAATTGAATGAGTGAACAAAAGCAGAAGAAAGAAAAGAATATGCCTCAAGTGCTCTTAGTACAAACCTGAAAGACATCAAATTAATATTTTTAAAAATGAAATGGAATTTTTTTAAAAACAGAGCTAAAATATTTAAAAATTAATAAAAAAAGATAAATAAGAAATGAACATGATCCCTTTTGTAGTGGCTTAAGATTCTCAAAATCAATCCCCAGTTTCATTCAGTTCCACGACAAACGCAGGAGTCCCAAACATCGGAGTGGACAAACGCAGGGGTGTTAAAATATTGATTTAAGTAAGTATTTCTATACAGGTTAGGTTAGGTTAAGATATGAATATACAAATAAAACCCCCGCAGGGGTTAGGCATTTAAAAAAAAACTAAAAAATGGTTAAAAATAGGTTAGGTTAGGTTAAGGGTCTACTCCTGCGTTTGTCCTAGGACCTTTTATTCTAGTCAGTAATAACCTGAACACTAGCCATGAGAGAGTTTAAAAACATTCATATTAGACAAATAGACTACTTTAAATTTTGATACTGTAAATTGTAGAATAGCTTTGCTTTTGATAATCTTTGATAGATTAAAGGCAGAAACAGGTTTGGATCCTAATTAGGAAACAATAGGTTCGAAGGATGAAAGACAGAAAAAAAGCCCTGAAGAAGAAAATTAATGCTTAACTTTGGTTAGCTAAAAGTGCATTTTAAGAATATAAAATATAATGGTGAGTATAAAATGAGCAACAAATATAAAAAAAAGAAAAAAGAATAATGGTTGCTGGACCATTTACCATCTCATTAAAACGTTCAGTGTTATTTAGATAAAGCAAACGGCTATAAAATATAGTTAAACAAAATTTATAGTGCAAGAAATGTTGTTAAAGCGAAGCTTTTCTATAATTAGGGTAGGTCCGTCCGTCCGTCCGTCCGTTGCTCTATTTCTTAATTCAGGCTTGTTAAAGTTGTCCTATCGATTTCAATCTTTGCATGATAATTCATATAACCCTTAGGTACGATTTAGGAAGCGTAGCATCTCTAAAATCGTTACCAGAAAGTCCTAACCCCATTTAAAACATTTAACATTTTTTAACAACAATTTTTTATGTTTTATATTTATCCTATTTTATCAAGGTATAATTTTTTAAGTGAGGCAATTATATAATCAAGCCCTAAAAATGTAAGTATGTCCTTATACATTACAATATCCTGTATCTAACCAGTTTTTCCAAAAAAATATATTACAATTTTGTTTATACTTCACAATTTTTATTCTGCTTATTGCGTTCTGACAACTGTTAATGTTCGTTTGTCCTACCTTTCCAAAGCTTCGCTTTTATGGATGTTGTAATCCTAGTTTTTTTTTGTATTTTGTGTACCACAACTTACAGCAAAAGATGTGCAAAATTAAAATTGAATAGCTTTACTAAAAACTTAACACTGAACTTTGTGATAAAGGCAACATCTTAATAGGCTCCATATAGTAGAAAGTTTCAACTAACATTTAGATCAAAATTATTAAAATATTTTGTTTGCTTTTGATTAAAAACAAATTGATAATTAAAATGAATTAAAAAATGTTAATAACTTAAACAATAACTGTAATGAAAAGTTTTCACAATCTAGATCACCTTAGTTTTATCAGTATTATTTGAAGATCCCTTAATAAATACAAATAATAATATTAAACTTTCCTTAATATGCAAAATGTGAATCTAGATTGAAAATAAAAAGTAAAATAAATTTTACAAGTGAATAGATGACTAAAGCTTTATTTATTTAGAATTAAAATAAAATGTTAATGACTAAAGCCTGCTTTTAATAATAACTAATGGCTACGCCCCTAGAGGCCTCTAGGGGCCCTCGAGGAGGGGGGAAGTTGACCTCCCCACTTATAATTGTAGTTTTGAAGAAAAAAAGTTTAACAAAACAATTTTTAGGGGGGTAATTTTTTCTAGGGGTGATTTCTCCTGGAAGGATGGTGGTATACTTTCCCAAAGAAACAATTCCAGGACCTATGAAAAGCTACCCTCGAAAACAAAAACCATATCGGTTCAGTGGATAGCGAGATCCTTTGGTGCACACAGGCAGACACACATAGATCCTGTTACTTTATTATAAGGAGTAGATACCTAGTCACTTGAAAAAATTCACATAATTAAAAGCACAGAGCTGGGTAACTGGACAAAGTGTCTCAAAAATCAGCCATGTAACGTCATAAAAATGAGGGATTATCTATCTCTTTTTTATGGGTTTACGTTCCCACTTCTCCTCTCATCTCCCTCATTTTTATGACGTCAGATGGCTGATTTTTGAGACACTTTGTCCAGTTACCAGAGTTGGGACTCAGTGGGTGCTTACCTGTAGCTCATGGGCGCTATGAAAAGAGTCAGATTTCGTCAATGTTTCATCCCTAAATTTTTGGTTTGTTAAAGATTTTCCAGTCAAAGACGTCCAAGGGGGGGGGGGTAAAGTAGGGATTACCCCCTCCAAACGAATTTGTGGGTGCCGTAGGCGGGTAAATTTTGAGGGGGGTTAAAGAAATTTACCCCTGCCAACAGATTTCAAGGAGGGTAATTACCCCCCCCCCCAAGCAAATTTTACTTTCAGGGTAAAAAGGTGGGGGGGGGGGGTCAAACAAATTTGCGGCGCGATTCGCGCGCTATATTACCCCCCCCCCTTAAAAAAATTTTACCCCCCTCCCAAAAAAAACTTGGACGCCCCTGTTTCCAGCATCCAGCTTCGAAACCGATTGATATCCGCTGGATTAGAATCGGTTCTCAGCCAAACTGAAAAATCATGTATGGCATCGTATTACAAACAATTTTCGACGAATATTAAAGTAAAAATCACAAAATTAAAATCAGTTTTCTATGCCCCGAGGGGCCACAGGACTGGGCTTTAATCTTATAATTTTTTAATTTAATAACCGCGGAAAGCTGTTTATAATACTATGCGATATATAACTATTAAAGATTTGTAATATAAGTCCTCAAGTAGATATGATTATCAAGGATCTAAAGTGATAAGACAATGGCCGATAAATTGGTGTACATTCCCAATGATGAATCACCAAATTACCCCTTCTGTAGATTACAATTAATGGTTGAAATGTTTGGACACTCAACTTAATAAACCAATCAATAAAAATGTAATAATAGTCTCCAAAGTTGTTAAGCCAACGAGTAAGAAATGTTATTATAAAACTTTGGGGACTAGTTCAAAAAACAGTCCATAGCCCCCTTCCTCCCTGAGATGGAGTTATGGCTAAACCCTTGAAATTATATATTCTATTAAATTGAACTACCATTGCTTGCAAAGCCATTTAATTTCAGACAAATTTAATTATAACATCATTCAAACAATGGAACAAAGGGAGTTTAAAGAACTGAAGATACTTGAATTTACATTGAATTCAATTGTTGAATTATCTTATATTTCTAACAAAATATTCTTTGCAATTTTTAACCCATAACAATATTATAAAATGTAACAAATTGTCATGGAGGCAATAAGTTTGAATTTAAGCTTAAATAGATCAAACATTTACTCGTATTGCTTGTCATAGACAATATATTTACAGTACAGTGTAAAAATAAGGTATTTGTCCCTTAAAAAACATAAAGAAGGAGACAATATGCTGTTGCTTACACTAGTCCCCAATGTTTTCTAATTCGTTGGCTTAACAAGTTTTGGGATTGAATTGTCATTGGGTGGTACATTAAGTTGAGTGTCCAAAAGTTTCAGCCACTAATTGTAATTAACAGGAGGGTTAATCTTGTGCATTATCATTGGGGATGTACATCAATTTACCGTCAAAGGTTAGTTATCTAAAAAATTTTTCAATTAATAAATTGTTATAACAATCTCTGATATTTTTATTATATTTTTTAGTAATTACAATAAGTTTAAATATCTTTTACTTCTTGTATCTTAGAAAAAGATCTTGCTTTCAACTTAAGTATTCTGCATGCTGTTATTGTACTCTCTTGATTTTATGGGCTTTGTTGTTTATTGCATGCTATACACATATTATAATACTATGTAAATAGAAACACATAAAAATGCATGAAATATGTTTATTCATTGTTATGTTTGGGGCCTTTAGCTTTTACATGATGGAAATTTAAATAAATGCAAGCCTACAGCTTTTTTATAACATCAAATTTTGCAATAATTTGCAAAATATATTAGCTACCCCTAAAGTCTTATGATTAGCTTTATTATTTTAGTTAGCCTATCATAGATAAATTTAAGCTAATAGTAAAATATACTTAAAGTAAAGAGAGTTAAAATTAAAATTAAAATTACGCGGCTTGTGTTAATAGTAGAAAAAATGTTATGCATACCGTTAGAACCGCTATGAACTCTAGTTTTTGGAAATATAAAAACGATTCCTGTAAAATGTGCCAACTGATTTAAAACTTAACTTGCGAGTAAATTATTTTACTACTTAGCTAGCTCTCTAAATAAACGTAGCACAGGAATCGTTTTTATAGCTAGTGTTCATTACGGTTCTAACGGTATGTATAACATTTTTCTACTATTAACACAACTTTGAATTTTAAAAATAGTCTGCATTTTTTGGCACACCCTTTTGATTGTCATTTTTATTTCAAAAATATCTTTCTATATATAGAGGGATGAGTTTTTTTGTAATTGAAATATAACAGCATCAAATTAAAAAAAAAAACAACAATAACAAAAATAAATGTTCATAATAGCCATGGTTGGTCATAGAATCAAATTGATTTATTCATGCAAATTTGTGTTGACATTTGGTGATGCATTTGTTGCAGTTTTGACACAAACAACAGACACACCAACAAACATACACACACTCATTCACACACACACATACACATACACACACACATACACCCACACAAACTCACACATACACACACACACAAACACACACACACTCTATCTGACACTTCACTGCAAAAATATTTGCAATATACATTTGAAAACATACCAACTGCCACAACAAAACTTTTCTTATCAATCTTAAGAAATATAGGAGTTACTTCAAGTAATAAGAGTTTTTATGGGAGTACTTTCAAACCAGTTTAAAAATCAATCCAAATCCTAAACCTCTTCTTAAAGAACATTCCAGAGGTGGATTTTTAAAGAAAATTTGCCCCACTAATCGCTTAGTGGGGCAAAATTGTTTTCGTGAAAAATCTACCAAAATCACATTAAAAATCTACAAAAATTAAACAAAATCATAGAAGGGTTATTAACATATGATTTTGTTTAATTTTTGTAGATTTTTAATGTGTTTTTGGTGGATTTTTCACGAAAACAATTTTGCCCCAATGAGCGATTAGTGGGGCAAATGTTTTTTAAGAATCCACCTCAGGTGTGGGGGGTAATTTGGATAATGTGGTTCATAGTCCTTATCCTATTATATAAAGTAGTAAGGTTTTTCTGTCTAAAGCTTAAGATCTTAATAACTACTAAACTGAAAAGGGTTCTCAATTTTAGGTAAGCTTCGCATAGTTCCAGTGATGGTTTTAGACTATTTCATTTTCAAATCTAGGTCTTGGGATAGTTTTAAGCTATTTTCTAGCAGCCCCTTTCTGTACTTTGAATACATAGCCTCTTGATAGTCTGTTACAAAGTAAATGAATTTTAAAATTTCATATTCCATCAATATCCCCTTAATAATTACAACCCGAAGTAACAATTTCTTTGGGGGTTAAAAAACGTTAAAGCATTCTTTATGAACCTCTTGAAACCCTTCTGCCCTTTACCACAAAATTTTTTTAAAAAGCTTGAACGTCCTATACCCTTAAAACATACGGTAAATAACCTTTCCTAAACATTTATAGATAAAAATTGACTTAATATCACTATTAATATTGTTTTACTGTTTGTTAAACAAAAATTTATGTCAAAATAGTTTTGAAGTTAAAACAAAATTTAACTTCTAATCAAATTTAAAAAAACTTTTCAGTACTAAATAGCTTATAACTGTGCAATGTCTGAACAGAATCCAAATATTTTATCTTATGCTCGAAAATTGGAACAACTGTTGAAATTATCTAAATTTATTGAGTTGCCGTTTTTTTTAGGCGAAAGTGGAGTTCAATACTATTGCAAATATAAGCTAAAACTGCTTCAGAAAATGGCAGATAAATTAAACAAATATAATAAAGCTAACATAATTAGTTTTTTGCCGCCATTTTCCTATTCCCATGTCCCTGTAATTTGTCTAACCTTGGAAGGGGAGGAGGGGAAGGAGAGGCCAGTGAAACATCATCCATGGTTTCTCCACCTGAATAGAAATTTTCAATAATTCTATAGTAAGTAGTAGGATGTCATTCTGTCAAGTATTTTTAACTGTATTATAAATTAAGTTATCCAGTAAAGTAAAGACCCCAAGCAAATGTTTATTAATTTTTGAAAAGTCTCATAGAAAAAATATTTTCCTTCCATCGAATATTCATATATTTTAAATTAAAATTATACTCCACCCCCCCCCCTTTTTGGAATGTAAAGGGATGTTGGAATACCCATGCTTTGAAAGGCATCTAAAAAGGAAAAAATCTATTAATCTTGTAGGTGATGAGTTAGATCTTACTATACATTATAATAAGAGAAGAGGATATAACTTGGTTCAAATCTGGACCAGCTAAATACCTTATACAATACTAGCGGCTACGCCCCTAGAAGCCTCTAGGAGCACTGGTAGGAGGGGAAAAAGTCGACCTCATCCAATTTTAAATTTTAGTTTTAAAACAGTAAAAAAATATTTTTGGGGGGGAGGGGGTGAAGACATCCTCTCCAAAATAGTTTAAAACCTTCCCAGGACCTATAAGAAGCTTCACTGTAAAGGAGAACAATATCGGCTCAGCGGTTAGCGAGATCGTTCAAGACAGACAAAAAACGCTTACTACTTTATATAGTAGGAAAGGTATTATTTCCAGGTGAGGATTGAAAACAATGAGATGGTTGATTAGCAAATTTGGCTCAGAGGTACAAGTTAAGAAATAAGACCTTGTGGTGTATCTTAGTGTAGTTATCAAGTGTTACTGTCAGCATATTTTAAATGCTTAAAATCGATATAACAATTCTAACATGTCTAAAATCACGAATAGAGTTAATCGTTCCTGACGGACACACGGACTGACCTTAGTTATAAAAAGCTTTGCTTCAAAAAAATTACCTTTAGATTTGGACAAAAGTGATAAAAAACTGGAACCAGAATCCTAAAAAAACAAATATTATAAATTTTTTTTTTTACAAAAATATGTTTTTTTTGTTACCAAAATAACAAGATTTATATTTTGCGATAGCAAATATTTACATATTGTAAAGAACAAGAACGACAACAGCCATAAAAGCTCATAAACCTCAAATCTGAAAATTGTAAAAAAAGTACATTGTTGTAATATTGTGTCAAATTGTCTTATGAATCACAATATCATAACTTAAACTACTACCACATTTTCTTATATGAAAAATTTGTGTTAAATAGTTGAAAAATCAACATGTTTAAATGATCATTAGTATACATAATCCCTTTTACAATTAAACGCCCCTTATGATGCGTCGTCATGAAAGGGACTACACCCGAACATTATTTACTAATAAAGTATGCCTGTTTATATTAATCTTGGAAAACCAAAAGAACTAATTGATAATAATGGGAATAGTAGCTTTCACAATATTATTCACAATAAACTGTTTATAAATATGCGTTTAATTATACAATGCAGTTGGTCAACATTAAAAACAGTTAGACTTAATACGCGAATTTGACTGGAATCTTACTCATAACTTTACTCAATATTGTGAAAGCTACTATTCCCTTCATTATTCTTTTATTTATCCGTCATAGACAGAGGTACAGACTAACCATCGTGGTTGAAAAACTTTGCTTAAAAATAGGGGATTAAATTATAATTTTACTCAAGGACGTGAGTTGTCTATTTTTTTAAAGCAAAGCTGTTATATTATCGATGGGAGTCAATTTATTATATGAATTTTTTATGATTAGCGTAGCGAAGCATCTCTATAGTCAAGTATTAAAATGTATGTATGTCCATAAATACATCTTGTTTTTAAGTAATACTTGGATTTTATACAGAATAATGGTTGCTACTCTACCTACATTTATTTTGTAATCCTTGTTAAAAGCGAAGCTTTTCTATAATTAGGGTCGGTCCGTCCGTCCGTCCGTCCGTACGTCCGTAACGGATAGCTTTTTTCGTTAATTTAGACATGTTAGAATTGTCCTATCGATTTCAAATTTTGCATGGTGATTCCTTTAGTAGTTAGGTACGATTTAGAAAGCGTAGCAACTCTATAATCATTACCAAAATGACCGTACGTCCATTTTTAACATATTGATTTTTTTACTTTTTTAAATAGCTTTTATCGTTAATTAAGGCATGTTAGAATTGTCCTATCGATTTCAAATTTTGCATGGTGATTCCTGTAATAGTTAGGTACGAGTTAGAAAGCGTAGCAACTTTATAATCATTACCAGAATGTCCGTACGTCCATTTTAAATATGTTGATTTTTTTACATTTTTAACAACAAATTTGTATGTGACCTAATTATCCGATTGGTCTGATTTTTGGTATACTGATTCCTGGGACAACAAAGTACAATTTTATAAGCGAAGCAACTCTATAATCAAGTCCTAAAAATGTAAGTATGTCCATAAACATTATCCTGTATCAAGCAGTTTTTCAATAAATTTACTTACAATTTTGCTTTGACTCTTATACATTCGCATTCTGATTATTCAGTTCTGACATTATACAAGTGTTAATGTCCGTTTGTCCTACCGTTTCAGAGCTTCGCTTTTATGGATGTTGTCATCCTTGTTATATTGGATTTATGTAAACATAAAAGTACAAAATTGCTGAAGGATCTTAAAGAAAAAAACAGTAGATTCTAAGAAAATTTTTGCCTACATGGGATTGTACAGATTTAACATACTTGCCATTACAAAGGTTAGGATAGTAAAGGTTTGCTATCGTTAGGTTAGATCCCTGTAGTAACTTGGGGCTTCGGTACAGTTTTGGTTAATATCCGGTATGGGTTCAACTTGAAGTTAAAATTAACAATTTTTCTTACTATTTTAATCGATGAAAATATCATTTTATGTAAATTTGTCTAAAATCTACGTGTTTTCAATTGATTGATGTATTTTTTGGAATACTGATTTCTAGGACAACAAAGTACAATGATATAGGCGAAGAATCTCTATAATCAAATCCTAAAAATGTATGTATGGCCTTAAACATTATCCTGTATTTGGCAGTTATTCAACAAATTTACTTTCAATTTGGATTAGGTAACTTTTATACATTAATATTCACTAGTCGCCGGAAGGGAAAAGCAGTTTTTTGAAAGGGGCTATCTGAGATTATTACAGATTCTGATATATACATATATAGACTAATGAAAAATGCAAAAAACGAAATCAAAAGCGTTCCTTCTTGGGAGAAAATCCGGGAAAAAGATTTTTAGCTATTTTTAACCTAAAATTCACATTGGCAAGCCTGCAAAAAATATAAAGACATTTTAAACAAGTCATTGCTCAGCACCTAAAAGTGGTAGAAAAATGCTACGCATACCATTGGAAAGCTCATAACCTCTAGTTTTCAGAAAGGTATATAACTTTTTTGTACTATTATTAGTTTTTGAGCTATCCTCTAAAGTATACACAAGTTTTAAAAATGCAGTTTTTTCTTGAATTTTAAGTTTGATACTATATAGTTACACAAACCTTTTTAAATTATATTGCTTAGCACCTAGGAGTTATATAATTATTTTATATATAGTCCACATAGAATGAACAAAAGTGTATTTGGTATATAGGTATATTTGTATATTTTAGGTACTTTCAATTTAAGCTTGAAATGTATATAGTTTTTAGTAAGAACCAAGGAGGGAGGGGGGAGTTTATACACTAGTAAATGAAATGCAGTATAAAATTTTGCCTTGAGCTGGATCTTTAAATTGTTTAGTGGTGCCCTGAATTGGGGTGATCCACTGGGCGCGCTGATTCGCCCATTCCATTTTGATTTAAAGATTGAAATATAATAATATCTAGGTGCGCTGAACTGGATCGCACCGATTCAGCGCACCACTAAACGATTTAAAGATCCAGCTCTGGTTGTTTTTGTTATAGTTATTGATTGGATTCATTTGTAAAATATTTTATATGATTAAATTCACCAGTAAAACTCTGAAAATTGAATTTTGGCACTTTCCTTCTAGGGGCTAGTGGGGTAAAACAGCCCCCAAAACACTAAAATTATAAGATATGAGATTATTTTTAAAGACATTAAGTTAATTTTTTAATGTAAACATTTTTGGTCATATTTAATGTCAAGCAAATTTTTTTAATGTAAATTTTTTTGGACATATTTTAGCAAAGTAGTCACTTAAGATTTCATTTTGGCACTTTCATTCTTGGGGCTAGTGGGGTATTTCACCCTCCAAAACACTAAAATTTAAAGTTATGAGCCTATTTTTAAAGATATGAAGATAATTTTATAACATAAAATTTATTCTCATAATTTAGATATGTAGCCATATGTGGCACTTTCCTTCTTGGGACTTCCTAAAACATATTAAAATTATAAGTCAGTATCAGATTTTGCCCTGGCTGTTTTGGACTTGTTGTTATAGTTATTTTTTTTAAGTTGATTCTACGATGTGATTTGTTATAAGATGAGATTATTTTTAAAGACATTAAGCTAATTTTTTTAATGTAAACATTTTTTACATAATTGAACTAATGTGTTTTCATTTTGGCACTTTCCTTCTAGAGTCTAGTGGGGTAAAACACCCTTAAAATACAAAAATTATGAGTTCTGAGCTTATTTTCAAAGATTTTATGATGAACTTTAATGAAAACTTATTTCACATCATAGAAAAAAGTAATTTAGTCCTTAAAAGAGGTACCTAATTGAAATCTAAAGTGATTATTTAGTTAAGTTATTTAAAAAAAAAATTTTCATTAACAAAATCAGCCCAATATTTTTAAAAATAAGCCCAGTTTTAGTAGTTTTGGGGGAAGTTTTACCCCACTAGCCACTAGAAGGAAAGTGTTAAACTTAATGTTTATTGATAATAAATCATATAAGAGATTTTACAAAAATAACCAGGTTAATAACTTTACCAACTATCTTAACCCTTACAGATCGGGCCCCAATTCCCACCTTAATAGATCGGGGGGGGGGGGGGGGGCTCAAAGAGCCCCCCCCCTCTATCTCGGCTCCTGGTACAGATAAAGACGTAAAATTTTTTTCTGGTGGTTCATGTGTATTTTTAGAGAAAATTACTTTTTCTAGTCATAGCAGTCAGACCACTCCTTAGCCGCTTTTTAGCGGCCAGCCGCTAAATTTTTAAACAGCTGTAGAGCGGCCAATTTTGCAGCTAGGATGACCAAATTTTAGGACGAACTTTTATTTTTCATAACAAAAAAATTACTTTTTCTGATCATCGCCGAAAAACGGCAAATAACGGAAACCGCCATTTTCGGCGGTTACGGCGGTAAAACGGCGGTTTGCGGCGCAAATTAATATTTTTATTTGTTTATTATTGCTCAAGGATTTACCAAAAAAAATTATAGGTCTCTAGCTGTAATACAAGCCACGATATTCATGATATATGTCTGTAGTAAAAGCCGGACAAAAATCGGTCATAAAGTCGGTCAGGGAGCGGTCAAACGGTCATAACACCACTTTTCTCAGATGGTCATTGATATCTAAGTATTCACCAAAAAAATTTTAGGTTTCTACCTTATACACAAAAGTCATAATGTAGAAATTAAGATTTATTTAGAATTTTTTTCTAATTTTTTTTGCTACCCAACCGACTTTGACCGGACACCACGACCGACACAGAGCAGATATCTAAATAAAATCAACTCTTGCCGACGTATAATTACTAAACTTAAAAAGTCATGAAGTTACAGCTCTCCATCTTACCTACAAAAAAAATGAGATTGAAAAAACTAGAGGGGGGGGCTCTTTGAGCCCCCCCCCCCCCCCCCCCCCCCGATCTGTAAGGGTTAAACATCCAGAGCAAAATTTTATACTAAATTTCATTTCCTATAAGTGTATAAACTCCCCCCCCCCCTTCCTTGTATTTTATAACTTAACAAATGGGGGTTGTTTCACCCCACTAGCCCTCAGAAAGAAAGTGTAAAATGAAATCTTTAGTTGCTACATAGCTTAATTTTGTGATAAAGTTTACATTAAAAAATCAGCTTAATATCTCTAAAAAAAACCTCAAGTCTTAAATTTTAGTGTTTTGGAGGGTGAAATACCCCACTAGCCCCAAGAAGGAAAGTGCCAAAATGAAATCTTTAGTGGCTCCCTAGCTAAATTATGCAAAAAAAGGTTTACATTAAAAAAATTAGCTTGATATCTCTAAAAATAAGCTCAGACATTAGATTTTAGTGTCTTAGGGACTTTTTTACCCCATTAGCCTCTAGAAGGAAAGTGCCAAAATTCAATTTTCAAAGTTTTACTGGTATATTTAATCATGTAATTTTAAAAAAATCAGGTTAATAACTATAACAACAAGCCCAAAAACATCCAGGGGAAAATTTTATACTGCATTTCATTTCCTATAAGAGTATAAACTCCACCCTCCCTCCTTGGTTCTTACTACAAACTATATGCATTTCAAAGACAATTTTTAATTAAGCTAAAATTGAAATTACCCAAAATATACAAGTGTACCTATATAAAACAATTATATAACTCCTAAGTGCTAAGCAATATAATTTTAAAAAGGTTTGTGTAACTAGTATCAAACTTATAATTCAAGGAAAAAACTGCATTTTTAAAACTTGTGTATACTTCAGAGGATAGCTCAAAAACTGATAATAGTACAAAAACGTTATATACCAATATTAAAAATAGAGGTTATGAGCTTTCCAATGGTATGCGTAGCATTTTTCTACCACTTCTAGGTGCTGAGCAATGCCATTTTTGAAATGTCTGTATATTTTTTGCAGGATTGCCAGAGTGCATTTTAGGTTAAAAAAAAGCTAAAATCTTTTTCCCGGATTTTCTCCCAAGAAGGAACGCTTTTGATTTCGTTTTTTGCATTTTTCATTTGTCTATATATGTATAAATCAAAATCTGTAATAATCTCAGATAGCCCCTTTCAAAAAACTGCTTTTTCCTTCCGGCGACTAGTGTATTCTGATTATTAAGTTTTCTACAGGTGTTAATGTTCGTTTGTTCTACTGTTTCAGAGCTTTACTTTTTTGGATGTTGTCATCCTTGTTTTCTTCCAAAATCTATGTGTTTTCAATCAGTGCAGTTTGACAAAATTTGATGCTATTTTGTCCCTTTTATCAGATAAGATGCACAATTTAATTTTTGCAACAAATAATAAAATGCTAAAACATTTTTCATGGTATTTTTCGATTGTAGAAACATTTTTTGGGTTTTATAAATTTGATTTTTTATTCATTTGGGCGATTTAAATGCATAGCAACTTTACAAACACGTATTGAAATTTTAGAATCTCTCAAATTTCGATTAATCTTATCGTATTCAGACTTTTAAAAGTATCATTTTCATACCACTGCAATTACAAGACTTCAATTCTTAAAATGACGGTTTGTTCATTTAAAAAGTTGATTTATGTCTATTTTAAACGTAGTCATTAAGATTCTAAAAACGATAAGGCATAACCAAAATAAAAAAAGTTACCTGTCTTAAATTCGGATTCTTGGCTTCGCTTGAGCATCGGAAAAACGGAATGCTTGGCTGCGGAGTTGAGCTGCGTGCTGGCGTACCCTCTTTGCCGGCTACTTGACTGCTTGTACCTGGATAGATAGATGGATAATGGATGCCATAAACATATAGGTTAATAAATAAGGGATCTAAAGTAATAAGACAATAGCTGATGACTTGATGTACATCAGCCACTCAATTTAATTAACCAAACGATCAAATTTGAATAAAAGTCTCCAAAGTTTTTAAGCCAATAAATAAGGAAACGTTATTATAAAACTTTGGGGACTAGTGTAGTAAACAGTCTATTGCCCCTCTTCCTGTTTTAAATAGCTTTGCTGTAATTTCTTGCCCAGATGTACCCTCCTTTAATGGATTGATAGATAGAAAGGAGGAAATATAAAAGTAATAGGATGTCTATCTCTTTGTAGCGAAGGATTTCACTAACCGCTGAACCAATATGATTCTCCTTTGCAGAAATTGTGTCTTGGAGGAGGGTGCCTCAAACACCCCAAATAAAATCGCCCTTCGAAAAAAATATTCTTCTGCCAATTCCCTCAAGTTCTTCTAGAGGCGTTTTTTTAGGTTAGGTGATTGACACGCAGGGTTAGAATCCCCGCAGGGGCTAGAAGTAGGATAAAATCTACTGTGAACATACGACGAAACTCCCCTCACGAAAGGAAAAATAGTATTTTACGTTGATGAGATTTAAATAATAATAAAAACATATTGTCTTGGAATAACAAAGAAGTTAGCTAATATCTATTTAGGAAGACAGATAGATAGACAAATGGACAGATAGATAAAGATTATTTAATAAAAAATGGTAAAAAAAGTTAAGTTGAAGCAACATTGCAATTTACCTTGTTGGCTAGTTGGATTAATGGCAGAATCCAAACTTGTTTGATTCTCTAATCTACTTGTACTTCCTTGGATTGAACCTTAGATAGATAAATTCTTTGTAATTGTACTAGTGGCTACGCCTCCTAGAAGTCTCTAGGGGCACTTGAAATGAGAGGGGGAAAAGTCGACCCCCCCCCCCCATCTTCAATTTGAGTTTTAAAAAGATAAAGATAATAAAAACATATTTTGGAAGGAGGGATCATTTTTTATTGGGAGGGTGATGATATTCTCCCCCAAAATAGTTAAGAACCTTCCATGGACCTATACGAAGCTTCACAATAAAGGAGAATCATATCGATTAGCGAGAACCTTCGTTACAAAAAGAGCTTAGTACTTTATATAATAAGAAGATTGTGTTAATATACAATTAAATGGTGATTTTCTTGTCAATAGCATGAATAACATTTCCTAATTAGCAAGATATTTTCGTCGAAATTAAGTCCATTTATTATTACTTGTTTTAGCGAATTTAAAAATTCCCATTTGAAAAAAAGAACTAGCAAAAAATTATTGAAGCAGCTTATAAAGCCTAATAAAAATGACATCATACAATACAAATGACCAATGATAGGTCAGTATAGATTTTACCATTGGCAAATTCAAATGTATACTGGCCTATCATGCATTGGTAATTTGTATTGCATGACGTCATTATTTATCAGCCACTATAAGCTGCTTCTTGATCATTCAATCAAAGGGTTTGCTCAATGTGTTTTTTTTTCTAGATATTTTTCTCTAGGCTAGAGTCAACAACAAAACGCTATGGCCCATGATTTTTTAAATTCGCATCTCGAACTATTTCGAAAAAGTATCTTACCGAAATCTGTAGTTATAGAGGCTCTATCACTTTCCTTTGTTGCTCCACTTTTGTCTGTCACAATATTGCCGTCATTCTAAAAGAAAATCATCCTTATAATAAAGTAATAGAATGTTGCCTGTCTGTCTGTCTGAATAGGATTTCGCTAACCACTGAATTAACATGGTTCTCCATTACAGTGTAGTTTCTCCTATGTCCTGGGAAGGTTAATAACTATTTTGTTGGAGGGTACCACCACCCTTTCAAGAGATATCGCCCCTAGAAAAAATTGGGTTATCGAATTCAACTCCCCGCTCCTGAAGTGATCCTAGAGGCCTCTAGGGGCGTAGCCGCTAGTATTTAACAATGTAGAACGTTGTCTGTTTGTAAATCCGTCTGAAGCTTAAGATCATGGTAACCGCTGGACCAATTTGGTCTGCCATTTAGAGAATATCCATTTAGACATTCTAGTTTTAGGCTGTTTTCCTCTAAAAAACAATCAAAAAAGGTTTAAGCAGATATCCCAATAAAGATGCTAATAAATCAGGGCAATAATAGTTATTTCTCGCATCGTATTATAAACGGCTTTCCGCGGATATAGAATGTACAATTATGAGATTAAAAACAGTTTTTTAGCCCCGAGGTGCCGAAGGCACGGGCTAAAAAAACTGTTTTTTTTCTTATGATTGTACATTTTTATATTCGTAGAAAGCTGGATATAATACGATGCTAGACATAGTTTTTTCGTATTGATGAGAACCGGTTCCTATCCACCGGATTCGAATGAATACGAGAAAATAGTTTCTAAAGAAAAATTCGTAAACTAGTTCGGAAGGCATAAACCGATTTGACATACATTTTAAAAAACAATAAAACAAAAATAACTTCCAGTGAGTGATGGGACAATGGATTTTATATAAATGATTCTGTCCCCGAAATTCAGAAATCCGTTCTGCTATTAGCTGTCTGAAAATTGTTTAGAGGGAAATATTGAATCAAGATTAGATTGAAATATCATTCTCTAAACTCTCATTAAATAATTTTTATCTTTCTGATAAAATATTTTCAAAATAATTGAAGAGATTATTTTTACTTCTTATTGACTTCCTGTTTAAAATGTTCAATGTTTAAAAAAAACTTATTCCAATGATTACAAAAATGCATCATTATGATTTTGATGAAAATTGTTTAATAAAATTATCAAATTCTTCAAACATGTTCTAAATTGCATTTTCTGAAAATTTGCATTTTTCCAAAAATCTGTTTTCATAAAATAGATAATCAAGAAAATTTATGAAATTGTACCAAATAATGTGTTGCCTTTAACATTGGAAAATGGGGCAAAATTTAGGGATCAAAAGGGATAAGACAATGGCTGATAAATTGATGTACGTCCCCAATGATGATACACAAAACAACCCCTTCTGTAGATTAAGATTAGTGGTTGAAAAGTTTGAAATTCAATAAAGTCTCCAAAGATGTTAAGCAAAGATAAGAAAACGTTATTATAAAACTTGGGTGACTAGTGTAATAGACAGCCCATTGTCCCCTCTCTCTCTTAAAAACCAAAATTAAGGGGGGTTTAGGGGGATGTATGAAAAACAAAAGGAAGGGTGTATATTTAATGTTAGGGGGGTGGAACACTGTATACACTCCCCGTATGCACGATTCTGATTTAAACCACATAAGAAATATGTTTTTCTTCATACCTTTAGATCAAGATCATCAGTTGAATCTTGCGGGGCCCCTGCGGCCGCCAATGCCCCCTTTGCGCGGCCAGGAAAAGGACTGTCTGGCGCACGGTTGCGGATAATAACAGGACTGTCCGGTCGGGATCGATTATCTGATTCTATCTAAAATAAGGATTGGATCGGACATTGAGTAGATATTTTAGAATCTGATGATTTTGCAAACAAAATGAAAGAATATTTTTACTTTCGAGAACCTCGTAAAAGTGTCAAACTATGACGTCAGAAAAAAATAACAATTAACCAATGAGAAGCCAGTATTCACTGTAATTGACCAATGGTAAAATAATAGCGGTCTCTCATTGGTTAATTGTTAATATTTTTCTGACGTCATAGTCAGACACTTTTACTGGGTTCACTTTCAACATTTAAGGTTTTCCTCATATATAACTTTTATTAAACCAAATGAGACATCGTATAGTGCCGCCAAAAAAATGACGTCATACAATAAATGACCAATTAGAAGCCAGTACAAATTTTACCATTGGTCAATTACAATGTATACTGGCCTATCATTGGTCATTTTATTGTTTGACGTCATTTTTTTGGAGGCACTTAAAGCTGGTTCAACAAAAATAGTCAAACTTCAAAATTAATAAAATAAACCTATATATTGTTTATCATCATTGAAAATGTACATTAATTTAATGTCCATTGTCTTTTCCCTTAAAATGCCTGAATTATTGCAAGATTTATTCAAATTGAACCCATTAAGACATAATAATAAAACAAAATTATTTATAAAAATAACTAACTTTGAAAACATTCAAAATATCAAATACTTTTGTTATACGTTTGCATAATAAAACTTTATGTGTAAGGTTAAAGTGTCGAGTTTGCTGACGTTGGCATTTCTCAAGTTATATTCAATGAATTCACTAATATTAATTTGTAAGATTTGTATAGCTGAATCATCAAAAAAAATCATGTTTTAGTGCACCCTGATTACAAGACCTTTGTCTGGAAATCCTAATAAGAGTTTTGTTTGCTTATAGACTACCTTAAAATTAAGCACCATTCGCTCATTATAAGCAGTTTGAAGAAATTTAGTTATGGCAGAATCTTTTTATAGTGCCTACAAAAATGACGTCATACTGACATTGGTAAAATAAAATGTATTCTGGCCTGCTATTGGTAACTGTGTATTGGTCATTAATTTTGCATAACGTAATTTTGTATATATGCACTATATAGATCTTCTTTATTGAGCAGTTCGGGATTCGAACCTAATACCTTCCCTGAAAAAGCACAAGCGTTTGTATTTTTACAGAGAGAGAGGGGACAATGGGCTGTTTATTACGCTATTCCCCAATGTTCTATAATAACGTTTTCTTATTCGTTGTCTTAACAATTTTGAGACTTTAGTGAATTTTGAAAAGTTGATTCATTAAGTTGAGTGTTCAAACGTTTTGATTTACAGAAAAGGTATTTTTGTATTATTATCGAGAATGTAAATCAATTTATCAGCCACTGTCATATACCTTTAGATCCTGTTGCTACTTATTATAAAGTGATCAAATACAAGAGTACAAATATTACAAATTATGAATGTGGATATTTAGTTTTCTCGTATTCATTCGAATCCGGTGGATAGGAACCGGTTCTCATCCATACGAAAAAACTATGTCTAGCATCGTATTATATCCAGTTTTCTACGAATATAGAAATGTACAATCATAAGATTAAAACCAGTTTTTTTAGCCCCGGAATTGTACATTCTATATCCGCGGAAAGCCGTTTATAATAC
The DNA here is from genome assembly GCF_053477335.1 of Acartia tonsa. Classification (NCBI taxonomy): domain Eukaryota; kingdom Metazoa; phylum Arthropoda; class Copepoda; order Calanoida; family Acartiidae; genus Acartia; species Acartia tonsa. Next base: position 6,112,787 of record NC_137272.1, on the reverse strand, counting down.
GATACGAGAAATAACTATTCCTAGACTTTGGCGAGACACTAGACAGTACAAATTTTATTAAAAAGTTCATTTCAATAGTATGAAAACTTTTATGAAAAGCTAATTTTTTTTCAAATATATAAACTCTCAGATTTTATTATGACATAATTTTAATTTTTCATGAAATTAAAAGGCGCATATTTTCGATGACTGTTTTTTTTTTCAGCGAGCCCATGTTTTATTTAATTTAGATAATCTTTGAAAATAATTATAATGTGTATCAAAATCTAAATCTTAT